>NC_058133.1:147731131-147871304 GCF_016433145.1 Gracilinanus agilis | reverse complement strand
CTGTACCAGCAGCACTGCAATGACACAGGACAGTTCTGAGGAACTTATGGTAAAGAACACTATCCACATTCAGAGGAAGAACTGCAGGAGAGGAAACATAGAAGAAAAACAATTGCTTGAACATATGGGTTGAGGTGGACATTATTTGGGATGTAGACTCAAAACTACCACACCAATGCAACTATCAACAATTTGGAAACAGATCTTGATCAATGACACATGTTAAAACCAGTGGAAATGTGCATCGGCCATGGGTGGGGGAAATGCGGGGGGTGAAGGGGAAAGTAGGATCATGAATCATGTAACCATGTTAAAAATGAATATTAATAAATGTTTAAAAAATTTTAAAAAATAAATAAAAACAAAAAAGAAGGAGAGGGAAGGATGAGTTATGGTTTAAATATAAATTTGGAACAGAAAACTTGAAGGTGAATAACATGAAATAAAGGTGGAGCAATATAGTTCCTTACCTGTGCATATTTATATGTTTTATCTCTGTTCTTACATTGAAAGTTTTCTTAGGATACACAGGAATACAATGGTTTCCTGCTTCAAATATGTTCTCAATACACATTTGCTGATTTGAAAAAATATATTTATTCTTTCTAGTTCAAAAGTTCTTTCCGTGCAACTATTTACACTCTTGATTGACTAAGGCTATAAACTTGAAAGCTTATTTTCTAGTAAATAATTTAGACATTTCATTCATTGATCTATTCTCACCAGCCACTCCCACATACATTCATCAAAACTTGTCTAAAGAAGCCCAGCTTACCAAATCTATTCAAGTTAAAAACATAGTTTGTAAATAATAGTGTAAAGAAAAGCAATTACTGATGAGTCCTAGGGAATTAAAATCTCTCCTACCAAGTGGACTGTTTTTTATTTTATTTATATATACATATATATTTATATGTACACACATATTTTGTATCTATATATTATATACATTTAGACATGTGTGTACATATACATATATACATAAATTTTTACATCTATAGACCAGAGTACAGGTACAAAGGTGCTTGGTCCTACACTTCCTCAGTCTATTTTCCTCAAACTCTTTGATCTGTTCTATCCCATCCTTGAGTCCATTGTAGTTTATAACTACAATATCTCCCAAAAAGTGAATGTAATGGTACCCAGTGTGCAATATAAAGTAGATATAAGCAGGGATATCCTAGAGACAGCTCTCATATGTCTTTGAGATCCCATTTAGTGGATATAGTATTACTTCAATAATTAGTATTTGCCATAATTCAGGTCTTGGTTTATTGTTTTGTACAATATCCAGACTAATGAAGGTGTTAATGAGGTAGATTAATTTTAAAAGTGTGTGTGCATATATTTCCTCTTAGCTGCCTTCCCTCAATTATTCACTAACATATTCCTGGATGGAGGGCATTTATATATTTTTCCACATACAAAAGAATGTTAAAACACCTAAAACTCAAAAGCAAAAATTGGCAAACATTTGAATATGACACCAGAACTTATAACTCTTATAATGTTCTTGGCAGTAGATACTTAAGTATGGTTTTATATGGAACATTTTGTGGGACAATTGAACTTATCATCTTACCTTCCACTAATCTATGCATTATCTTTCTCTCAAGATTCACAGGTCTTCTGGAAAATCAAGTCAGAAAGTCAACTTATGCTGCCTATGATATTCTTCTCTAAGAAGTTCTGTAGTGATAATATGTTCCTCCTGAAGTAAATAAAGCTGACTCCCAACTGAAGAGACCACAAGCTCCCAACTTCTCTTATTCAAAATGTGGATTCCAATGTTGGAAATGTCTACCTTAGGAGTGCTCTTTGATAACCCATACTCAAAGAAAACAAAAGAAAATAATATAAGGAAAAAGTAGAAGTCCAATGATTACATTTATGCTGACATAGTTGAGTCGCTGTTCTGGGTGTCATGACTAAGCAATGGTTATTTCTGCCAGAGTGGGGAAGGTTGTCCCTCCCCAACCTTCATCACAAATGCAAGAGAGGCACACAGAAAGAATCTTTTAAGATTCACTAAGTGGGTAACTTCCTGCTTTGTTGGCCAATGAAATAGTGGCCAATCATCTCAAAGCAGCAAATTTTTCTTCACTAAACCAGCACAGGTGTCTCACAAAAAGGGTCAAGATAAATGTTTCACTAGAAGGAGCCCAGGTCTACGTATCCTATCCTCCATGGAGTGTATATCCTTCCAGAGCTAATTGGAGAGGAGGGGGTTAGAGAGGGATGACCTCTCCTGATAGTACAGATATAGGGAACCCTTTACAATTTTAAAAATGTTTTTCTCTACATACCCTATGAACTAAGAAGTAAAATATGAACATTTTATTTTTTTAAATTTTGATTCCTCCTGAATATCTTTTACATTTTCTACCCCATGAATTTTCTCTTGTAATAAAGATAAAAACCAAAAATATCACATTTCAAAATTGACACAAGCCATAATTCAACATTCCATATCCAAAGTCCTCAAATGTTCAGTGAAAGAGGAGTAAAGTGGTTTTTTTTCACCTAAGCTCCAGAGCTATGCTTGATCATTATAATGACATAGCATTCTGATGTCTTTTGTTCTTTTTGTTTTCATTTATGAAATTATTATATACTTTTGTTGCTTGTTCTACATACTTTACTTTGTATCATTTTATATGTCTTCCAATGTGTCTCTGAATTTCTAATCTTAATGATTTCTTTTAGTACAGTGCATTCACACCATTTTTGAGATGAGGAAGATGAGGCTCAGAGATTTGTTGACATTACAGAGTTAGGATTCAAACTCAGGTTTTATGATTCCAAGTGCTATTTCCTATATTTACCATATTCCTAGTGCTATTTAAAGGAATATAAATACAGCAATTTGGTAGATATGATAGAACATAGTCTATTTTTGTATATAAGCCCAATAACCTATAACTTTAATATCAACATAAAAAATTCAGTTGGAATCACTGATCCATTAAATTTATTAATTTTAATTTTTAAATTATAATTTATATTAATCTATAAATTTTAATTAATTTCACTTTAATTCTTAGTTCAGATATCTCAACTCTAAAATCCCACTGAGAATTTTATGTGTGTGGGTGTCTATCTTCTTGAGAGATAATGAACAGTTTGCATAGAAAGTAAATATGGGAATCATGGCGATTTGGCTTTGTGTGCTGCCTCTGACATAGTCTGTCTGACTGAGCAAATTATTTAACGTTCCAGGGTTCTTGGGCAAATCTCAAGACTCCAAATTGGAGAACAGTTACCAGTCACTATTGGTAGAGGATTACTATAGAGTCAGAAAAAACAAATTTCTAGAAATATGCAAAAATATTGTAATAAGGATAAGGCATGCATTAAGGATAGAAGTTTAAAAAACCGTGATAGATGGTACATTAATGGCTCATGAGCATTCATCTGCAAATTAAAATTTAATGATTGAAGCACATAAGTCTTCTACATCTTCATTATGTGCTAATCACTGAAAAAGAAAACACCTGGAAGAGATGGTTTAACTGTAACATTTTGCCATATTTCTTAGATTTTGTGTGAATCATCCATTGCTTTGTAATGTTGCCTTTGAAAGGGACAGGGGGAGGGAGGCAGCTGAGAATGACTAAGACCATGACTCAGGACTATTAACTATTATTGCTAAGGAAGGTGCTAAATCAGATTTGGTGCATATTATGTATAAACAGACCCACATGAGGAAGGAAGTAGAATTTGGCATCCTGAAACTGTGGCACACACTGATTTTTTTTCTTTTTTCTTTTCTTTTTTTTTTTGCTTTTGATAGCTTTCTGGCTTTAGAAAGGAAAAAGAAAAAAAATAAGCCTTAGTTGCTCTACCTTCTCTCCTAATTCTCTTTTTGTAACAAAGACCTGGAATGTTCTGATAGCTTCAAGAAAACCAGACTCTGCAATGAGCATTCTGAAATCATTTTGGGGGTATGCTTATGACTACAATTTAGCACTAAGTCAACATTATATAATTACATCGAGACAAACTGTTCTCCATGACTGCAGCACTTTCTACGTTTCTAAAGTCAGGCGGCCCGTTAGATACTAGAAGCTAAACTGTAAGCAGCTTTTGAATAGCTAATCAGTAGCTATTTTGCAATATAATTTTTCCCCCTAATCTAGCTCAGGATTTTACATATCTAATGATTAAATTGCTACACAATATTTTTGGTTGAAAGGAAGGCAGCTCAGAGGTTCAAACTTCACGAAAAACTTTCAGACACTCGGTCAAAAAGTTCACATTAATTTAAAACCTCCAATCTCATGAGTCCTGCTTAGTATTCAGAGAATTTAGTTGCAATTCCCAGGCAGCTTTTTAAAAAGCATATTTTTTCCTTCCTTTATTTTTCTTGAGAAAAATTCACTTTTTATGCCTTTTGGAACTGCATGTTTGCATAGAAATTGTCCTTCTTGTTTATGTTATTTACATTTTCATCACAACTTATTCTGGGTGACTACATTGTACGTGTATCTATATACAGCTAGTTTTGTATAGTCTTTATGGATAATGAGGCAAACAAGTGAAACCTTTAGTAATGTGCCAGCATCGAGTAAGAACCTCCTCTATTTGCTGGAATCTTCATTTGTTTCAACCCTGGTACAGTTCATATATTATGCTTTAATTTTAACTCTGAAAATGTGCCAATTCTATTAAATATCATTTAATCAGTGACTTTAAAGACAAACTCAGAAGTTCTTGCTGGTGTGTGTTCACCATTTTTTTTTGACTCAAAGATATCTCAATTTCTGGCCATTTGGTGTTACCCGTTCTTTTCCAAAACAGGGATTTTACTTTTGCTACTATTTTTAAAAGTTTACATAGCTCCCCACAGTCTAAATAAATAGGAGACTATCCAGATTGATGATCAGAATTTCATACTATATTTTTGTGAATTAAAAAAAAAGACTTCTGCTAACATTTATTTTCCTTCTTTAACTCCAGAGATCACTTATGATGGATATGTTTCTTTTGTTGAAAGTGCCATCAAAACTAGGGCAAATCCATAGCCCCTTGTGCCTTTCCATGAGTTTCAGTTTTCTCTCATGAACTGTAATACCCTCTATAGAAGATCTATATAAAATACTTGAAGTCCTCCTTTGGTTCTCATAAACATTTTTAAGTATGAGTGAAGCACTCAGGTAATTCATGTTGTGTCTTTCATTTTCCCTTCATGGTCAAATTACCTCTATATCTAAACACATATTATCTTTAATTTTTTTAATTTAATTTAATTTTTTACACGTTGGTTCAATTTTTAATCATTATTTCCCCACATTTTGTGGTTCATTTTCTTTCTGTCCATGCCATTTCCCAGCCTCTCCAAAACTATAAGGTAATATAATATAGTTTATACATGGTCTATCATGCAATACATATTTGTATGTTTATCATATTTTGACTCCAAACACATATTGTTTAATACAACACAAATCATGGAGGAAATAAAGTGAAAAATATGCTTCAGGGTGCATTCAGACTCCATCATTTCTTTCTATGACGGTAGGTAGCTTGCTTAGAGTTGACTTTGATCCTTGCTTTGCTGATAACAGTTAAGCCATTCATGGTTGATTCTTCTATATTCAACTTATTTCTCTGTGTATTTGAGAAATGAAGCCTTTATGAGAGAAACTTGCAAAAAAGGTTTGAATTACTGTGTATTACGTTCCATCTTATTTATCCTTGTTTAGTTCCTGGCCTCCACTTTTCCCAAATCTGCCCTTTTCTATCAACCCCATCCCCCTTCTCTTATCCCCTTACCCTCCTACTTTCCTGTTGGATGACAGCTTCCTATACCCAATTGATTGTGTATGTTCTTCTTCTTTTAGCCAATTCTTATGAGAGTAAGTTTCAATCACCATCCTCCCCATCTTCTCTATATTCCCCACTAATGTAAAACTCTCTCATGCTTCTTTTATGTGAGAGAGTTTACTGCATTTTTTCTCCCTTCCCACTCTTCACAATAATTTACTTTTTCATTCCTTAATATTATTTAATTTTTTTGTATCTTTCCATCATATTCAACTCACACCCTTGCCCTCTGTCTAGGTATTCTCCTTCTAACTACCCCAATAATGATGAAATTCTTTGGCATTACAAGAATCATCTCCCCATGTAGGGACACACACAATTTCACCTTATTGAAAGTCTTTTGATTTCTCTTTCCTATTTACCTTTTTATGATTCTCTTGATTTTTGTATTTAAGAGTTAAATTTTCCACCTAGCTCTGGTCTTTTCATCAGGAATGTTTGAAAGTCCTCTACTTCATAGAATACTCACTTTGCCCCTAAATTATTATGCTCAGTTTTGCTGGGTAGATGATTCTTGGTTGAAGTCCTAGCTTCTTTGCATTCTAGACCCTCTGAACATTTAATGAAGAAGCTGCTAAGTCTTGCTTTATCCTGATTGTGCCTCCTTGATATTTGAATTGTTTCTTTTTGATTGCTTGCAATATTTTCTTGAACTAGGATTTTTGGAATGTGGTTATAATATTCCTGGGAGTTATCCTTTGGGGATCTCTTTCAATAGGTGTTTGGTGGGTTCTTTTAATTTCTATTTTGTCCTCTGGTTCCAGAATATGAGGGCAGTTTTCTTTTATTATTTCTTGAAAAATGATGTCTAAGCTCTTTTATAGATGATGGATTTTAGATAGCCTAATAATTCTATGATTATCTCTCCTAGAATTATTTTCCAAATCAGTTGTTTTTCTCATGAGATATTTCACATTTTCATCTATTTTTCCATTGTTTTTACTTTATTTGTTTCTTGATGTCTCAATTTATTTCCACTCCCCCAGTTCTAATTTTTAAGGTTTGATTTTCTTGAGTGAACTTTTGCATCTTGAATGAGCTTTTCCATTTGGCCAATGCTACTTTGTAAAGCTCTTTAGCTCAGTGAATTTTTGTACTTCTTTTTCCTAAGGTCCAATACTCTGTTTCAAAAAGATTTTCTCTTTACTTTATTTTTGTTTATATTTTACCAATTGGTCAATTTTACTTTCAAAAAGTTCTTTTCTTCTTTGGATTTTTGTGCCTCTTTTACCAATTGGCCTTTTCTGATTTTTAAAATGTTAATTTCTTCACTATATTCTGTTCCTCTTTTACCAAGCTGTTGCTCTTTTTTCCATGATTTTCCTATATCCCTCTTATTTCATTTACCAATTTTTCTTCTACCTCTCTTCTTTGATTTTGGAAACCCTATTTGAGCACTTCCATTAATTCTTCTTGTGCTTGAAAGCAATGAACATTTTTCTTGAATGCAGTGCTATTTTGTTATCTTCTTATGAATTTGAGTCTATCCTCTGTCACCAAAATTACATTCTATATTCTTTCTTTTTTGTTGTTGTTTGCTTATTTTCCTGCTTTTTTCTATTTTTTTCTTTTTTTGTTGTTGAAAAAAACTGTTAACATTGGGCTCTGTAACTGTGATAAAGGAATCACTGTTCCAAGCTTCAAGTGCCTTGTGCAGTTACCTTCAGAACTGACATTGGGGATCTATCTGCTTTCAGTTATTCCGATGTGGTATAATGTAAGGAGAGGTATGTTTAATAATCTTTCAGATTATGCTCTGGTTTGTGAGGACCCTAAGCATTCTTTTAACTCTTGGAACTCTGAACAGGATTCCATGCTTCCCTGTGACTGCAAGTGCTGGTGTTTGTTAGTGCTCCTCCTCACCCTGAGACTGAGCCCCAGGACTGAAATCTGGTTGTGCTTATGGGCAATGTGATGATTCTTGCACCCCGTATCAGCAAAGGGACCCTTGTAATCTCCTGAGCAGTTGTCTGAGCCTTCAGCATCTATGGCTGAGAAATACTTCAGTTGCACTCAACTCCTCTTGCCTCAGTGGTGCAGGCCCTAGATTTTTGTGCTCCACCTCCATCCACCCCAGTACACTAAAATCCCTCATGCTGACTAAATCATTTTGGTCTTAAAAACTGTCATTTTGTGACTTTTGCTACTCCAGAATCCATTTTGAGGTATTATGTCAATTTTTTGGAAGGTAATTTGGTAGAAATCATATGAGTCCGAGGACCTTCTTTACTATCTTGGTTCTGCCCCATATCCTGAAAAGTATTTTATAGTTGTGTTTATGTAGTTACTGAGTTTGTGTTGACAGGTAGATTCTAAGTATTTTATGTTGTCTATAATTATTTTGAATGGGATTTCTCTTTCTATCTATTGCTGCTGGGCTTTGTCACCAAATACTGATGATTTATGTGGGTTTATTTTAGATTCTGCAAATTTGCTATTAGTTATTTTTATATTTACAATTAAATATATAATTATAATTATTATTTTTCTATTAGTCCTAAGTTGATTCTCTAGATTCTCCAGGCATATCATCATATCATCTGCAAAGACCGATAGAATTATTTAATTTATATGTATACTTGGGAATATTATATTGATTTCTGTCACCAGAAATTTATATGCTTATATTTGACATAAGTTTAAAATCACCAGATATTTTTAAAAATTACATACCACAGCAATAAATATTATATAGTACAATGTAAGAAGACTCAACAAGCCTATAATATTTCCCTAGGATATTCTTGATGTTTCTATCATAATGGATATAAATAAAATGATGTTTGGTGATTTTGACAGTGTTTTAACAATCAACATTATCAACAAGACAAAAGAGGATAGGTCAAGAAAGAAAAGACATAGGTAGATCTATTCCAAATATTCTTCAGCATTTGAAAAAATTCTTGAGATTTTTGTTGGCATTACCTTTGTTTTTTTGGATCACTAAAATGAAAAAATCAATCTCACTTATCCTAAATTTAATGATTTTTCCTTTACAAAGTATTAGATGACTACTCATATAAATAAAAATATACTTTTAAAAATAGACAAAACTAGGAGAGCCCTAAAAGTTCATTGAATCAAAACTTTTCTTATCAAGTTTAATGAGTTGCTCAAGGTTAAATTGATAATAATGACAGAATTGGATTTTGAATTCATATCTTTTAGTTACAAGTTTATTTCTCATTTACTATATGCCAAGAAGTAGTTTTTGTGTAGCTAGAAAATCCTGGAATTTAGCCACAGATGCAATGATTTCACACAAATCTGAAACATAATATAAATTAGAGGTGAAGTTTCTTTCTTTAAGTCTTTTCCTTTTTTAAAAATTCCTAGTTTCTAACCTCATCAGGCCTCTATTAATTTATGTGAGGACATTAGGAAAATTGACATGCCCATAGTCTACTTACAATCAGATTAGAGAAAAGACAGTCATTGGACAGGGAAACAGTTAGGAGCCTGGAGGTGATGATGTCCTAAATTAGGGTCGTAGCAGTGTGTGAGAGTAGAGTAGAATTAGGGAAGAAATAGTGTAGAGGTGTAAATGGCAGAATTTAGCACCAAAATAATAAGGGTAGGGATAAGGAAAAGGAAAGAGTTCAGTATAACAGACTTTATGACTGGAGTAGCTAAGAAGATGATATTGGGACTGAAATCAGAGAAGTGAGGAGGAAGAGCAAATTTAGGGGAGAAAGAGTTCAGTTTTTAAAATGTCAATTTTGATGTGTTGGTGAAACATATCCAAGTTGAGATAGATGTGTACTTAATAGTTAGAAATACAGGAAAATTTGAGCTTGCACATATGGATTTATATACCATCATCATATTTCACATTTACTTAGTACTTGAAGTTTTACAAATTACTTTCTTCCTAATATGCTTGTAAGTTTGACAGCAAATTATTATTCCCATTTTTCAAACAGGGAAACTGAAGTTTAGAGAGAGAAATCTAGAATTTTTGAATATTTTTTTAAAAAAATCATCACAGTCTCCCTAATGAATCATTTAACATATCTAAACTCCAGAACTACAATTCCCAGTAGTTCTCTCTAAGAATTGTTTTTCTCTCCTTCTCATGTTACATACTGACATAGGCAGGATATAAATTTTGTGTAGCCTGCCTCTTGCTTGCTCTTCCTGTAATCAGGTTTGGTGGAGGTGGCATGAGGGGAGAGCCAGGAGACTATTACTCACGTGGTCTTAATTTTGTTAGATTATTATGTGTTTTTTTATTTCTATTTCCATTTTATTCCTTTACTTCAAGTGATTATTAATAAACTATATAAAATATAATGCTATTGTATTTTATATATAATNATTTTCCTATATCCCTCTTATTTCATTTACCAATTTTTCTTCTACCTCTCTTCTTTGATTTTGGAAACCCTATTTGAGCACTTCCATTAATTCTTCTTGTGCTTGAAAGCAATGAACATTTTTCTTGAATGCAGTGCTATTTTGTTATCTTCTTATGAATTTGAGTCTATCCTCTGTCACCAAAATTACATTCTATATTCTTTCTTTTTTGTTGTTGTTTGCTTATTTTCCTGCTTTTTTCTATTTTTTTCTTTTTTTGTTGTTGAAAAAAACTGTTAACATTGGGCTCTGTAACTGTGATAAAGGAATCACTGTTCCAAGCTTCAAGTGCCTTGTGCAGTTACCTTCAGAACTGACATTGGGGATCTATCTGCTTTCAGTTATTCCGATGTGGTATAATGTAAGGAGAGGTATGTTTAATAATCTTTCAGATTATGCTCTGGTTTGTGAGGACCCTAAGCATTCTTTTAACTCTTGGAACTCTGAACAGGATTCCATGCTTCCCTGTGACTGCAAGTGCTGGTGTTTGTTAGTGCTCCTCCTCACCCTGAGACTGAGCCCCAGGACTGAAATCTGGTTGTGCTTATGGGCAATGTGATGATTCTTGCACCCCGTATCAGCAAAGGGACCCTTGTAATCTCCTGAGCAGTTGTCTGAGCCTTCAGCATCTATGGCTGAGAAATACTTCAGTTGCACTCAACTCCTCTTGCCTCAGTGGTGCAGGCCCTAGATTTTTGTGCTCCACCTCCATCCACCCCAGTACACTAAAATCCCTCATGCTGACTAAATCATTTTGGTCTTAAAAACTGTCATTTTGTGACTTTTGCTACTCCAGAATCCATTTTGAGGTATTATGTCAATTTTTTGGAAGGTAATTTGGTAGAAATCATATGAGTCCGAGGACCTTCTTTACTATCTTGGTTCTGCCCCATATCCTGAAAAGTATTTTATAGTTGTGTTTATGTAGTTACTGAGTTTGTGTTGACAGGTAGATTCTAAGTATTTTATGTTGTCTATAATTATTTTGAATGGGATTTCTCTTTCTATCTATTGCTGCTGGGCTTTGTCACCAAATACTGATGATTTATGTGGGTTTATTTTAGATTCTGCAAATTTGCTATTAGTTATTTTTATATTTACAATTAAATATATAATTATAATTATTATTTTTCTATTAGTCCTAAGTTGATTCTCTAGATTCTCCAGGCATATCATCATATCATCTGCAAAGACCGATAGAATTATTTAATTTATATGTATACTTGGGAATATTATATTGATTTCTGTCACCAGAAATTTATATGCTTATATTTGACATAAGTTTAAAATCACCAGATATTTTTAAAAATTACATACCACAGCAATAAATATTATATAGTACAATGTAAGAGGACTCAACAAGCCTATAATATTTCCCTAGGATATTCTTGATGTTTCTATCATAATGGATATAAATAAAATGATGTTTGGTGATTTTGACAGTGTTTTAACAATCAACATTATCAACAAGACAAAAGAGGATAGGTCAAGAAAGAAAAGACATAGGTAGATCTATTCCAAATATTCTTCAGCATTTGAAAAAATTCTTGAGATTTTTGTTGGCATTACCTTTGTTTTTTTGGATCACTAAAATGAAAAAATCAATCTCACTTATCCTAAATTTAATGATTTTTCCTTTACAAAGTATTAGATGACTACTCATATAAATAAAAATATACTTTTAAAAATAGACAAAACTAGGAGAGCCCTAAAAGTTCATTGAATCAAAACTTTTCTTATCAAGTTTAATGAGTTGCTCAAGGTTAAATTGATAATAATGACAGAATTGGATTTTGAATTCATATCTTTTAGTTACAAGTTTATTTCTCATTTACTATATGCCAAGAAGTAGTTTTTGTGTAGCTAGAAAATCCTGGAATTTAGCCACAGATGCAATGATTTCACACAAATCTGAAACATAATATAAATTAGAGGTGAAGTTTCTTTCTTTAAGTCTTTTCCTTTTTTAAAAATTCCTAGTTTCTAACCTCATCAGGCCTCTATTAATTTATGTGAGGACATTAGGAAAATTGACATGCCCATAGTCTACTTACAATCAGATTAGAGAAAAGACAGTCATTGGACAGGGAAACAGTTAGGAGCCTGGAGGTGATGATGTCCTAAATTAGGGTCATAGCAGTGTGTGAGAGTAGAGTAGAATTAGGGAAGAAATAGTGTAGAGGTGTAAATGGCAGAATTTAGCACCAAAATAATAAGGGTAGGGATAAGGAAAAGGAAAGAGTTCAGTATAACAGACTTTATGACTGGAGTAGCTAAGAAGATGATATTGGGACTGAAATCAGAGAAGTGAGGAGGAAGAGCAAATTTAGGGGAGAAAGAGTTCAGTTTTTAAAATGTCAATTTTGATGTGTTGGTGAAACATATCCAAGTTGAGATAGATGTGTACTTAATAGTTAGAAATACAGGAAAATTTGAGCTTGCACATATGGATTTATATACCATCATCATATTTCACATTTACTTAGTACTTGAAGTTTTACAAATTACTTTCTTCCTAATATGCTTGTAAGTTTGACAGCAAATTATTATTCCCATTTTTCAAACAGGGAAACTGAAGTTTAGAGAGAGAAATCTAGAATTTTTGAATATTTTTTTAAAAAAATCATCACAGTCTCCCTAATGAATCATTTAACATATCTAAACTCCAGAACTACAATTCCCAGTAGTTCTCTCTAAGAATTGTTTTTCTCTCCTTCTCATGTTACATACTGACATAGGCAGGATATAAATTTTGTGTAGCCTGCCTCTTGCTTGCTCTTCCTGTAATCAGGTTTGGTGGAGGTGGCATGAGGGGAGAGCCAGGAGACTATTACTCACGTGGTCTTAATTTTGTTAGATTATTATGTGTTTTTTTATTTCTATTTCCATTTTATTCCTTTACTTCAAGTGATTATTAATAAACTATATAAAATATAATGCTATTGTATTTTATATATAATATTATTATATTATAATTATAATATCATTAAAGTAATTTAAATCCTACAAGATTTTGGGCAATAGCTCTCACAGGAAAGTTTTGCTTATTTTTGTCTTTTATCTTAGGGTATGGGAAAAACAAGCATATTCATGTCATGGGAAGGAGCCAATAAATATGAAGAAATAGAAGAAGAAAGAGAGAAGCCATGATTAATGGAATTAAGTGCCAGAGAAGATTAAAAGTGATGAAATCAGAGACAAAAGTGAAGGTGTTATCTCTAGCAATGAGGTGAACCATCCTCTTCTATGAGAACTGAATAAAGAAATGGATGATGGCTGGTGATCACTTAAAACTTTACTGAGTTGTGGAGTATTGTGGATGTGGGAGATCATTATAATTGACTGCAATTTTCTTAGTAATAAAGTAGTTGAGATCATATGACTCAGCAGTGAATGGGAGAGAGTGGAGTTGGGGGAATGAGGAGAAAGTAGAGGATTTGGATTACTCACTACAGAGATTATGATAGAAGACCAATTCAAGAACCCAGATGATATAATATGGCTGAAGATTGAGGTACTGTTATTTGGATTGCAGGTGAAAAGTCTTATCATTTTAAATGTCCCAGATTTTCTAGTTTAAAAGTTATCTGATGGGCAAATTACTTCTAGGAATTTGTTTCACTAAGGGAAAAAATGTGCACCTGACACATTTTGAAATTTCATCTGCATTATTAACTTTTCTCTCCATCATTTCCTTAAGTTTAGACAACCAGCAAAACAATAAATCAGGCTCTGACTTGTAGCATTTGCTATTTTCCAAGGTGTAAATGTTCATACTGAAAAATTTAGCAATTGGCTCTTGCACATCCCTGAGTTAACCATTCTTGGCCTCATCATCCTGTTCTACAAAATGAAGAAAGTTTGTTGATAATTTTTAGTACTTCCACCTTTAAATTCTAAAATCTCCAGTCATTTGTAGATTGCTTATGATACGGCTGGCAAGAAGTTCCCTTTGTAATCATGCCAAAAGTCTGATTTGAATTGTTTCATTCCCAGAGTATTTTATTTCTCCAAAATGTGCTGTCAATTCTATTCTTACCTTTCAGCACAAGATCTCAAGTTGCTCTTTCTCCCCTGAGTTCAGCCAAAATGGTTTTCCTCTTATAACTTCTCACTATAATTGTTTTCTTGCATTGGAATTGTCAGGAGTCACTGCTGGTGTCTGGATAAGGCTGCTCAAATGATAAATGTGTGACTCTCCTCTGTCACCTGATTTTCACAGCCATGATACCATCTGCAGCAGCATTATTACAACTGTGATCTGCGAGCAGATTGAGAATCCATTAAACAAGCAGGAACATGTAGACTAATCAAATAGATGCTAATGAGCAAATAATTGTGGACATGATTAAGCAATTGACGTTACTCATGAAATTGTTTTGGAGTAAGTTTAGAGAATAACAGATATTCAGTTGTGATAAGGCTAGGATTTCACTAAATTAGATCTGATAGTTATTGATCAAATTTACTCACAATAAAATGCTTATAGAACAGCATGCTCAAATAAATGGAGATTATCAAACATCTATTTTCACTCAGAAAAAATGAATTTTCTAAAAAGGTCTGCAAGTTTTTATGAGAGCACATTTTAAATTGGGAATGATATTGATATCATTAGATGTTCAAGTTAGAGAAAACTAAACATACTTGAAACATTTGATGGCAAGATGGTGTGTTAATTATTTTTTGCAGTGTATTGCAATTTTACAATATTCACCAAATCTATCAAAATTAAAGTTGAATCCACAAAATATGATAGAAATGTCACATAAGATAAGAGCCTCTTAAAATTACACAAGAGAAGGTAAATACTTGCTTCCTGGCCAACCTTATAATATGGTGTTCAAATACCTGCCATTATTCTGCAACCAAAACAAACATTTTTAAATGGAATAGCATAAGAAGAAAGCAGAATAAAATCTTAATGAAAGTAAATAAAAAAGGAGGGTACCCTTGATGCTAACTGATCTTAAGCTATGATACAAAGCACTAACCTCAAAACTGCATAATATATAAATTTTTGAGAAGAAAATTTTGGAATAGACTAGATAAACAAAGACTAAAAATTAAAAACAAATAATAGTCATGAGCTAGAAAAGGG
The DNA here is from genome assembly GCF_016433145.1 of Gracilinanus agilis. Taxonomy (NCBI): domain Eukaryota; kingdom Metazoa; phylum Chordata; class Mammalia; order Didelphimorphia; family Didelphidae; genus Gracilinanus; species Gracilinanus agilis. Next base: position 147,856,021 of record NC_058133.1, on the reverse strand, counting down.
CCAAAACAGAAATTCCTGAAGAATGGATAGTACTAGAGGAAGAACAGAACTTTGTCTGAAAAGAAATGGTTTTAAAAGATGTCTTATACTATATTTGGTAATAAATTATAACTAGATAAATGAACAACATTAAAAATAAATCTTTGGAGCACCCAAGACTTCTGGTTTAAGATGGAGGCAGAGTAAGAAGCAGCAGTTTGATTTCTCCTAACCAAAGCATACAGAACTCCTCAAGGGGACATACAAATGAATCCAGACAAACAAACGGACCCCACAACAGGGCGCAGCATTGAAGGTACGTGGAATCAGGGCATTTCCACTCTATAAAGGGGTGAAACAACTCTCACTAAAACGAGAGAGGAAGAAGCCCCTCCCCCACACCCCATACCACGTACAACTCAGAAGCCAGCTTACAAGAGTTAAAGCAGGTTTGGGGCACCCATTAAATTACTGGAAGCTCCAGTGCTTGTTCCTAAGAGGAGCAAGACTTAGGTCCCCAAGAGACTAAAGAGCACTCACAGACTTTCCTGAGCACCTGTGCGGGTGAAGGCCATGCCCTAGGTGCGGACAAGGATCTCGAGCACAGGCTTGGACCTCAAGTGGGGATGCTGTGCAGATGGGAGCATGGCTGTGGAAGCAGCGCCCTGAGACTACTGAAGGAGCCTCAGGCAGAGGGTCAGACCAGGGACAACCAGGAGGCTAGACCCTGAGAACAACGGGACCTGAGACCTCGGGAGCCTAGACTGCACAGACAGACCCTGAGTGTCAGGATAATGCACAGAAGGAGCTGGGCTAACAACAATGGAAAGCCAAAATCGGGAAGCCCAGAAGAGAAAGATTATCAAGAAGAACTCTGGAACACTCACCAACTTTTACACAGAGAAAATACAGACAACAGAGGAGAGGAGGACTAACAAGTAATCATATCCAAACCTTCCCAAAACAATGAAACCTGGTCACAAGCTATTGAAGAGTTCAAATATGAGATGTTGAGAAAGATGGAAGAGATCTGGCAAGAAAATAACAGTTTAAAAGGCAGAATTTTGCAATTGGAAAGTGAGGCTCAGAAATCAAATGAACTGATAAGCAAATTGAACACCAGAAATGACCAGATTGAAAAGGAAAACCAAAATATCATAGCCGAAAACCAAAGGATTATAACCGAAAACCAGTCTCTAAAGGCTAGAATTGAGCAATTAGAAGCCAATGATCTCTCAAGACAACAAGAACAAATAAAACAAAGTCAAAAGACTGATAAAATAGAAAGAAACATGAAATATCTCAATGAGAAAGTGACAGACCAAGAAAACCGGTCTAGAAGAGACAATTTGAGAATCATTGGTCTTCCAGAAAAAGCAGAGATTAATAGAAACATGGACTCCATACTAAAAGAAATTATTCAGCAAAATTGCCCTGAAGTTCTACAAGAGGGCAATATAGATATTGAAAGGATCCATAGATCACCCTCTACACTAGACCCAGAAAGGACAACACCCAGGAATATAATAGCCAAATTCAAGAGCTTTCAAGTAAAAGAAAAAATCTTACAAGAAGCCAAAAAGAGACAATTCAAATATCAAGGAGCAGCAATCAGAATCACACAGGATCTGGCAGCCTCCATGCTAAAAGACAACAAGACTTGGAATATGATATTCAGAAAGCCAAGAGAGCTGGGCCTTCAACCACGGATCAACTATCCATCAAAACTGACTATATACTTCCAGGGGAAAATATGGGCATTCAACAAAATTGAAGAATTCCATGTATTTGCACAGAAAAGACCAGGACTAAATGGAAAGTTTGATATCCAACCACAAAAATCAAGAGAAACATGAAAAGGTAAATATGAAACAGAGAGGAAAGAAAGAAAATGCATAATTTTTTAAATTTGACTCTCTAAGGGCTTCAATAAGATCTAATTATCTGTATTCCTATGTGGAGAAATGCTATGTATAATTCTCTGTAGTGAACTCTATTCACTATTATAGTATTCACTATTATAGCAATCAGAAGAATAATTCATAGGGAGAGGACAGAATATTAAATGGTCTAAGATGACATGGAGGGTGGGAATGAGGGGGGTGAATAGTAGGGGCCACCAAGAGAAACTTGAGTGAATAAGAAAAATAGGATATTCTATTACACACAAAGAGGGCATGGGAAGGGGAGGGGATAAATACTATTATGAGAAGGAGAGGAAGAGAGCATTAAGAGGAAATATTTAAACCTTACTCTCAGTGTAATCAACCCAGAGAGGGAAGAGTAGCTATATTATCCTTTGGGATAAAAAACTCTATCTAACACTACTGAGAAAGTCTGAAGGGATAAGCCAAGGGGAGCACGGGAGTGGGGAGGTCAAAAAAGGGAGGGGAGAAGAAGGGAGAGGGAATTCATAAGGCCTTTAAAAATAAAAAGAGGGAAATAACAAGGGAGGGGTAGAAAGTGAAGCTAATCAAGGGAGGGGATAAGGGATACCTGCTTAAAGCAAACCACTGCTTTAAAAGAAAATAGTGTAAGAAGAAGGAGTTGGACTAGGGGAGGATACAAAAATGTAAGTGAATGCACAACTGATAATTGTAACTCTGAATGTGAATGGGATGAACTCACTCATAAAATGGAAGCAAATGGCAGAGTGGATCAGAAACCAAAATCCTACCATATGTTGTCTATAAGAAACATATATGAGGCGGGTGGACATACACACGTTTAAGGTTCAGGGCTTGAGCAAAATCTTTTGGGCGTCAAATGAGAAAAAGAAGGCAGGAGTGGCTATTATGATTTCTGNGGGACAAAAAGGAATACACCTTCTTTTCAGCTGCACATGATACATTTACAAAGATTGACCATGTAATAGGGCATAGAAACATTGCAAACAAATGCAAAAGAGCAGATATAATAAATGTAACCTCCTCAGATCATAATGTAATAAAAATAATAATTAGTAAGGGCACCTGGACAGGAAAATCAAAAACCAACTGGAAATTAAACAATATGATTCTCCAAAACCAATTAGTCATAGAAGAAATCATAGAAACAATCAACAATTTCATTGAAGAGAATGACAATGATGAGACATCCTACCAAACTCTGTGGGATGCAGCCAAGGCAGTACTCAGGGGGAAATTTATACCCTTGAGTGCATATATTAACAAATAAAGGAGGGCAGAGATTAATGAATTGGGCATGCAACTCAAAGAATTAGAAAGCAAGCAAATTAAAAATCCCCAGATGAAAACTAAATGAGAAATACTAAAAATTAAGGGAGAAATTAATAAAATCGAAAGTAAAAGAACTATTGAATTAATAAATAAGACTAGAAGCTGGTACTTTGAAAAAACAGATAAAATAGACAAAATACTGGTCAATCTAATAAAAAAGGAAAGAAGAAAACCAAATTGACAGTATTAAAGATGAAAAGGGAGACCTCACCTTTAATGAAGGGGAAATTAAGGCAATCATTAAAACTATTTCGCTCAATTATATGGCAATAAATATAACAATTTAGGAGATATGGATAAATATTTACAAAAATATAAATTGCCTAGATTAACAGCAGAAGAAATAGAATACCTAAATAATCCCATATCAGAAAAAGAAATTGAACAAGCCATCAAAGAACTCCCTTAGAAAAAATCACCAAGACCTGATGCATTCACAAGTGAATTCTATCAGACATTCAAAGAGCAACTAATCCCAGTACTATACAAATTATTTGATATGATAAGCAAAGATGGAGTCCTACCAAATTCCTTTTATGACACAAATATGGTACTGATTCCAAAGCCAGGGAGATCAAAAACAGAGAAAGAAAACTACAGACCAATCTCCCTAATGAACATAGATGCAAAAATCTTAAATAGAATACTAGCAAAGAGACTCCAGCAAGTAATTTAGAAGACCATCCACCATGATCAGGTGGGATTTATACCAGGAATGCAAGGATGGTTCAACATTAGGAAAACCATCCACATAATTGACCATATCAACAGTCTAACAAACAAAAATCACATGATTATCTCAATAATGCTTAAAAAACCTTTGACAAAATACAGCACCCATTCCTATTGAAAACCCTGGAAAGTATAGGAATAGAAGGACCTTTCCTAAAAATAATAAACAGTATATACCTAAAACCATCAGCAAGCATTATATGCAATGGGGATAAATTAGAAGCCTTCCCAATAAGATCAGGAGTGAAACAAGGATGCCCATTATCACCTCTACTATTCGACATAGTACTAGAAACACTAGCAGTAGCAATTAGAGAAGAAAAAGAAATAGAAGGTATCAAAATAGGCAATGAAGAGACTAAGCTATCACTCTCTGCAGATGATATGATGGTATACTTAAAAAATCCTAGAGAATCAACTAAGAAGCTCGTAGAAATAATCAACAACTTTTGCAAAGTGGCAGAATACAAAATAATTGCATATAAATCATCAGCATTTCTATGTATTTCCAACACGTTAGAGCAGCAAGAGGTAGATGGAGCAACACCATTTAAAATCACCCTAGACAATATAAAATACTTGGGAATCTATCTACCAAAACAAGCACAGTAATTATAGGAGAACAACTACAAAACACTTTCCAACCAAATAAAACTGGATCTCAACAATTGGAAAGCCATTAATTGTTCATGTGTAGGATGAGCTAACATAATAAAAATAACCATTCTACCCCACTTAATTTACCTATTTAGAGCCATACCTATCAAATTACCAAAAAATTTCTTTACTGAATTAGGAAAAACTATAACAAAGTTCATTTGGAATAACAAAAGATCAAGAATATCAAGGGAAATAATGAAAAAAAAGGTGAAGGAAGGGGGCCTAGCAGTACCAGATATTAAACTATACTATAAAGCAGCAGTCATCAAAACAATATGGTACTGGCTAAGAGATAGAAGGGAGGATCAGTGGAATAGGCTTGGGGTTAATGACATCAGGAAGATAGTGTATGATAAACCCAAAGAACCCAACTTTTGGGACATGAATCCACTATTTGAGAAAAACTGCTGGGAAATTTAGAAAACAATATGGGAGAGATTAGGTTTAGATCAACATGTCACACCGTACACCAAGATAAATTGAGAATGGGTGAATGACTTGAATATAAAGAGGGAAACTAAAAATAAGTTAAGTGAACACAAAATTGTATACCTGTCAGATCTCTGGGAAAGGAAAGATTTTAAAACCAAGCAAGAGTTAGAGAAAATTACAAAATGTAAATTAAATGGTTTTGATTATATTAAGCTAAAAAGCTTTTGTACAAACAAAAACAATGTAGTCAAAATCAGAAGGGAAACAACAAATTGGGAAAAAATCTTTATAAAGAAAAACTCTAACAGGCATCTAATTACTCAAATATACAAGGAGTTAAATCAATTGTATAAAAAATCAAGCCATTCCCCAATTGTTAAATGGGTAAGAGACATGAATTGGCAATTTTCAGGTAAAGAAATCATAAGTATCAATAAGCACATGAGAAAGTGTTCCAAATCTCTAATAATTAGAGAAATGCAAATCAAAACAACTCTGAGGTATCACCTCACACATAGTAGATTAGCTAAAATGAAAGAAGGGGACAGTAATGAATGTTGGAGGGGATGTGGCAAAACTGGGACATTAATGCATTGTTGGTGGAGTTGTGAACTGATCCAACCATTTTGGCTGGCAATTTGGAACTATGCTCAAATGGCTATAAAAGAATGCCTGCCCTTAGATCCAGCCATACCATTGTTGGGTTTGTACCCCAAAGAGATCATAAATAAACAAACTTGTATGAAAATATTTATAGCTGTTCTTTTTGTGGTGGCAAAGAACTGGAAAAGGAGGTTATGTCCTTCATTTGGGGAATGGCTGAACAAATTGTGGTGTATGCTGGGGATGGAATACTATTGTGCTCAAAGGAATAATAAACTAGAGGAGTTCCAGGTGAATTGGAAAGACCTCCAGGAACTGATTCAGAGCGAAAGGAGCAGAGCCAGAAGAACATTGTACACAGAGACCAATACACTGTGGTAAAATAGAATGTAATCGACTCCTGTACCAGCATCAATGCAATGACCCAGGACCACTCTGAGGGATTTATGGTAAAGAACGCTACCCACATTCAGAGGAAGGACTGCAGGAGAGGAAACATATAAGAAAAGCCACTGCTTGAACACATGGGTTGAGGCGAACATGATTGGGGATGTGGACTCGAAACTACACACCAATGCAACTATCAACAATTTGGAAATAGGTCTTGAACAAGGACACATGACAAAAAAAGTGGAAATGTGAGTTGGCCATGCGTAGTGGGGTGCATGGGGTGAAAGGGAAAGTAGGAGCATGAATCATGTAACCATGTTAAAAATGAATATTAATGTTTAAAAATTAAAAAAAGAAAACAAAAATCTTTGCTTGAAAATATTATTGCTTTGGAAATGAAATCTTTTTAGTAACCATTTGCTCATACAAAAGGTGCAAACTTTACCTCTGTTTTCCATCATTTCAAAGTCTGACAATGCCTTTTGAACCAAAGGATACAAATTATGTCTCATTTCAGTAATAGGCTTCCCTAGGAGGGCATACCTTTAGTAGATGATAATGACTCAGAGAGCCCCATTTCGACCCATGGTAAGTGAAATTGGAAGCCTTTAGAAAGTGGGGGTAATAAGTGTGTAGTGAGATATTTTTGTGAAATAATTTTCCTTTAACCCTCAATTCTAAGTTTAGACTGAAACAATTTCTCCCCCAAGCTAAGAAACTGGGTTGGGTCCTCCCTTCTTTTTTTAGATCTTAAAAGGATTATAGCAGGGTAAACCTTGACCACCAGAGAGATTACTGGAAGTCAGTAAGCTCTAACAGCCATATGACTGAAGTGTTGGCAGCTTCTGAGTTGAAGCTAAGACTATGAAGAAGTGATGAGAGAGGAGTTGAGTGGCTTCAGTGGCTATTCACCAGTCAGCAATATTTTGTGATTGTGAAGGAAAGGACTGACTGGTAAGGTTACAAGAGTGTTGCATGAAAAGAGTTTGGCATCTTTTCCTCTCTTGCTTACCATCGAGGTTGGGAAGGGAGTTAACTGGCCAGTTTAGGATGTCCTCAGGGATCCATTAATAAAATTCAAAATTTAGAAATGCTCCCTTTATAGAATTTGATAGTACTAGTGATATTCTTTAAAGAAATTCAACACTAAAGAAGGACAAGAGAGATGCAGGAAAATAGTTTGAGCAGCTGACAAGATCAAGGAAATTTTGTTTTACTTATAAGTGCAACAAAAAAGTATCTATAAATAGCATGGACAGTGATAAGGGATGGATTGAAGATAAAGGAGTCATTTGTCAATAGATGAGTTCTGTAGGAGATGGTAGAGGGTGGTAAAGGAATAAGTTAGGAGCTATCTTCAGCAAAGAGAAGAACTAACTTTTGTTCTGAAAATGGAGCAGAAGAGGAGAGCATGGTAACAACATAACTAGACTTTAAAATATTGAGAATAAATGATGAAGGTCATGATAGAAAACCTCAGTCTTGTCAGAAAAGTGGTTTGTCAGACTTCAGGGAATTCCTCCATCTTCAGATAGTTCTCAGATCATATGAAGGGGCAGAATGGTAGAATGACAGAATGCTATACACAGAATTAGTATGCCTTGCTTCAAATCCTGCCTCACAAATTTAACAACTATGTTCCTTTGGGCAAAGCACTTAAACTTTATCATTTGCAGCTTTTTTCCTTAAAACAATTGTAGAGCTTCCCTCACAAGTTTATTGTCAGTCATTCAACAAATATTTCCAAGTATTTATGATATATTGTGAAGTTAAAAGAAGAAAATGAATATAAAGTGCTTTAAAAATATTAGTGTGTTACATAAATACCAGTTACTAGTACTTTTGTTTTTAACCTGGAATATATATATTTTAGCCACATTTACTAGCTACCAAAAACCATGCCACCTAAAATAATAAAAATTATGATGAAATAGTGAATAATGCAGAAGTACATGGATATGAATAATAAAGAATTATGAACAAGATTAAAAAAGTCATGAAAGATTTGTAAGATAGGAAGAAATGACAAACTAGTCACATGGTACACATAATGAGGCATGATAGCTGGACTAACGGGAGCTCCATTGCTACCCATGCAACACTGAGGTAAAGGAGAACCTCTAAAATGCTGAGTGGAGTGTTATTTGGCAAACTTTTGGGAAGTCATGGATAAAATGCTCAAGATACACAGGAATGGAATTGTTGCAAATTGATAGTTGGAGAGATCTCTATTCCTATTAGTATTATATTTATATAGCATCATAGAAACTAATTTATACATTTTTGGTGAGGCTCTATCCAAATCTAATGAAAGTGGATTACATAAATAACGCTCTTTACCAAACTGCTTACCATCTTAGTAAGGGGTAAAAAGCAGGAAAAGAAGGAGAGAGTTTGGAACTTAAAATTTTAGAGAACTAATGTTAAAAATGGATTTTACATGTAATTGGGGATAATATTGAATTTTTAAAAATTGTTTTGGGAAATTCAGATTCACTACTATGCCCTATCTTTTGTATTCATTTTGTGTATATTTCTTGAATTAGTTTTCATGAAATCAAGTTCTTCCTAATTATTGGTCTAGAAGTAGACTAATAAGAAAGAAATTCATTTGAAGGTAAAGGTTTCTAGAAATGATTTCTCCTTTGCTGTCTAATACTGGAGATGCATAGTCATGTAGCTACTAAAAATTATGAGCATTGACAATTAATTGGTTGAATAAATCGACATAATGTAATTTTTTAATCTTAATTACTCACAAAGATAATTTACTAAACCTCAAAAGAGTTATGTTTTGTGTCCAAGCCCCTTAAAGTGCTAAATAGTTCCACCAGCATTTCTTTGCCTGAGTATTTCCTGTATGTCAAAAACTGAATTTTACACAATCATTGAATATCATCCAATTTAAAACTATAATTTCCAAGAAGGGGTGCTTTAGACATCTGTCTCCATTTTCAAAATGTTCACATCTAATAATGATTATTGTAAGAAAACACTAAGAATTTTTTAAGGTGGTTAAGAATTCCAAGTAATTTTCACAGAATTCCAAGTAATTTTAATTCCTCATATACTATTATATATATTATATATATATACATATATTATATATATGCATATATTCCTTTGTCCTCTTCTATCAGCATATAGAGGCATGATATTCTTCTCTTTCCCTCTCTACCACGTGAAAATTGGCAAAGTGATTCAGAGAAGGACAATCCATACAGAAAATAATGGGAAGTAGAGAATGAAAATGTCTGGAAGCAGGGAGAGTAGAGGTGCTTAAACTGAGAGTCCATGTGGGCACAAACAGGCACAATCCTGCTGAAAAGAAACCACTGATATCTGAGTGTCATAGTTGGAAGGAAAGTATCTATTTTTTCCAGCATTTTTTCAAGTAACAAAAATAAAAATCTTTTAGGCAGTTCATTCTTATAGTTGAAACCAGAATGAATTAGAAAAGGGAGGAGCTAACAAGCCTACCTGATGGTAGACAGACAAGGGAGAAATCAAAGACACTTTGGAAGGAAAATAAGGGGTCTCCTAGGTGACTTGGTGAATTGAGAGCCAGACCCAGATATAGAAGGTCTTGGGTTCAAATGTGGCCTCAGACACATCCTAGCTCTGTGACCCTGAGCAAGTCACTTAACCCTAATTGCCTAGCCCTTACTGCTCTTCTGTCTTAGAATCAATATAACATAGATTCTAAGAGAGAAGGCAAGGATTAAAAAAAAAAAAAGAAAACACACAGGACCTGTTGATTTACTAAAAAAGGAAAGAATTAAGGAAAGCAATGGGTAAAAGATAATTTCATGCTTTTAGGACAAATTACTAAGGCATCAATGGTTCTGGCTATAATAAAGTCAGAGAAGTCAAGAGGAAGAGAAAAGTTTAGTTATTAGTGGGGTAGGTTAAATCCTGAGTTGAACTAGTGAAATCAATCTTAGATATACTGAATTTGAGATTTTTCACAAACATCCAAGTGGCAATAGCCTTCAGTTAAATGAAGATATGTGACAGCAGCTCAAAAGAGAAAAGAACAGGATTAAAGCAGTTGCAGATTAATTGATTTTCCAAGGATAATATACAGGATTCAAAGCCACGTCACCCTGTACTCTTCCTCCAATACCATGCATACTACACAACAATTCCTTTGAAATTGCTCATTTGTATTGATAATAAGAGCTTTTATTCTTGAGTCCCCAACACTAATGAAGTAACAGACCTAGACTCCTTCTCAACTATCCCTAAACCTTCATATAAGTATCTTTAAGGTCTAAAAATGAGACCTTTCCACATGGAGTAAAAAGAGTATTGGAATTGGAATGAAGAGAATCTTGGCTTAAATTGCTCCTATGACTTTGGACCTTGGGCTAGTCATTTCTGTGCCTCAGTTAGTTGTCAGTACTCCTGTAAAGTATTTTGCAAGTCATAATGAATAAAATGTCCATAATTATCTCATTTAGTCCTAACAATAAGCTTGTGAGGTCAGGACCACAGATTTTGTTATAATCACTTACCTTCTCATATGTCTAGTAAGTAACAAAAATGGAATTTGAATTAAAGTCTCTTATTTACATCATTCATTGCATTTCCTCCTGCATCCTAATGCTTCCTTGATTAGTTTTCCTTAAGATGGTATTATTATTCACATTTTCAAATTTTCCTGGTATTATATTCAAAGGATTTCTTAAAGCTACAAAGAACACCAGAGAAGCAATTTAGTTTGACCTCCTCTCTATTTGTGATAACCTTTATGGATAAGTTACCGCTGCCTTTTGAAAAACTTAAATGAAACAAAACATTTTTTTTCTTCAATAATAGGTTTTCAGCTCAGTTTTATACCTCTTTGACAAGTGTGTATAAAATACCAAAGAAAGATGAATGGGTAAAATGTACTGTCAGTCATCTGATTGATAGGTCTACATTAGAGGAATCAAACATGCAAACTGCAACACTCTGGCCAAACCAAATTAAAATGTAATTGGGAAATATTAAAGAAAATAAATGAAAATAAAATGGATAAAATACCTAGATAACATTACATTTGAAAACTATTAACATGTGACTCACAGAGATCCTTATGTATGGATTTTAATAGAGTTAAATGGAGTTAAACACCATTTCTAATGGCGTTTGAAACCTCTCTTCTACACAGCTACCATTAAAATAGGTGAAGCAATTACTTTCCCTAAAATTGACTGGAGGAGCTCATTGCTTAAGTTTTGTATAGCTATAACTTCTTTGCCAATATTAAATGCCCTCATGTAAGTCATTGAGCAGTAGGTGTTCAATAAATATTGATATGATTGATTTATTTATGAATAAATATATTCTACATGCATGGTAAAGATTTTATAAGAAAGCCAATTTGCTCTAGAGTCAAAGAACTGCCAAATCCTGTTTGAACTGTTCAAATACTACCTCTGACACTTATTATATGTAAGTGACCTTGAGCAAGTCACTTACTTCCTTAAGACTTAGGTCTTCCTATCCATTTGATTAACAGGATTTGTTTAGAGGGGCTGTTAGGTCCCTTCCAGGTCTAGATCTATGACCTGTATTCAATTCAATGTTCCTTTTAACTATTTTCTTAATGTGTATGAAACTTCCTATTAATATTAGTACAACTTGGCCTCTGAATTTGAGCTAATCTTCTTTTTTGAAGCTATAATTTTCAAATCCAATAAAAATGTTAATTCCAAGAAATGTTTTGAGTCTCTAGACAAAATACTTCAAAAATTAGAATTGAAAATGAATTCATAGAATGGTCTTATTGTTTTCAGTAAGAGATCCTTTTTTAAAGTGAATGTTAATGAATTTGAGTCTTCATGAGTTATTTTTTAAAAACTTTTTTTTCTCACATGAGTAGAAAGACCACAAATAGGGACTAACTTTCATCAATGAGATATTAAGAGAATTTTTTTAAAAATCAGTAAGATGGAAATTTATATGCAAACTCATGGTCTGATTTTGGATATTTAGAGATGAAGTAGTTGAGAGAAACAGCATGATAGAATTGAAGAACCCTTAACTTAGAATCAGTTCAACTAAAAACATATTTTTTAGCTTAATAGACAGTGGACCAGAATTACATAGGATGAGAAGATACAGCTGCTTTGTTATCTGAACAAATGATACCTACACTGAAAAAAATCAAAGAGCCATATGAGTATAAAAAAGATAGTATCATTGGGATGCCCCATTTCCCAAATGGTAGAATGTACTATGCTAAATTTCAGATCTGATCTTAAATTTACAATTTAGGAGGTAGATTATATAGCTATAATACCAGTTATGAAATAAATATACCTGAGAGGTCTATTCAAAATATTGAGATGTGGCATATGATTTATAATCTCTATAGTCTTAAGCAAATCATTTAAACTTTCTGAAACTGTTCTTTTATAAAATGGGGGTATAATAACTTTCCTAATTATCAAACTCGGTTATCTCGAGGATCAAATAAGATGATGTATATCAAAGAACTTGTTATTTATAAAGTTATATAAACATGTTTAATAACAATAAAAGAAGCAATGATAATAACAACCGTCATGACAAGAAATACTTCATAATTTGCAACACACAATACTGTTTTGACCGTGCCATTGAGACAGAATGGCATAATGAATGGAAAGTGCCTACATCTTTCTTGAAAGCATTAAAAAAATCTTATATTCAAATCCTAACACATTTTTTAAATTTCATAACAAATTTCTTATTTTTTCACATATAATCATTTTTTCAGATACAATATTTACTTGTTAATAAGACTGGAACTTATGGGAGCACATGAACAAGAGTCATCCAGCAGGAGGAGGGAAAGCTGGGTTTTCATCTCCTCTCTATTCATACTGCATAGTAGAGTGTATATGCATATTTGGATGATATGTAATATTATTAAGGTGGGTGCTCTCTCTGGCAGTGTTAATTGGTACCCATCTATACCTTTTTATTTTGTCTGACTCACTCATGTTATCTCATAAATCATAAAATCACAAAGGATCTGAGAAGTCGGAGTCCAATCAGGACTTGACAGGAATAATTTCCACAACCTCCAGTCTCCTTGAAAAATTCCACTGATGGAAAACCCCCTTTTCTCCCCAACATTTGAGAAAATAGTCTGCTTAGGGCTGAGAGGCAATAGTAATCATCCATCTGAACTACAAATCCCAGGTCATTCAGTTCTCAAATTCTTTTTACATTCCTTTATACAATCTGATCATTCTTGGTCCCTTATGGGAGTGGGTATTTTTTCTGCACTGGTGAATCTTGATCCTCTTCATTATGTTATTTCCCTTCTTGAGGAAGAAGACTGAGTAAGAGGAAAACTCATCCCTCATTTTGTTCCTATATGAAACTTTGTATCCACCTGTTTTTTTTTTCTTTTTGACATGGACAAATCTTTCCTTTCCCTAATGTTAAATATGAGGGCTACACACCTGGATTTAGATTTTAAACAAATATTCTGGTTTGACTCATGTGTATGTTATTCTTACAATTATAAATTAGCTTAATTTAGTTATTCATGGAAGAACTCCAAGCTGTTTTCCAAAATTCATTTCCTATTTCCTACAGAAATGGGAATTGCCTTTGCTTGGGTAGGGTTCTACTTAATTCTATCAGTCTTTGTCCAGAGAATATTATAGGAAACTCAGTACTATATCTGCTGAATACAGTCTTCAGTCTGCTGCAGCTCTGACCTGAGTCAGCATGGCCCCCCTAGGCAACCTAGTGGTCTTCTGCTTCTGTGGTCTCACCATATCAATGCTGAATTTCATGTGAATACCCAAATAACTTAGCAAACAGAAACTTAAAGCTACAAAATTCAAAAGATCTTTCAGATAGTATCTCCAATAGCAGGGATTGAGGTGTGTGCCACCATTCCCAACTCTAAATATATACATGAACACAGACACAGACATATGCACACATATGTGTATATATGCTCCCAAATATGTCTATTTCATTCTTTTTGATATGATCATCATTTATGAAATCAATTGTGAAAATAAATTTATATAAGTAATATTTAATTAGTACCACAATTTTTATTTTCACAATTCACATAACTTAATAGTAATAAGCCAGAATTTAATATTCTTAATAAGTAACATCATTCTATGCAAAAAGGCAACACAATATTGACAGAGTGGGGATTTTTTTCCCTTATATTTTACAATTAAGACAATTATCATTCAAACTTAAACCATTCTTTCAAATAAAAGACTCATTAAAATTTGATATACAGTGAGTTCATAGTTCTTTAAGATATGTTTTCTAGAAAAAAAAACATAATAAGACAAAAAAAGAGATAGAACACTTCATGAAAGAATGTTTAATTTATGTTTAGTCAGATCTGTATTTAAATCCTACCTCCGATATTAACTGTGTAATAGGACAAATCACTTAACTTTCAAAGCTGAGACAATTTATAACAATATAAATTATAGATGGATCATAATTTATATAGTTGGAGGGATTTTGCAAGTGTACAAAATCATATAAGCATGGCATTAATGCAGTGACTTACTGATGTCTTCAAAAAGAAATGAATTTTATAAATAGGAATTTGTTCTCTTCAATGATAAAAGGATTGGATTTTGAGTCAGGAAGACCTGAGTTCATATTTCATCTTTTGCATTATTTGTGACCATAGGTAAATTATTCAATCTTTCCACGTCCATTTTGTTGTCTGTGAAATGGGAATAATGCTTGTATTACTTGCTCTTTTATGGTTGTGAGGCTCAAATTAGACAATATATATGAAGTTTAAAGGACTTTATAAGTGTCATCTATAATTATGATCACAAGGTTTAGAAAATTGTATTTTATGGTTTTGGAAAAAAAATGCTTCCATTAATATCTTTGCAGGAACCATCTCCAAAATGTCTTTCATCCTTTTCCTTTCAAAGTATTTTTCAGTTATCTAGCAACTATCATATACAGTCAATGAAGGATTATAATATAAAGTGTCTCATTAAAATAGGTATATAAAAGACTAAATAAACAAGTGGATAAATAAACCCTTTATTTAAATTGGTCTTGAGTATATATGCTCTGGATGTATAAAAATCTGAATATAAATTACTCAAGATCTTTTCAATGTCTAAGAAAAGGCCCATAAAATAGTGAGATAGGCTTGTACTTTAGGACTTCTGTTGCAGGTATACACTTCCCTGATGGGAAGGATAAATATAGTCAATTTTTAATAAATCTGTTCTCTTCCCCAAAATAGTCCAAATGACCTGAATCACTAGATAGATAGACAATTGTATAAATTACTTTTGTTGGAAAAACCTTATCTATATATAACTTTAAGTGTTTTTTGGTTTATTTTATTCCAAACTAGTTTTATTGATGTAGATAAATCTTAGAAATGAAATATTACCAGTGCAGATCAGTAAATTTTTTGTGACCTATAGTGTTGAAAATTTGTATGGATCACAGAGGGGTTAGGTGACTTGCTCAGCATCAAACACAGTCAATATATTGGTCAGAAAGATCTAAAGCTTATCTTTCCATCTACTAGGATGTCACACTATATGCCTTTGCTTCTATACATGTTACTGAATGAAGGTGAAAAAATTCATGCAACCATTTTAATGGAATTCACCTCAAATTTAAGTTATACAACTAACCACTGAGTCTTCAGTACGTATAGGTGATTTTTCTACACTGCCCTTATCAACTTATCCTACTTTCTTCAATGGTTTTGGTTTTTCCAAATGCTTTTAATGAAATGAGGTCTCCCCTCCTCCCCAACCTCTTAGTAGAGAACTTTGCTTCATTGTTTACAGAAGAAAAATTGAAGATATTTACAGAGAGCTCCTCTCCTCCTTTCATATAATGCAAAAGTCTTCTGCCGTGAATTCTTCCTTCACCCATTTCACATAAAAAGATGATCCTATTCCTTGCTAAAAAATCCTCTCTTACTGTACAAATGATCCCATTCCATTCTTTTTCTTCCAAAAGAATGCTCCCTTTGTCATCCTGTAATCCTCACTCTTTCGCCTGTCTTCAGTCTCTCTCTGTCCACTGGCTCTTTTCCACTCTCTTCAAACTTTTGTCGAAATTTTCCCCAACTTCAAAAAATTCTCCCTCAGTTCTTTCATCACTAGTAAACATCTCTTCTAGCCCTTTGTAGCTAAACTTGAGAAGCCTATCAATAATAAGTATTTTTTTATTCCTCTCCCTAATCTTTCCATGAAAACTGCCCTTTAAAGTTACCAACGATCTTTTAATTGCTAACTTCAGTTACCAGCTATCTTTTAATTGCTAAATTCAATTGCCTTTCTTCATCCTCATGCTTCTTGACTTCTCAGCATCTTCTGACACTGCCAGTTACCATTTTCTTGAAACTCTTTTCTTTTTAGGTTTCTGCAATTCCATTCATTATTGGTTCTACTCTTAACTGACTGTTCTTTCTCTCTCTTTTTCTGTTTGATCCTCATTTATTTCCACTGTGCATTGTCAGCCAGAATGAGGAAATGACATATGACTCCAGAGAGAATGTAAACCACCTTGAGTTAATGTAAACAGCAAAGTATGTTCCAAGTATCCCATGGGAAAACTTGCATGTGACCCTGCTCCATCCCTGGCATTCTGCCTTCTTTGTTCACTTTTTATATAATATCTGACCTGCCTTGGGGTTGGTATGGGGATCCCTCATGTTCTTCTGTCCTGTTGCCATCCAGAACCATGGGCCTTTATTTTTTTAATAAACTCACCTCAATGAGCCCAATTAACTTAGTTAAGCCTAATAGAACTTAAGCTATTAATAATCATGTTGGCATTGATCCTTTTTTCTTTGGCATCTCAGTATTCTCTTAGAGAGTATCCCACCTTATATGCACTATAATCAGGGTAGAACATATCTTCCCCCTTACATCCACTAAATGATATCCCATGAGATTCTGTTCTGTGCCCTCTTTTCTTTCTATACTGCTTCATTCAGTGGCCTCATCACTGTGTATTTGTGTTTGTGCTCATCACTCAGGATGTAGTTTTAGTTAATTGAAAACTAATAAGAAAGCATTTATAAAGGGGAAAAAAGGAAACAATCACTGTTTATTTCTGTTTAGTCATGTATATTTTTTAAAGGAGGTTGGATTTCATGGATTCTTGAAATGAGAACATTGAAGAACTTGGTGAGCTGGCACTTATTAGTATTGAGGACATGTTTTATTTAAGTCTAACTGATATAGGGGTACGAACTTCCACTAGACCTCCCCCAAACTCCAGAAAGCATCTGAGGTACAAAAATGATTCATTTTCCCTTGCATTCCTGCAGTGCTGAGGGAAGGTGACTTTGAGCTGAGAGGAAGATCCTCTCTGGCCTCTTCCCTCATTCTTGATGAGCACAGATAGGCATCTCCCAGTTTGCTACTTCTGATAAGCATTCCTTTTATATCCCAGATATCTGATTATCCCCTAAACTTGACAGTTCACCCCCTTTTGACTTTGAGGCATAAGGCAAAACTATATGACCCATTTCGGGTCCCAGAGTCCCAAAAGGACACGTCGCCCCACCATCATCCCATCTCTCCTTATGCAGCCCCTGTTGTCAAGAGGGTATAAGAATCCCACATTCCATCTCCACTGGGAGGCAGTTTTCCACCTACTCTTGCATCCAGGCCATTTGATTTAATTATTCAACTTATATTCAATGACCAAATCTCTATTTTTAAGCTAATTTTGGAGTCTGTCATTCCTAACAAGGGTACCTGTCCAGATCCAGGGTTTTACTTCACTTCCACATTATTATTTAGCAGGACTCAAACTATTTGTCTCCAAGTATGTATATTTGTGTGTGTGTGTATATTTTTGAGAATTCTTCCTAATTAACCTGTGTGCTTATTCATATTGTCACCTCTTGTATTTAGTCCATTTTTATAAAACCTTTGGTAAATATCTATTTCCGTTATCTACATGTATATATATAAATATATACAGATATGCCTATGTATGACCTATGTATATATGCATCTTATATGTCATTATATTAGTTTCAGTTAGTGCTCTCTAAAGTTTATTTTGGTATAAAATAAAATCCATTGGTTTGTAAAAAACATGATATTGTACACTTTCTCCTTACCCAGTTTCATTTGTATTTTGTGCCTATGCTGACAGTAAGGCATTCTGAGATGATAAATTACCACAAAGAAACACAAGGGATATGATCTGGCTTTCAGTATGAAATAAGTTTGTTGTGGATTTTTTCTGCTGTTAGGAGAACAGTAACCTGGATTTAGGCAAGTCAAGTGTCAGTCATCTAAAATCAAATTTATTGGGCTATAAATGAAACAAGCTCAGGTCACCAAACCTGGTCAATAAATAAAAACTTCTACAATGAGACTTTTTTTTTCTCTTTAAACTCCAGTGTGTCAAGAGGAGACAAAATGGAAGTTTTGGGGATGGAAAGGGTTAAGAACAGCTTTTATTCATTAACTTTTGTTTACTTTCTCCCCAATCCTGAAACCTCCTTTCCATAAGTAGGGGAAAAATAAGTTGCCTGTATAATGTTTATGATTGCAAATAGAGGACATAACATCAAAATGGATATATTGCTTATGCATTTGGGGATTTATTTAAAAAATCAATTCAACTCATGAAGCACCTTTGCTGGTTACTTATTTATCATGTTTTTTGAATCTGAGATCTTCAAACTCATTAGCACAGTAATTCATTTGATAGTGACCAAAATAGTGTTGTCTAAACTTATACTCCTGATCATTATTGTCAAATAAAAAAAGGTCTCGAATATTGAAGGAAAATTCACTAGTGGCACATCACAATTTTAGAAAAGCATTATTGAGTCAGTCGTCTCATGGCCTTCTCCTTTAAACTTTTATTAACATTTCAATTGATTTCACAAAATTAAGCACATAATTTTATACTTTGGATTTCAACAAGAAAAAGCTTTTGCTTTAAAAAAAATCTGCTATTCAAGGGAAACAAAAATGAAAATTAAACAGCCCCTGCCCTCAAGAAGCTAATATTTCACTGGAGGATGAAAGAGGAAGTGCTGTATAATAATCTCTTAAATAAGCTTAAGTAAAGACAAGGTAAATTCAGGAGGGAGGTGGCACATAGCTGGTAGGAATTGGCATCTTAATAGACATTAGGAATTTTAAGAGGAGGAGGTAGAGAGAGTTCAGTCCATTTTCTGATATGGGGGTGCAGTTCATACAAATGCATGGTGATGGGAAATAAAATAATTGAATGATGAATTCAAGGAAATAGCTTGTGGCCTTATTTGACTGGAATAAAGAAAAAAATAATAGAAAAGAATGGAAAATGTCTGAAAAGTTACATTGATCCAGATTTTGAAGGACTTTTAATGCCCGATGTCAATTGAGTGATTCATGAGTATAAAACATCTGCCCATTTAAGTTCCATTTCAGCACAAATTTTAGTTATTTCATAATTAAATTATATTTTGTAGTCCCATTGCTCCCATGAGTTCCAAATAATATAAAACCTACTGTGTATCTTTTGTGTGATGCACATTTACTTTATAATTTGTCCTTTGAAGTTCAGATCTTTGTTAATATTTTTTGACTTTTTAACACTTTTAATCTAGGTAATTGTATTTATTGAACCAAATAGAATTATGGAAACTTAGGGAAGTTCTATTTCTGAATGACTCTTTTAATTCTACCAAATATTATTTTGGGATTTATTTTTTTTAATTGAAAATTTATTTAATTAATTAATTTTAAATATTTTTCCATCCTTACATGATTCTTGTTCTTTCCCTCCCCTCCAATCCTCTCCCCCTGGAGCGGACACGCAATTCCACTGGGTTTTACATGTATAATTGATCCTTTTTCAATATTGAAAGATAAAGGAATACAAAGTCTACTAATTCATTCTTTTAAGAGTCCTTTACAGACTAACTGTATCTCCTCTTGATATAGAGATGAATAATGACATTTAAATCTCTAAATATTGTTCCTTTGACTATTTACTAATTGTATTGTCTCTGTATGAGGTATATGTGAACTCAGCAATCTCAGTTTGATTTCCTTCATTTGAACTCTTAGAGAATACGTAGTTTTTCCAAACAAGTTAACACTCATTGCATTCTATTGTATATTATTTGAAATTTTCCAAATATATTTATTTTATGTCCTCAATGTGATTATAAACACTTTTGAGGGAAAGAACTATTAGTACTCAGTTTACAAACAGTATAATAGGGAGTGCTAAGGAGGTGGTTGTTGGCACTTCCCTGGATTACCCATATCAAATCACCTACATAAAAGGTTCTGGAATTGTAGAGTTTTTATCTTGACTTCTGGGGACCTGGAGAATATATTGACATTTTATATTGTTCCACGAGATTGTTGGGAACAGTCTTTTTCAATGACAGCATAGTGGGAAAATGTCACTGTTTTAAAAACTGCATGACTCATCAACTGAGGTTATTTTTTCCTGCATTCAAATTGAGGATGAAGGACCCTGCTATTACCATAGGATAATGATTAAGGACCTGAAAGATACCTCTCCCACCCTTCATACCCCCAAAGCCCACAAACCCCTTTGTACTATAGGACCCTGAGAAACAGTCCAGGATTTTGAGTCTGTTTCTTAATCCCTTTTTATTCTATGTACAGGGAATGGAGTCTCTAACCTAAGACCTCAAACCATGGGGATCTCCGGATCTAAGAATCCAGGCCAACTTTTGAATCTATTTTAGTGAAACTTATTTTAGTGTATCCTTGAGTAGATTAGGTTTGCATATACCACTAGCCCAGTAGGAATTTAGGACTAGAAATTGGTGCAACTAATACTAGGTAGACAATAATCCTAATTCTTCTGGCCCTTCTCTGAAACCAAGACAGCACAGGTGGGATGGTACCCTGACAGGTTGGAAGAAAATGTTTGTATATTTGTTCTTTCTATATTATTGCAGTAAATATTCTTTTGTAAAATCTTATTCAATATTAAGAGGAATAAAGAGAATGATCATTGCACCCCTAATATGGGTAAATAATTGGTGGGGACTTGTGCCAGTGGTAAAGAAGAAAGAATTGCTGACCCTTTTAAGGTTCTGGGCTTCGGTGGGGGGAACAGAGTTTAATGTAATAGACCTGTGGTGTTTTTTTTGTTGTTGTTGTTTGTTTGTTTTGTTTTGTTTTTAATCCTTATCTTCCATCTTGGAATCAATACTGTGCATTGGTTCCAAGGCAGAAGAGTGCTAAGGGTTAGGCAATGGGGGTTAAGTGACTTGCCCAGGGTCACCCAGTTAGGAAGTGTCTGAAGTCAGGACCTGTCATCTCTGGGCCTGACTATCAATTTACTGAGCCACCTAACTGCCCCCTGCAACGTGGTTTTTAGAGGGCAAGATCAGAGGAAATCACATGACATATGTGTTAAGGATGGATGAAGTCAGCAATTTCCATTTGATTTAGCTTCCCTCTTCTCATTTCTCATGGCATTTACATAGTCTGTTGGCACACAAATTTAACACTTCTTTTTATCTTGTCTTGCATTATTTTTTTTAATAATTTTTTGTTTTTGAAAAGTTATCATGGTTACATGATTCATGCTATTACTTTCCCCTTTACCCCTCAACCTCCTCCCCCCACCTCAACCCTTGTATTCAAGCAGTTGTATTTCTTCTGTATTTCCACTCCTGTAGTTCCTTCTCTGAATGTGGGTAGCTTTCTTTACCATAAATGCCTCAGAACTGTCCTGTGTCATTGCTTTCTGCTGGTACAGAAGTCCATTATATTCGATTTTACCATAGTTTATCAGTTTCTGTGTACAATGTTCTTCTGGCTCTGCTCCTTTCACTCTGCATCAGTTCCTGGAGGTCTTTCCAGTTCACATGGAATTCCTCTAGTTTATTATTCCTTTGAACATAATAGTATTCCATCTCCAGCATATACCACAATTTGTTCAGCCATTCCCCAATTGAAGGGCATCCCCTTGTTTTCCAGTTTTATGCCACCAAAAAATCAAGGCTATAAAAATTTCTGTACAAGTCTGTTTATCTATGATCTCTTTGGGGTAAAGACCCAGCAATGGTATGGCTAGATCAAAGGGCAGGGATTCTTTTATAGCCCTTTGAGCATAGTTCCAAATTGCCATCCAGAATGGTTGGATCAGTTCACAACTCCACTAGCAATGCATTAATTTCCCAATTTTACCACATCCCTTCCAACATTCATTACTGTCCCCTACTATCATTTAAGCCAATCTGGTAGGTGTGAGGTGATACCTCAGTGTTGTTTTGATTTGCATTTCTCTAATTATTAGAGATTTAGAGCACTTTATCATGTGCTTATTGATAGTTTTGATTTCTTTATCTGAAAATTGCCTATTCATGTCCCTTGCCCATTTATTGATTGGGGAATGGCTGGATTTTTTGTACAATTGATTTAACTCTTTGTATATTTGAGTAATTAGACCCCTGTCAGAGTTTTTGTCATAAAGATGTTTTCCCAATTTTTTGTTTCCCTTCTGGTTTTGGTTGCATTGTTTTTGTTTGTACAAAAGCTTTTTAATTTAGTATAATCAATCATCCCATTCACATTCAGAGTTATCATTATCAGTTGTGTATTCCCCAACATCTTTGTATTCTCTCTTAGTTCTATTCCTTCTTCTTAGGCTATTTGCCTTTAAACCAGTGATTTGTTTTAAACCAGTAACCCTTGTCCCCTCCCTTGATTTACTACCCTTTCTATCCCCTCCCTTGTTATTCCCCTCTTTTTATTTTTAAAGCCTAATGAATTCCCTCTCCCTTCTCCTCCCCTCCCTTTTTTGACCTCCCCACTCCTCTGCTCCCCTTGGTTTATCCCTTCTGACTTTCTCAGTAGGGTTAGATAGAGTTCTATATGCCAATGGATATAGCTAGTCTTCCATCTCAGGGTTAATTCCACTGAGAGTAAGGTTTAAATATTACCTCTTAATGCTCTCTTCCTCTCCTTCTTATAATAGCATTCATCCCCTCCCCTTCCCATGCCCTCTTTGTGTGTAATATAATATCCTATTTTATTTATTCATTCAAGTTTCTCTTGGTACCATCTACTATTCACCCCCCTCTTTCCCACCCACCCCCTTATCATCTTAGACCATTTAGTACTCCAACCTCTCCCTGTGAATAATTCTTCTAATTACTATAATAGTGGATACTATAATAGTGAATAGAGTTCACTACAGAGAATTACACATAATATTTCTCCATATAGGAATACAAATAATTAGATCTTATTGAAGCCCTTAAAGAGGCAAATTTAAAAATAAGAGTTTTCTTTCTTTTGCCTCTGTTTCTTTTTTTACCTTTTCATGTTTCTCTTCGTTTTTGTGGTTGGATATTGAACTTTCCATTTAGTCCTGGTCTTTTCTGTGCAAATACCTGGAAATCTTCTATCCTGTTGAATGCCCATACTTTCCCCTGGAAGTATATAGTTAGTTTTCATGGGTAGGTGATCCTTGGTTGTAGACCCAGTTCTCTTGCCTTTCTGAATATCACATTCTAATCCTTGTAGTCTTGTTGTGTGGAGGCTGACAGATCCTGTGTGATCTTGATTGGTGCTCCTTGATATCTGAATTGTCTCTTTCTGGGTTCTTGTAAAATTTTTTCTTTTACCTTGAAGCTCTTGAATTTGGCTATTATATTCCTGGGGGTTGTCTTTCCAGGGTTTAGTGTAGAGGGTGATCTATGGATCCTTTCAATGTCCATATTGCCCTCTTGTTGTAGAACTTCAGGGCAATTTTGCTGAATACTTTCCTTTAGTATGGAGTCCAAATTTCTATTAATTTCTGCTTTTTCGGGAAGAACAATGATTCCTGTTTTCTTGCTCTGTCAATTTCTCAGTGAGATATTTCATGTTTCCTTTTATTTTATCAGTCTTTTGACTTTGCTTTATTTGTTCTTGTTGTCTTGAGAGATCATTAGTTTCTACTTGCCCAGTTCTTGTCTTTAGAGACTGGTTTTCTGCTATATTCTTTTGATTTTCCTTTTCAATTTGGTCTATCATGTTTTCCAGCTGTTTGATTTTGTTCTCCAATTTGCTTATTAATTTCTTTGATTTGGGAGCATTTTTTCTAATTGCCCAATTCTAGCCTTTAGAGACTGGTTTTCGGCTATAATCTTTTGGTTTTCCTTTTTAATCTGGTCTGTTTGGTTCTTCAAGGCTTCCAGCCGGTCATTTCTGGTCTTCAATTTGCTTATCAATTCATTTGATTTCTGAGCCTCACTTTCTGATTGCAAAATTCTGCCTTTTAAACTGCTATTTTCTTGCCAGTTCTCTACCATCTTTCTCATAATCTCAGATTTGAACTCTTCAATAGCTTGTGACCAGTTTTCATTTTTTGGGGAAGGTTTGGTTATGATTACTTGTTTGTTCTCCTCTGCTGTTTGCTCTGTTGTCTAGGTTTTTTCTATGTAAAAGTTGTCGAGTGTTAAAGATTTCTTTTTGATCTTTCTCTTCTGGGGTTCTTGTCTCTGGCTTGCCATTGTGAGCCATGTGCCCTCTCATGTTTATCCTCACACCCAGGGTCTGTCTGAGCTCTTTGGGCTCCTGAGGTCACAGGTCTAGTTGTTATCAGGGTAAAGCCTCCTGGTGGTCCCCTTGCTTGTTCCTCTGCCAGAAGCTCCTTTAACAATTTCAGGGTGCTGCTTCCACAGTCATGCATCCCTTTGCACTGGGTTCCCACTCAAGGTCCAAGGTTGCGCTTAGGATCCACATCTTCAGCTGCGACCTCACCTGTGCTCAGGGTCTGTGTTGAACGTCTGCATGTTCTTTAGCCTCTTGGGGTCTTAAGTCTTGCTGCTCTCAGGAACAGACCCTGGTGGTCCCAAGGAGCTGTCAAGGACTTAATGGGTGCCCCAAACTTGCTCTAGCTCTTGTGCACTGTCTTTGGCTCTGTAGGTGGTTTGTGGGGGAGGGGGTTGCTCAGCTTGCATTTAATAGAGCTATTTCACCCCCTTATAGCATGGAAATGCCCCGATCCCATGTACCTTCAATGCTGCACCCTGTTTTGTGGTTCCTTTGTTCATCTGGATTTTTTTTTTATGCCCCCTTGAGGAATCCTATATGTTTTGGTTCAGAGAGGTTAAGCAGCTGCTTTTTACTCTGCCTCCATCTTAACTTGGAAGCCTGTCTTGCATTATTTTGAGTTGGTCCAAATGTATCAGAGACACCTGTTGCTCAATGGTTACAGCATTAGGCCTGGAGTCACGAATAATGAAGTTCAAATCCAGTTTCAGATGCTTCCTAGCTGTATGACCTTGAGCAAGTCATTTAACCTCTGTGTACCTCAGAAGCATCTACGTGGTTCAGTGGATAGAGTGTTCGACCTGTAGTCAAGAAGACCTGAGTTCAAATCTGACCTCAGACATTTCTTAGCTGTATCATTAGCCATTAACCTCTGATTGATAAAACGATCTATTAGATTCACAGGAGAAGGAAATAACAAACTATTCTAGTATCACTGCCAAGAAAGCCCCATGGATAGTCCAGGGGCTAATGAAGAATTGGACATGACTGAACAACTAAATATTTTATGATCTCAAGTTCCCAAGTTTTCAAGGGCAAGGACTATTACCCTTTTTCATGGACATTTCATGACTTGCCATTGTCTATATTCTTGACTTATCCAGAAGCTTTTAATTAGAAAGATCAAACATTGTTTGACATATTGTGAAATCATATTCATCCTTACTGCTTCCAAACCTCTCTTCAAAATATAGACTATATGTTCTCTATAGTTCTTAATCCTGACTAATGACCACTTACTATCCACAAAACATTTCCTATACTTTCTTTCTAAATATTTTCTGAAGTGCAACAGCATACCCTCTTCCTTTTGAATTCTAAACCCTTCTTTGAAGCTTTCTTATTATTGTTTGAACAAGGCTTATTTTTTCCAGGGTATGGTAAAAGTAAGGATGAGTATTCTCCTCAATTGTACCTTATGTTGCAAAAGAGAAAAGCCAAAGAGACATCAATTCAGGGAACACCCACAGCCACAACTTTGGCTTCATGGAGAAAGGGATATTCCTACCATGGGGAACAGGGTCCTTGGTTCAGCCATTGTAGTCTACATTTCCTAAACCATAGTTTAGGAAGGAAAGACATCTGCTAAAATTTACCAAGGGAAAAAAATCTCTCTTGATCTTGTCAAAAGGCTGGAAATTTCCATTCTTTGAGTTTCTGTTTAGAAGTAGCTCTTTATGGCATGGTGCAACATGAAAAGTGGGGAGAGTGCACACCATTCAAACCAGATGATTCTTTCATTGATCTATCAGACAAAAGGGTCTTGTAGATCATTCCATGTGGAAAACTCCCTAAGAGGAAGAGTAGCCCTTTAATACCCATTCAAAAACTTTAGCCTGTGCCTGAGAATATCCACAGGGGGACAATGCCTCCCAAGTTGGAATCAGCTGTTTATATTTGTGGTGTCATTTTAGCCTGACAGTTTCTCATGAGGTAGTTTAACTTCCATTTAACCCTTTTAATCCTTGTCACTTTTGTTTCATTCTGGGAAAACTCTAATTAAAATATTCATTTACTCATGCATTTATTAAATACCTTCATTCGAATCACAACTGGAGGTAGGACTTGAAAAATAAATGTTGATATAGCACCTGAAGCACCCAAATCAGAGGCATGTTAATAACCACCAGCACTCCCCAAATGCAGGACATACTTTAAGTTCAATCTGCATTATTAATATTTTCTCCATCACTGTTTTAAGTCTAGAAAATTAATAAATCAATAACTCAAGTCCTGATTTGTATTTTTCAGATTTCTGACTATAAATGCTCACACAAAAATTTAACAATTGATTCTGCCAAGGAAATTTCAGTTAGCTACAACACATCACTTGGTATCTCCCTCTTACATGTAGAACCCTCAAAAAAGTTACTACAAGCAAAGGTACTTTCAGTTTACACTTGTTCCCAAAGTCAAAATTAAGGAAAATTCTCTCATGTTTACATTTACTAGTCACCCTGAGGAGTAATAGTTGAGAAAAAGGCATTTACTGAAATGATATAGGAAGAAGAAATAAGTGAATGAATGAATAGATAGGGAAATGGGAAAATATTTAAAAGCATACTATCTGTTAGGCATTCTACTAAGCCCTTGGAATATAAATATAAGCAGCAAATAAGACAATCCCTCCATTAAAAGAATTTACATCCTTCCTGGGGGTGGGTTGGGAAGTGATAATAATATATAAAGGGGGCAAGGGAAGGGTGGGATATGCATGTGGTGGTATACTTTGGAGATATCTATGAAGTGCTGTGAAGGTCTAATTCCAGGGAAGACAAAACTAAAGATCATCTATTAGAGCTCAGAATATTAGAGGCAATTCAAGATCTAGGGGCAGTGGGCTGAAGAGGATAACCCAATTTTAGGTTGCATTAAAAAGAAGCAATAAAATATTGCTCCCATTCTTTGGAATCTACTGTCTCATGAATGAGCACACAAGTAGTAGAAAGAGTGGATGTTTTTATGGAAAATGAGTGGAGGAACACACTTATTAGGAATTCATATGGGAAGGGCCCCATCTGTAGAAACAATATGTAGTCAAAATGTATGAGACAAGTGATAGCTCTTGATTCCAAAGCTGAAAGATTATCAAAGACTTTGGATAATCTCATTACATTTCTCCTCATATTGCTCCATATGGTTCTGATGATCTCTGTCAAATATGTAGCCTCTATTGAGCATGCAGCTTTTATTGGTTTTGTCTCCTGGTTTGTCCACATTTGTATCCTGGTTGTTCTCTTGTGTTTTTAGTTGATGAGTTTTTACTAAAACCAATTTCTCAGTTTTATTCTAAGTCTTAAATTGAGTTGTTCATTCTACTCTCTTAAAATGGGAGAGAGATTTTCCATTTCTCACTTAATTTAGATCCCAGAAGCTTCAAGACTGTTCCTGATGGTGATAGGTTCTCCAACAACTAGTCATTAGGATAGGGAAAAATCTACAGTGTGATTTTTATTTTTTTAAGAAAGGAATATGTCAGATAACAAAATCTTAATATTAAAAGGATTTTTGGTGGGATAATTAGAAATCAGTATGGTAGAAATTAGGGTTAGATCAACAACTTAGACACTATACCAAGATTAATTCAAAATGGGTAAATGACTTAAATATAAAGAGGGAACTCATAAGGTGAACATAGAATAGTATACCTGTCAGATCTATAGGAAAGGAAGGAATTTAATACCAAATAGGAGATAGAGGACACTACAAAATGTAAAATGAATAATTTTGGTATATTAAAACGTTTTTGTACAAACAAAATCAATGCAACCAAAATTAGAAGGGAAGCAACAAATTAGGGAAAATGTAGAGCAAAAACCTCTGACAAAGGTTTAATTTCTCAAATTTATAAGGGGCTTACTCAATTGTATAAAAAATCAAGCCATTCCCCAATTGATAGTTCTGATTTCATTATCTTTAAATCTCTCATAATTAGAGAAATGCAAAGCAAAACAACTTTGAGGTACCACCTCACACCTAGCAGATTGGCCAATATGACAGTAAAAGAAAATAATACATGTTGCAGGGGTTATGACAAAATTGGGATGCAAATGCAATTGCTGGTGAAGTTGTGAATTAATCCAGCTATTCTGGAAGGCAATTTGGAATTATGCACAAAGGACTTTAAATGAATGCATACTGTTTGATCCAGCAAATACCGCTACTAGATTTGTACCTCAAAGAGATAATAAGGAAAAATACTTCTATGAAAATATTCATACCTGCACTCTTTGTGTTGGTGAAAAATTGGAAAAAGAAGGGTTGTCCCTCAATTGGAGAAAGGCTAAACAAATTGTAGTATATGATGGTGATGGAATACTATTGTGCTCTAAGGAATGATGATCTAGAGGATTTCTACATGAACTAGGAGAACTTCAATGAACTGATACATAGTGAACTGAGCAGAACCAGGAGAACACTGTATACAGAAAGTAAAACATTGTGGAACAATCTGATGTAATGAACTTTGATACTATAGATATGCAAAAGAAAAATATATGACATCACTTATCACATGTTTATGTGGATATGTGATTTGGTGTTTAGGCTTTAAAAGATTGCTTTATAGCAAAAATTAAGAATATGAAATAGATATTAAATGCTAACATTTATACAACTCAGTGGAATTGTTTGACAGCCCTTGGAGGGAGGAGGAAAAAAGGGAGGGAAAGAAAATAAATCATAAATTTCTTCCACAAAGATGCAGAAAATTATACCTGGACAAATTCTAAATGAAAAAAATAAAGAAAAAATGTTCAAAGATATGTTTTTCCATCTTAGGGAAGTATAAGCATTTTAGTACCACAGATGCTAAAGAGAACTAAGACTGGGCATCTGAGCAAGCAGCATCAGAAAAGGAAGAGGTCCCGGGGAACCTTGAATTACAATAGGTGCCATCTGGTAGTACTGCCACTACTGAGTTCTGGATGACAGTTCTGGAAATTCTCAAAGGAGAAGTCAGTAGGAAGGACCCTTGCTGCTTACCGAGCAATTTAAATTATTGGTAGTAAGTAGTAACTGTGAAGTTCTATTCCCAAGAACAGATTAGGGACCTGTGTATAGCCTGATACAGTGGAATATCAAGAGTAAAACACCAAAGATATGCCTGCAGTTCAATTTCTTTGAACCTGCTGAGATTTATAGTGGAATAAGAATGGCTAAATCCAGCAGCAATCTTCTAAAAATTCCAACTAGTAGAAAAAGATAGTCCCAACCCTAGGTCAAGAAAATTGGACATACAAACACAGGAGTTAAGAGAAGCATAAAAAGGTGGAAGGTGGTGTAGTAGGGCATGAAGCTTCCTCCCCTTTCAATACCCCTCACAATTAATCAAAAGCAATTTCACAGAAACAATGCTATAAGCAACAAAAACAGATAAGAATCAGAAGCAAAGCTGAGCAGCTAAGGACAACTAGGGAGGAAGGTTTTTTACTTTCCTGACATCAGTCCCACCAGATAGGGTAAATACCCTTGAACATATAACACACAATCAACTAGCCTCAGGCCCTGGGAACAGGATGGGCAGCCTCATCTTGTCTGCTGAATCCTGGAACTTGCATCCCTGTGGAAGATACCAATGGAATTGGCAGGGGGAGGGCCATGGGAGCAGCTGCAGCCTTGGCTCCTGACATCCCCATTAGCCCACAGCTAGGGGTTGATGAAGCAGATACCACAGAGTCTATGGATGCCAGGCCGTGAGGGCAGGACCTTCAGCCTCAACTGTCTATTGGACCTGCTTTTATTTCAATGACAGATACTGGTAGAGTCAATAGGCAGAGAAGCCCTAGGAGTAGTTGTGTGAGCTACAACTTAGGTCACTGACCAAGGAAGAACTTTGGATACCCAGGTGCATAGATCAGACACTTTCTCTAGCCCAGGATTTGGCTTCAAGACAGAAAGAGTAAGGAAAGAGCCCACATCAGGAATTGTGGTTGGGATTAGAGCCCAGGGACTATGGTCACCCTCAGGAGAGTGGAGTCCCTGGTTGCTGCCACAGAGAGAGGTGAGTGATCTGCTTGCAGTGGTAGTACTGGGACTAGGATTTGAGTTGAGGATTAGGGATTACATCTGATCCAAGATTATAGAAATTAGAACTAAATAGGGCCCAGGAAATAACAACTCAAAAATCCTGAAATGTTAGGCATGATTCCCTTATATCCTAGGATACTTGGGACTCTATCATAAAGCTAACAATTAGTCTATTGTCCTGGCTGCTAATTTATTTAATGAGTGAGCAAAGGAGAAAGAACCCAACTATTGAAAGCTATTATGAGGATAGATAAGACCTGAGTTCAAACTCCAAGGACAGTGAAATAAAACATCTATTTCTAAAACAGCAGAGAAAAACAATAAGTAGTCAAAAACTCAAAAAGAGCTTTGGAGAACTTTTATTAACAGAGAGGTTGAGAAAAAATAGGAAAAAAAGAGTGCTACAAGAAAATTAAGAAAACTATGAAAGAAAGATCATCCAAATGGTTTAGAATCCAGATCCAGAATCTCATGGAAGAAAATAATTCATTAAGGATTAGATTTGGACAAGGGAAAGCTAATGCCTTCCTAAGACAAGAAGAAATAATAAAGCAAAATTTAAAAAATGAAAAAATAGAAGAAAATATCCAACATCTTATTGGAAAAATAACTGATCTGGAAAAATAGATCAAAGAGAGACAAGACTCCTGGAAAGTTCTGATCAAAAAATAGAACTTAAAAGCCACATTCCAAGAAATAATAAAGGAAAACTGTCGAGAAATTCTAAAAACAGATGGTAAAATAGAAATGGAAAGAATTCACAAATTACTACCTCAAAGAGAACTGAATATGAAACTCAGGAATAGCATTGCTAAGTTCTGTGATCCCTGGATAAGGAGAAAATACTAGAAGCAACAAGAAACAAAAACAATTTAAACACAGTAGAACTACAATAGAATAACACAAGACTTAGCAACTTCAACATTAAAAGTACAAATGGCATAGAATAAAATATTTTGAAGAGCAAAGAAATTGGATTTACAACAAAGAATAACAATCCCAGCAAAGCTGAGCATAATTGTACAAGAAAGGAAGTGGATATTAAACGAACTATAGGAATTTCAACTCTTCTCTGAGAAAAAAATACCAGGTCTCAGTAGAAAATTTGATCTATAAGAAATATTAGAAGTTAATTATTAAAGACTAATTATAAGTGACCAAAAAGGTAAAATTATTTAATTTATATGGGAAAATGTCATCTATAATATTTAAGAATAACATTTTCTGGGTACTTTAAAAAAGCATATATATATATATATATATATATATATATATATATATATATATATATGTCTTGTCAAGTTGAATAGAATGGAATGAGTAAATAATAATAAAATATATAAGGAAGAGGTAAAATGAAACAATTATCTCATATAAAAGAAGAATGAGTCAAAAAATTGTTGCAGAGGAAAGGAGGGTGTTGTACAGTTTATAATTACTCTAAGCACCCTGCTACAACTTCCCCCAAAACCTCCCACTTCCTTTGTGGAGAAAGTATAAAAGAGAGGTTTTTAGCGCCTTTTAGCTCTCTCTGGAGCCTGGAAGCTGGCTGATGCTCTCTACCCTGGACCCTGCAGAGCTCTCAGCTAGTGTCTCTCTTTTGGCGCCCTTTTTTTATCTTCTATCTACCTCCTAGTTTTCCCTAAACTTTCCATTTTCTAATTTTAATAATACCTGGCCATTCTAAACCCTAAGTTGCTCTCTGATCTTTTATTTGAGCCCCGAAGGGCTTTGGTCAATTTCCCCCTGCAGGGGCTGGGGACCACTACCTTCCTTTCCCTTCCTCTACCTTCCTCTCTCTTTTCTCTCATCCTTCCTTCCTCCTACCTTCCTATCTACCTTCCCTTCACCCCCTCACAGTGTGAAGGGCTGGCAATACAAAGATCCTAGTCTTATCAGATCTGGGTTAAAGAAAGAATGACATTTTACAACTGGAAGTGTAAAAGTCTTCTTAACATACAGAGAAAAAGAAAGGAAATGGGATAAGAAAAGGGAGGGAATAAAAGAAGGAAGGATAGATGAAGAGAAAACTTCTGTCAATATGGAATGGAAGAATTGTTTCCTAACTGAGACATGAAATAACTTGAAAAGTATATGATGATAATACATTTTTATTTATTTTTATTTTACTTATTTAGTATTTTTATTATATGTCATTTCCTTATACTCAAGGATCTCATTATATATTGTAATTGGACAATCTATTTATATATACACTGATCAAATGAAAGATAGTGAGAATTTCAGTAGATTTCAACTTTTTCAAGCTTCTTGAGGTCTGGGATTGTTTTCAACTGACAGCTTTGCCTCCTCAGCACCCAGCACAGTATCTCTGTCCAAGGCAGGTGCCTAAAAATGTCTGTTAAATTGAAATGAAATGGAACTTTCATGACTGATTTTCAAACTAGTGCAGTTATCCATGGAGATGATCAGATCTCACTGTCACCTACTAATTTTTTTTACCTTCATCTGAAATCTGATTTTCCCTCTCTCCATGTAGTTTCCAATCCATCCATTTCTCTTTTGCATTACTCATCTTATTTTTCATTGCTTCAACACAACATTTAGTTTCACCATTCTTCCCTATTCTCTCAGGCTATTACTTCTATTCTAACTTAATTTTCCTTCCTTCTTTTGAAAATTTTGAGTTTATGTCATTTTAAGCTATATATTCTCTACTTTTTACTTTCTTGCCCCTTTGTTCTATTTATGTTCACAATTTACCTATCCTTGACCTTGGGTTATCCTTACCATCATCCATCTCTGTGCCCCCTTTGATCATGGTATACTGCTGAAGGAAGTGATATTATTGTGTTGAAGTGATTCATTACAAGTTTTAGTAATCATCTTACCTGAGTTCTCTCTGTTGAACAACAATCTTCTTAGATTATCCTAATTAACTATCACCATCACCAAAAGGACTCCCTTAAATTTTTCACCATAAGTGTCCTATGGCACTATCTTCCTCTCAGTAAAGGTCTTCTGCTCTATAAATTTTCCTTTCTTCTCTCCTCCACACCTTAAATTGCTGACACATTATCCCTAACTCTATTCCATTTCACTTTAATCAAAGAGGATGTTAGAGGCCTCTCTTACCTGTAACCAAACCTTGTTGCAACCTTGCTCTCATCTTTTCTATCTCTTTTAGGAGCTTAACTCTTCAATTATAACCTCACTTTCTCTCATCTTCAATTTTTTTGTTTACCCTATTAGCTTCTTTCTCACCCCTAAAGCCTTTCCCACCTCCCTAGTAGGTTGAAATCTTCTGAAACCATTACCCTTTACTAATACTTTCTGCCTTCTGGTTGGCTATTTAAAATTCAGTTCGTGTACTTAACAGGAAAAGGAGCTGGAGTGTTCTGATATGATTTTTTTTAAGGAAAAGAAAAAAAAAAGAAGAGCAGCTGCTTTCTGTGGAAACTGGAGTTCAATCTTCACAATTTGACTCTGACAGGAGAATTGTATTAAGGCTTAGAGGAGAAAAAATAATGCACCATTTCTGAATCATTCTTTGTTCTTGGTTGCATAGAATTGTTACTACTCTGTCCATATAAATGGCAAAATTAAGCCACTTTCCTTCAGCATTCTAACTTCCAGTGCATATATGCACATTTTATTATTTCAGTGTGTGTCAAAGACAAGTAATAAAACTCCAATAAATTTGTGAAACCAACGATGGCTTATGTGGAATATATTTATATTTTGATATCATGATAAGGCATTATAGGAAGAATATTAATGAATTAATTAATGAAAAAGCTTTAAATAAATCATAACAAATTAAATCCACAAGATATATTTTCTTTTCATTTAAATAGATTCTTTGTTTGGTCTTTTCAAATAGAGTGCATAGATACATTTTATATTAGATTTAGTGGATTGTAGAATGCTACACTTAGAAGACTACCTCATCTAACCTCATCATTTTAGATATATAGCATATGAGACAAAGAAAATTTAAGTTACTTGTTCAAGGTCATAAAATTATGCAGTGGTAACAAAGAAATATGAAATGTAAAATCACATTAGCATCTCCCAAAACTTGTCTTAATACATCTGGCTGTTTTGCATATCGAAGTTAAGATCAAATGAGGGAGAGAAATAGGTGAGATTGTAAGAGTTCTAAAAGAATGCAAACAGAAATACATATGTATATGCATGTATATGCATGTAAATATATAAATGTATTTTTAAAAAACTGATAAGTCGATTGGCTCAGAAAAGACAATTTTAAAAAATCTGTATTCAGAACAGAATTATTATAACAGAAAAAGCTAGATAGGGATCTGTCTACCAAAAAGGAATTGAGAATTAGACCTTTATAAACACTGACATTATTAAATTGACTTTTGAAAAATTGAAATATACTTTAATGTGTATTTTGTAATAATTTCAATAATGGCATACTAATTAAAATAAATTATAACAAATTTTCTTTGGAAGTACAAATTTCATAAAAACTTAATACCATGTTATTTACACAGGATTAGAATTCCTCTTATTTCTTTCTCCTTCCAACCAGAAAAAATGTTAATTAAACATTTAATTTACAAATATGCACAGGCACAGGCACACACAGTTAAATACACTGTTCCCATTTATGAGGACTATTATAAGAGAGCACAGAGACCGACAAATTCACATATTCCCTATTGTCTCCTTTAAGAAGTGATTTTTCTTCATAAAAATCAAATTATCATCTATGAAATTAAAAAACCTGCATATTTTATTGAAAAATAGCCAAAATACTACTTCAGCAACAGATATTACTTGTTTGTACTTCGACCTTTTATATTTCCTAAGTCCCTACCCATGCCCACACCAGGTGCATGCATGCTTAGTTCACTTTAAAAAACAATTAAAAAACCCGGCCTCAGCCACTTCCCAGCTGTGTGACCCTGGGCAAGTCACTTGACCCCCATTACCCACCCTTCCCAATCTTCCACCTATGAGACAATACACCGAAGTACAAGGGTTTAAAAAAAAATAATTACATGTATTTAAAACAATCTGTAAGTTAACATATCAGATGATAATAGACATCTAGGATAGCACATCTCTAAAACTAATGCTATGTGGTACAAAAATATTTCACTTCAGTCATTTTTAATCATATTTGTCTCTTTTTGACCCCATCTAATATTTTCTTGGTAAAGATACTTGAGTAGTTTACCATTTCATTATCCAGCACACTTTACAAATGAAGAAACTGAGGCAAACAGGTTATATTACTTACTAAAGTTCACATAGCTAATAAGTTTCAGAGGATGGATTTGAACTCAAGAAGATGAGTCTTCCTGATCCCAAGTCCTGCATTCTGTTATTTATTGTGCCAACTAGTTATCAATTCTCTCTCTCATTCATTCATAAATGGATGGTTTATAGTATGTAAAAGCTTAGAACACTGTTCTACTGATCTAATTCATTAACAAGAATTAGCAGTGTGATCCTAATAAATTTCAAGAAATCATATACTTATTCCTAGGAGTTACTGCAATTCTTGCTATTGCCTAAAGTGTTTAAGAATGATTGGCATTTTTTCTAGATTTTTTTATTTCTTGTCATCTACCCTATCTGACTGCTAAAACAAATTAAAAAAACAAAGAACATAACCCTTATATGAAGAAGCATTTTATGTAATTATGAAAAAATACTCAGATGCTAAATTAAGAATTTTGGGGAAATGTCATATTATCACCTTAAAAATGTGCATAAACCATTTTTATATATCTCAACACTTTTATATATATATATATATATATGTATATATATCAAAACTTTGGATTCTACATAGTTAGACAAATATAGCCAGTACATAAAGCATCATTAATAATAACCAATGATCTTTTAGTAAAAGATGATTTATTGAAGAGAAAAGAACAAAGGAACACAGTCCCTATCACATAAATATTGATAACTGGAAAATAATGGCCTCACTCATCAGCAAAACTAAATACAGGGGCAGCTGGGTAGCTCAGTGAATTGAGAGCCAGGCCTAGAGACAGGAGGTCCTAGGTTCAAATCTGGCCTCAGACACTTCCCAGCTGTGTGACCCTGGGCAAGTCACTTGACCCCCATTGCCTACCCTTACCACTCTTCCACCTATGAGGCAATACACCGAAGTACAAGGGTTTAAAAAAAAACAACTAAATACAATTCATGTTGCTTGTAAAAGTTCATTAGTATTATAGTTTTGGGAAGTCATTAAATAAAAGTAAAATTAAAAAGATGGGACAGCCATGGCAAGAATGAAGGGTAACTGATGTATCAAGAAAAGTCAAGGATAGTTGCTTGACCATTGGATAGAATTGTGGGAGAATATGGATAGAGTCACAGGCTGGCATGGATGTGTTGTATTCTATATCACCAGAAGAAATATAAATATGTTGAGATCACAGACCCATCACAATGTTGTTTTCAAAGCATGCTTCAATCTTATTTAATCATCTGTAATTCCTCCTTGTTATTGGTCATTGAACTGATCATTCAGTTCATCTTCCTTTCCTTTATTGTTAAAGAAACTGATCTAGAGAAACTATGGTATCACAACCCAGTCCATAAAATGATTATGACTAGACTTTGATTTACTGACTTAAGAGAAAACCATTTTACTGCAGAGGTCCCATTCAGTTTTGGACATAGGTGCCCCAACCTAAATCCTAGTAGGAAAGAATAATTCTGGTTATGAAGCCTTATATTTCTTGAAGTGGCATCATCATTTTCTGTAATGGTTTTCTCTTATTGCCAGATTATAGGACCTTAACCTAGCTGGGGGATCTGAAATAGGCACAATATTTTTGCAGCAGTGAATGATATTAATACTTGAAGATAATTTTACAAATTATATCCAATATTCACACAATATCTGGTATCAAAAAGAAGTCCTGTTACTTTTTAGAAGTGAGTTAGCTGGAGCCAAGTTTGAATCATTACATTGGTATCTAGTGATGACTAATTGGTACAACTAAAGAAAAGGGATTATAGTGGAAGCAGAAAGACTTTCGATACAGAGACCATCTTACCCTGGTTATTTCTCAGATAAACAGAAGTCAGGAGGTTGAAGTAATAACTATGAGGTTTAGAAATGCTATTAAAGAAGGTCATTCAGAAAGCTGGACAATTCCAGAGTCTATAAATACACACTCTATTTTATTCCTGAGTCCTCAGTACTTGAACTAGAAGGAGGACAATCTATAAACTTGAGGAGTGGGGTAACAGGAACTCATTTCCACTAAACACTAAGCCTTTTTTAAACAAGGGGACCTCTTTCAGTATTTTAATAATGATCATTAAAGAATTTATGTTTGGCATAGATCTGAAGACGATATATGAGGGACCTAATTATTTTGTCAGATTGGCCATCTTAAGAGAAAATGAGAGAAGTACAAATAAAATTTTCCTCAAATAGATTTCTTTTTCATGTCTAAATCTGAAGGAGGGAGGGACTAAATATTTTGGGAGAAACACATACATAGACTTGGATGTTTCCCAAAGGTCAAGGTTATTCAGTATTATGCTTAGGACTTACTAGACAGAATGTTGGGATAGCACTGGATGTCACTTCAATTTGAGATCACTCCATTGATAAAATTTCCCATTTGAGTGATTACCTTTTAGGGCCAGCCACACCTGAAGGCAAAGTATTCCTTGGCAAGAATTTCTTGTCATGGAAAGCTATCTTTATTAAACAGCAGAATAAAAGCAGTAGAAGCAGTGTATATGGCTGCAGCACCATCTGCTAAGACACCTTCAGCACAAGTCACACTGCAGCTTGGAGGAAGGGGAAATAGAAGGGAATCAACATTTATTAAGCAAAGACCCTGTGCTAATCACTTTACAAATATTATCTCACTTGAGCTCCATAGCAACATGGGTAGGTAGGTTTTATTGTTATTCCCATTTTACAGTTGAGGAAAATGAGGCAGATAAAATAAGTGACTTGCCTAGGGTCACAAGTATCTCAGGCCAGATTTGAACTTGTGTTCTTGAATGAAGAATATTAGGTAAACAAGTAAACAACATAACAGTTTGGGGTCATAGGTCAACAGTTTAGCATGAAGGTAACCCTGTTTTTAGTACAGAAGTATTTATGATATTTTAGAAGATGAGTATCTATTCAAATGCTCAAAATTTTATATTACCAATGGGGCCAGAGCAAAACAAACATGAGTGAATGGGCAGAGAGGAAGATAAATGCTTTTTGAAAAGTATATTTCTTCCAAAACACGCCCAAGATACAAATATCATAGACACCCAAATCATATAAATTAGTGTCTGAGAGGTGGGTGGCACAGTGATGCTCCATTGAAATAGGATAGAGAATATTTGAATTTAAGTGATAATAGTGGATAATGAAACAGAAAATCAATTTATTTTCATTAAAATGCTCATTATCATCTATATTTCTTAGCTCTACTTTTGTGGAAAACTAAAAATAAGCTTGGTAAGGTGTCTGCTTGATTTCTCTGTACAAGACATGCCATCTCTGTCTCCTGTGCTTGGAATAGATGCGTTTCTCACCTCTTCATCTTGGAACTTCTAACTCCCCTTAGCACTTAGCTCAAATGACACCTCCTTTGAAATGTCTTTCCTTCGTTCCTCAGTTATTAGTCCCTTTCCCCAAATAATGTTTAAATTTATTCTTTATAGACTTTATGTTCACTTATCTGTGAATGTATTCTATTCTGATAGTAAGATCATTAATAGCTGGGCTTGTCTTGTTTTTGTTTTTGTATTCTCAGGGCCTGGCACTGTGACTGGCACAAAGAAGTGAGTTAATAAACTCAGATTGATTGACTATTCAACTAAAGTATTATCAGAAATCTCAGACAGAAATCAGGAAATCTATCTGCTGAGCCCGTCTCTGGCACTTGTAAACTTTTTGATTTTTAGCCTATCTGAGTATGGTATGGAATATTAACTGGCTTTGAAATACAACGATCTAGGTTCAAATGTTGCATCTAAGACTTAATAACTTGTGAGGTGAGTAAGTTTACACACAAATCCCTGAGACTACAAACTCATTATCTATAAAACAGGGGGATTGAATTTGAAGATTAGCTTGTAGTCTATGGTTCAAAATCATGATCCTTCTTGACCCTTGGTTTCTCATCCACAAAATGGAAATGACAATATAAAAGGTCTTGCCCGCCAGGACTATTGTGAAGTTCAAATGTGATAAACTATATGAAGAATTTTGAGGTAGCTTGGTGGATACAGGGCCAGGACTGAAGTTAGAAAGATTTATCTCAATGAATTCAAATCTGGCCTCAGGCACTAGCTGTGTGCAAATTATTTAACCCAGTTTGCCCCAATTTCCTCACCCATAAAATGAACAGGAAGAGAAAATAGAAAACCACCTCAGTATCTTTGCCAATAAAACCCTAAGTGGGGTTAAGGGGAATATGACATGACTGAACAACAACAACAAAGTTTGGTGGACAACTTAAGGTCAATGCTACTCTGCTTGGTAGCAGAAATATTTAAAGATTTGTCCAAATAATTTGACCAAAAGTTATTGGCTATCAAACCCCAAACTGAACAGAATGGCACTTTCAAGACACAAATTCAGGCAGCTTCTTCACTAGGGCTTAATATTTGTGGTGAATTTCTTTTTGTTTTATGACAGCCAGGAGTAATACAAAGTACCCAGGTAAATCTAGCAAATGCAGTATCATTTCATGCCACTAATACCTGTATCCTAGCTTATTTCTTAATAATGCATCCTCTGACACATATAGGACTTATACACTATATGGAATGTAGCTGTCTGCTTTGGAGATGGGCAATAATAGTAAAGAGCATACCTTCTGTATGCTTTAAACTCCACCAGTTTAGTAGACTACTGTGTGATAGAAACATTTATTAAGTGCCTATTTTATGTTAGGTATCATGCTAAAGCACATTTTGAAAGCAAATATTTCATTTGGCCCTCAGAATAATTAGTGTAAGAGGATAAAGTGTTGGCTTATCCTCATTCTACAGTTAGGAAACTGAGGTACCTAGGTTAAGTGAAATTCCATTAATTGCACTGCTAGTATGTGTCTAAGGTTGAATATGAACTTGGATATTCCTGTCTCCAAGCCCAGTGCTATATATTCAACGAGGCACCTAGTTGCCCTTAGGTACTAATGTATCATGATACTCTGTAAAGAACACTGGAAAGTTGCCTGCTAGGAGCTAAGATGGCAGTGTAAAGGATGTTCCACTCCCCTGATCCCTCTATAGCAGTTATTCCCAAAATGGGCACTACCGCACCCTGGTGGATGCTGCAGCAATCCAGGGATGCAGTGATGGCCACAGGTGCATTTATCTTTCCTATTAATTGCTATAAAATTTTTTAAATTTAATTTCCAGGGGTCTAAGTAATATTTTTTCTGGAAAGGGGGTGGTAGGCCAAAAAAGTTTGGGAACCACTGCTCTATAGGCACACAAAAAGAAAATAAATTGGTCAAAACAAAGACAAGTGGGAGGAATATATCTCACTGGGGTAGTACAGCAGCTGTAAGAACCAGAAGAACTTGGATAAACTAAACACTCCAGTGGTGACTCTGCCAGAGGTAATGAAGTTGCAGAACAGGATTGAGCCTGATCCAATCCACTCTATATAGGTATAGAAGGCAGGAAACCTACAAACTCTCATGTGGCAACAGATTCCTGAGGCCACAAAGGAGCAGAGAGAGGCAACTAGGACTTCAGTATATTATTCACACCCATAGGCAGTAGAGCTCTGGAGTTCGAAGGGAGAAGAGAAGGGGACCTGCAGGCAAGGTGACCCACTCACTTCAAGGAGGCAGCAGAGCCCTGAATAAATAAGGGACCAGAGAGGGTGTATTGGAAATTTAGTACTCTACTCACACCTACATAACAGCAGAGCCCTGGGGCTACATGGGAGCAGAGAGGGGGATCTAGAACTACAGTCACCTACTTACTCCCATATTGGCAGCAAAGTGTCTAAGGTTAGAGCAGTGGATCAATCGAGCCCATAAAACAATCCGGTAACTTGTAGCACAGGTTCCTGAATATAGGTGGACAAAACAACTGCAAATCTCCCCAGAGCAAACCAGTAGGGCCAACTCCTAAACACATCATGAGGAAAAAAGATAGCTGGACCTAACCCAAATACCTGAAAAGAAGAGTACTCTGTTACCTTGGAATAATGATCCCTCTAACCCAGAAACAGAGAACTTCAGCAGATAGATAAGGTAATGGGAGGGAACAAAGGAATATGAGCA
This sequence comes from Gracilinanus agilis, assembly GCF_016433145.1. Lineage (NCBI taxonomy): Eukaryota > Metazoa > Chordata > Mammalia > Didelphimorphia > Didelphidae > Gracilinanus > Gracilinanus agilis. The sequence goes on along the minus strand of NC_058133.1, from coordinate 147,814,210 downwards.
AAAGACAAAAAAAAAAAACACCTAAACAAAAAAGCAACAACAACAAAAAAAAAAACCTGACTTTGGTTACTTTAGTGACAGGGAATACCAAAATATGAACTCAGAAGAGGTCAATAATACCAAAACAAATAAATAAATCTTAAAAAAAGGTAGTGGGGGGAAAAGGGTGTCAGGCCTCAAAAGAAACTCTAGAAGAACTCAAAAAGAAATGTAAAAAACAAATAAGAGAATGGCTAGAAAAAGTCAACCTATGGAGGGAAAAATTACTGCAGAAATCAACACTTCTAAAAACTAGAATTGGCCAAAAGGAAAGTGAGACCAAAAATGGTGGTGAAGGGGAATGAAGAAAACCAAAAACTCAAGGAAGAAAATAACTTTTTTAAAATTAGAATTGGACAAATAGAAGCTAATGAAGCCATAAGACATCAGGAAACAATAAGACAAAATCAAATGAATTTTTAAAAAAAGTCTAAAATACTTTACTGGAAAAATGACCAACTGAGAAAATTGGTCTGGGAGACAAAAAAGAATCATCAGACTATCTGAAAGTCACAATTTTAGAAAAGGACACCATACTACAATAAATCATTAGGGAAAACTGCCTTGGTTTCCTTGAACAAGAAGGAAAAATAGAAATTGATATAATCCAATGATTACCTACTGAAAGAGGCCCCAAAATAGAATACCCCAGGAATAGCCTGGTCAAATTCCAGAATTTCCAGGCCAAGGAAAAAAGTACTAGAAGCTGTCAAATAGGAAAAAATTCAAATATCAAGGAGCGAGAGTCAGGTTTATATAGGACTTATAAGCTTCTACAGTAAAAGACAAGAAGGCAAGGAATATGATATTATGAAAGGCAAAGGATCTGGGACTACAACATAGAATTACATAACTAGAACAACCGAGCATGTTTTTTCTCTAGGAGAAAGATTTTACACTTAATGAAAGAGAGGAATTTTAGAATTTCCTGAACAAAAAACCAGAGATTAAAAGAAAATTCAAGGAGCAAATATGACACTTAAGACTAGCATAAAAAGATTAAGTTAAAATTTAAGGATTTTGATAAGGTCGAATTGAGTATTTTAATATCTGGGAAGGTATAATAAAATAATTAAGATTTATGTAATGTAAGGTAAGTTGCTTGAAGTATGCAAGATACCTGAAGAAACTAGATATTTAAGAACTTTATCATTATTGGATCAATGGAAAAGAATTTATATAGAAAGGAGGAAGGAAGCTATATAAGATGGGCTGATATCTGACCACCCAAATAAAAATGTGAGATGGCAAAGTGGAACACATAGGGAGAAGAGAAAAAGCAAGAGAGAAGGGGATAAACTATCTCTCATTAAGAGGTGAATAAATAGCAAATGCAGTGAAGATTGGTGGATCCCTTCTTTGAATCTTACTCTCAGTGGAACTAGTTCAAAAGAGAAATAACACCCATAACCAATCAGCTATTGAAACCTGCTTTACCCTGTAGGAAAGTAGCAATGTAGGGAGAATAAGGGGAAGGAGATGGACAATAAAGAGGGTGAATTGGAGCATGTGGTCATCAAAAATAAAACATGAATGACTAGGGAAAAGTTAAAGGGAGAGAGATAAGAAATAGGAGGAAATAAGAGGGAGACACACAAATAGTAATCAAAGCTATGAACGTGATTAGGATAAAGTCATCCAAAAAAATGGAAGAGTGGCAGAATAGATTAAAAACTAGGAGCCCATAATATGCAGTCACTAAGAAACACTTTTTAAAAAAGGGATATACACATTAAGTAAAAGTAAATGACTTGAGCAAAATCTACTATGCTTCAGCTAAAGAAAAAAAAAAGCATGGGTAGTAATCCTGATCTCAACCAAAGAAAAAGTACAAACTAATTTAATTAAAAGAGATAAAGAAGAAAATTACATCATGATAATAAGCACCATTGATAATGAAACAATGTCAGTATTAAATACATATGCACAAAATGGCACAGCATCTGGATCCTTAAAGGAAAAGTTACATGAATTAAAGAAGGGAATATATAATAAAACTTTAATAGTGGGGAACTCAATCTTCCCCTCTCAGAAGCAGATGAATCAAAACAAAAAAAATAAACAATAAAAAAGCTAATGAGATAAACAGAAATTTAGAGAAATTGTCCTCAGGAGAAAACTGAATGGGAATAGAAAGGAATACATCTTTTTTTTTTCAGCAGCACATGGTACTTTTTATAAAAATCAATGATATAAAAACTTCACACCCAAATGGAGAAAAGCAGAAGTATTAAATGTCCACTTTTCAGACCATAATGCAATAAAATACACTGGATAAAGAGAAGCAGGAAGAAAGATAAAAATTAATTTTAAACCAAATAATTGTCTGAAAGAATGATTGGGTCAATGAACAAATCACAGAAATCAGTAACATTTTCATTTAGGAAAATTACAATGAGGATACAACGTATTAAAATGTTGGGTATGTAGCCAAAGCAGTAGTATATCTCTAAAAATGCATATCTCTAAATGCTGAAATCAATTAAATAGAGAAAGAGCAGATCAATGAACTGGGCATGCAAATAAAAAGAAAAACTAAGAAAAGAAAAAATAAAAAAATCAACAATTAAATACCATATTAGAAATCCTGAAAGTTAAGGTAGTGATTAGGAAATTGAAAGTAATAAAATAATAAAATAACTAAAAAATAAGACAAGGAGCTGGTTTTATGGGAGAAAAAGATAAACTATATTTTAACAATTAAAAAAAGAAGTAAATTAAAATATCAGTATCAAAAATGAAAAATGTAAAATAACTACCAATGAAGAAGAAATTAAAGCAATTGTTCATAGTAATTTTGCCAAAATATATACCATTAAATCTGACAATCTAAGTGAAACAGATGGATACTTATAAAAATAAAAACTACACAGACTAACGAAAGAAGAAATAGAATATTTTAACAGCCCTATCACAGAATATGAACAAACCATCAAAGAATTCCCTAAGAAAACAGCTCCAGGGGCAGTTGGATTCACATGTTAAATTTACCCAATAGTCAAATAATAACTAACTCCAATAAACTCTTTGGAAAAAATATGGGGAATGGGAATCTTTGCAAACTCCTTTCATGCCACAAATACAGTATTGATACCTAAATCAGGAAGAGATAAAATGAGAAAGAAAACTATAGACCAATATCCCTAATGAAAAATATTACAAATATTTCAAAGAAAATACTAGCCAGCAGATCATTACATCATGAGAATCATGCACCAAAATAAGGTGAGTTTTACACCAAGAATGCAGGGATGGTTCTGTACTAGGAAAACCATCAGCATAATTGACCATAACAATAATAAACCAATAGAAACACATGATTATTTCAACTTGTGCAGAAATTTTAATTTCTGCAGAAAGAATTGATAATTCAACCTGAATTAATTTCCTTCAGTGTCATACCATTCAAAATACCCAAAAATTATTTCATAGAACTAGAAAAAATGATAAAGTTAATTTGGAAGAACAAAAAAAACAAAAATATCAAGGGAATTTTTGAAAAAAAAATGAAGGAGGTCTAGTTGTATCAGATATCAAACTATACTATAAATTGATAATCATCAAAACAAAAATCTGTTACTGGCTAAGAAATATAGTGGTGGATCAATGGAATAGAATAAGTAATAATCACATGACTGTTAATGTCCATAGCAACTTAGTGTTTGAAAAAGCCAAAGATCCAAGCTTTGGGAGAAAGAATTTACTGTATGACAAAAATTATTGGGAAAACTGGAAGACAGTAGAGCAGAGACTAGTAATGGACCAACATCTCACACAATCCACTAGGGTAAAATCAAAATGAATACTAGATAGTGAAGGGACATCGTAAACAAATTAGGGGAACATGGAAACATTTACCTGTTAGATTTATGGCCAAGGTAAGAATTTATGACAAAACAAGATATGGAATAATTATGTAAAATTAAATTGATCATTTTGATTACATTAATTGAAAAGGTTTTTAAACCAATATTTTATACTTCATTAGAAGGGTAAGAACAAATTTGGAAAAAATTTAAACGTGTGTCTCTGACAGAATCCTCATTTTTCAAATATATAAAGAACAAAGTAAAATTTTTAAGAATACAAAGCATTTCTCAATCAAAAAATAGTCAGAGGATATGAACAGACAGTTCTTTCTCAGAGAAAGAGATTAAAACTATCCATAGCCATATTTAAACATGTTCCACATCACTATTGATTGGAGAAATGTAAATTAAAACAACTCACTTGCAAGATTGATAAACATGAACAAAAAGGAACATGATAAATGTTGGAGGGGATGTGGGGAAATTGGGACACTTAAACACTGTTGGTGAAATTTTGAACTGATACAGTCATTCAGGAGAGTAGTATGAAACCTGGCTCAAAGGACCACAAACTATGCATACTCTTTGACCCATCAATACCATTACTGGGTCTGTATCCCAAATAGATTCAAGATAAGGGAAAATGATCTACCTGTACCAAAACATTTTTAGCAGTTCTTTTTTTGGTGGCAAAGAATTGGAAACTAGGGGGAGGAAGGGATATTGTCCATCATTTGGGGAATGGATGAACAAGTTGTGGTATATGATTTTAACAGAATACTATTGTTCCATAAAGAATGATGAACAGGATGAGTTCAGATAAACATGAAAAGACTTATGTGAATGAATGCAAAGCAAAGAGAGCAGAACTAGGAGAACAATGTATATGCTAACAAATATTATAAGATAATCAACTGTGAAGAACTAAATCATTATAAACGAAGCAAATCTCTAAGATAAGCACAATGGCCTCATGAGAAAAATGCTATTCACAGCCAAAGAAGGAACTCTTGGAATGTGAATGCAAATCAAAGTATGCCATCTTCCACTATATATACTTCATGAGATTTTATTGTATCTGTGATATGTGTCTTCTATCATGACTTGAGTAATATGGAAAATGTATTCAAAAAAACATTTTAGAACCTTTATGAGACTATTTTCATTTCCTTGGAGAGGGATGTGTAGGGAGGCATAAAATATGAATTTAAAAATGTCAATAATTATCGTCAAAAATTGTTCCTACACATTACAGAAAAAGAAAAAAAAAGAAATACAACTCAAAAAAGAGTAATGGAAAGGAGTCAATGTACTTGAGTTTAATTCATTTCAATAAGGTTCACTACCATAATAATTTGGGCACATTATATAACCTTTGGGGCCTCTGATTAAATGTTTTACTAGGTGACCTTTGTGTTCCCTTCCAGAATTAAGTCTATTATTTTATGATCTATTAACCTATTTATGACTACCACGAACCTCCTGATAAATAGATAGGGAATAAGCCAAACATAGCAACCAAAAAGGGAAAGACAGTGTAATAAGATTCCAGTGTAATATTCGATGTAATACTCAAATGTTTGTGGCATATTTTATAAAAAAAATATAAAAGATAGGATGAGGAGCAAATATTTTTGCTGAAAAAAGGTCAGAGGTAGTAGAGTTATGGACAATGGACAGAACAATTCATAATATTTGTTAGGAATAGGGTACACAGGAAAGTGATAGAGTACTTATAGGAGGAGAACAAAATTTGTTCTAGTGAAAGAACATAGAAACAAAAATTTCTAAAAGATAAATCTATCTGCCTTGTTAGTGATATTCAGGATAATGCTGTAGATTCCAAAGAGAACAGAGAATTGAACCCCTACCAAAAAGAGGAAAAATGACATTAGTTTGACTTAGAAGGATTAAAAATAACTCCAATGGTTTTAGACTGGGATGACTAAGAGTTGAATTAAAAATAAATTGTGGTAATACAGAACTCTTGCCAACCAAAATATGAAAGTAAATAGTCAGGGAAAGTAAAGGTAAGGTGATAATTACTCTTTTCAGTGTGTTGAGTTTAAGATATTTAGGGGATGTCCAAACAGAGATGTCTAAAACCAGTTGAAAAGGTAGGATGAGAGATCAAAAGAAGATTTAGAACTTAAGATATAGACATGTAGCGAGTAAATTTAAGGATGCTGATAATAAAGTCACAGCAGAAATATACTTAGGGTAAATAAGAAGAAATGAAGGAGCAGTAGATACAAAGTAGAAAAAAGAAACTTATTGGACCTCCCTCCATCTTCTACTGAGTTTTCTGCAAATGAACTATCACTTATTTTGCCTCATTCATTCTTGCCCATTCTGATCCAGTCTTATTCATTGGCTGTGCTCTTATAGGATCATTTAGAGTTGGTAGGGGCTTTACAAGTCATCTAGTTCAATCCTCTTATTTTACAAATGAGGAAACTGATTTTTAGAGAAGTCAAATGAACTTATTCAAAATCACAAAAGCAGCAAGGAGCAGAAGTAAGATTTGGACCTGTGTCCTCTAGTTCCAAATCCATTGCTCTTTCCAAACCAGGGGAAAATTTATGAGAAGTTATTGGTCCCTATTCCCAAATGAAGATGTAGCTCATGGTAGGGTAGGGATAAAGCAATGTTTACCAACTCTTTCCTTAAGGGCATTTATCTAGTCCTCACGCTCCCCTTACTCTTGCACAAGTTATTCCCTAAATCTACACACAAATATGTAAAGAAAATAACTATTCATGTTTCTTGTTTGTTTTGAGGGCAGAAATTCTATAAGAAACCAGATGAATCTCTCCTTTCTTTCTAGTCTATGTGCAGGGTAAAATCTGGTGGTTCAGTAGGGATTCTGTTCTCCATTCTTTTCTCTGGCTTAGAAAACATAGCTCTAGCACACACAAAATTTTTCAGTCTCCCAGTGTCCTGCTTCAAAATTTCAGTAAAATAGAAGTGACAGCCTTGTAGCTTATGAACTCCACTGAGATTGCCATGGTCTGACAAATGTGTCATAGCTGTCTGTATATAAATTAGGAATTTCTGACTCCCTTCCTAAGACTTTCACTATGAAAAATGTTATGAGCTGCCTTGATTCAAAGTGAACCCATTGATATGCTAATTGGGAAACATTCTCTTTCCTACAGGGATTTTAAATGGCTTTAGGGGAAAAGTAAATACATTTACTGCATTTAAGTTATTACAGGTAGGGCTTCTACTTTTAAGCAGAGAACAAACTTCTTTTGAATTTTCTGAGAAGACATGACACATTTTTCAAGAGTCACTTTAAATCTACGGAGACGGTTTTTAACAAAATGCAATGTTTATATTTTACTGGAAGACCAACAGATAGATTAGTATAATACAGAGTTTTAGCCTTTCTAGATCTTTGAGTCCAAACATAAAGGAAAATTCCCCCAGCTTCTTGGAAGATACACACACATACCATATTTAATATTGTATATTTTATATAAAACATGTTATAGGTTTTTACATATGACATATTTATATAAAATGCAATTCTACAAATGTTATATAATATAATATTTATATTATGTAAACATTACTCACATTTATTAAGTATCTACTGTGTGTTTATCACTATCCAAATTAGTAGAGATTCAGAAAGATAAAATTCTTGTATTCATAGAATTTGTCTACCAGAGAAATATGGTTCATATATTGCAATAATTCTATATTTTAAAGTTCTACTCTCTCATCAATGTGTATACTGCCTCTGCATTTGAATATCTTAATGGTAGATCATGGATTTCTCCACAGTTGCACAATAGAAATAGCAAAGCTGTGATATGAGTACAGGTCCTCTGGTTTCCTCAGATTCCAAATAAAGTACTATTTCCAATGCTCTATGGTGTTTCCTTCCATGTCGTCTGATCATCAGTAATTCATGCCCACTTCCTATAATGGAAGCCTTCTTTGCATTCTTTTGATAATTTGAAAACACCAGTGCCACTTTTAGACTTACTCGCACAACATGACCAACAACAGTTCCGTGGCAAGTGATATATGCCCAATAGTATCCCTCTGCTTTATATATGTATTAGAGAGATACAAAGAACATGTTACAAGTTATTAGGGAGAAGAAAGGTCAATACAAACTAGCTCCTACTCTCAAATTCTAATCAATTATCTTCTTTTCCTATATTGTGTAGAACTAAGTACTTTTCCATTATTCTCTTCCTCTGGGAAGGAAGGTTGAACCTTCTTAGCTATGTAGGGATGGATTATTTCTGAGAAATAATGTCCAAACACATTGAAAATCTTCATCTTATGATAAGTCTTATACCAGAAGACTTGAAGAAAACTCAGATCTCTTTCCATTTTTTTACCATGATGGAACAGTTTATTTTAACTCCCTTTAGTAGTGCTGGTAAAAACCTATCCTGATTTCCAAGGAGAAGCCATTCATAGCTGCAACTTATCCTTGATCTGACCAATAGCTTATATGCTTTAAAATTTTTTAATTATTTATTTGTTTGCTCATGACATTAAAATTCCCAGATATATACCTTCCTCCCCTCTCCACATTAGAGAAGGCATCATTTGACAAAAGATATATACATATATTTAAAACTATATCTTCCTTATTTCTATTAATCAGTTCTTTTTCCTGGAGGTAAATATATAATACAAGTTATTCTCCAAACACTATTTCTGTTGCTATATATAATGTTCTTTTGGTTCTACTTGTTTCACTCTTCATAATTTAATATGTCTTTCCATGTTTCATTTATATACTAATATACTCATAATTTGTTGTGATGAAGCAGTATTCAATCACAATCATTTGCCACAACTTATTTAGCCCCCCAAATGATGGTCATCCCCTCAATTTCCAGTTCTTGCCAGCACATAGAGATTATTATGTGTGTATATATATATATATATATATATATATATATATACTTTATTTTTTTAAAACCCTTAACTTCTGTGTATTGGCTCCTTGGTGGAAGAGTGGTAAGGGTGGGCAATGAGGGTCAAGTGACTTGCCCAGGGTCATACAGCTGGGAAGTGTCTGAGGCCAGATTTGAACCTCCCATCTCTATGTCTGACTCTCAATCCACTGAGCTACCCAGCTGCCCCATATATATATATATACTTTAGAACACCTATATGTCTTGATACCTTGATCTCTCTACTCTGTCCTGAAGTAATACCTATAAATTTTCCCAGAAAACTAAATAAAAATAAATATAAACTATCAAAACATTTTCACTGGTTCTCATAAAAAATACTAGCCACTTATGCAATGTGTTCTTCATTGTAAAGGCTACTTTTTATAATTCTGACTTTTTATAGAATCATAAATATTTTACATTTCCTTCTTGAATTCATCAATTTGAAATTAGTTTATTTCGTTTAACACTGAAACAAGTACTATTTATTCCTTCATCCAATTTGTCCCTCATCATATGGATAGGGAAACTGAAGATTAGACAGAATAAGTGATTTGACCAATAATGTAATTTTATTTTTTTCTGTTTTTCTCTTTCACTTTTATTTTATCTTCCCTGACATCTTTGATTACTACATTTCTGTCATGTCATTTTTTTGCATTTTAATAGAAAAATTTTTTTTTCTCTTTTTTATGGAAAAATCCTTTGCCACCAATCTGACAAAATTGGCAAATCAAATTTTAAGCTCCTTCTCCCCATTATTGTTCTGTTTTGCCTTACCATAGAAAAATAAAATCATTAAACCTTAAAGACTCCTGTATAAGCCATAACTAATCCCTCTTTCCCTTGGGCAGACAGATTTGTGAATTGACCCACAAAGATACTTTTCCTGTTGTTCCACAGGGGATATAAGAGGAATCTGCCACAATTACAGAGTGCCTCAGATGGCATTGCTCCATGTGGAAATCTCTAGGGAGCTAATCTGGAAGAGAATTGTAAGGCAAGTATCTTGGAGAGACAGACTGTAGAGCATTCATAGGTATTCAATAGTTAGTTCTGGTCAGCTAACCGTGATTTGAAAAAGGAGCTCATTGATTTTTGGCAGTGATATTCTAAAAGACTATTAGCTTATGGTACAGTCTTTTTGGCTCATTTGATTTTAGTTGGTCCTAGCAACTTCTTTGCTCATGTTTTCTGACCACGAAATTTTCAAAAGTTGGAGAGTGTGAACCACTGGAATCTTGGAGTTAGAGTGTATGCCAAGTTTATGTCAGTGAACATTAATGCTCCAGGAAGAAGAGAAAGATCTTTGGAAGCCAGCCTCAGCACTCTAGACTCATGGAAAGATTCATTCAGCAGTGGTGCCACATCATTTAAATGTGATATAAACTTGATATAAAGCATGAACTAGGTATAATAATATTATACAGCAATTCAACTAAGTTGAGCCTTCTCCCCTTAAAGAGTAAAGTATTGTAAGGGACATTATAACCCTGAGGTTTGAGAAAAATGCTTATTTCTTTGATCTTGCTATATTATTGAAATAAAAATTTTTCATAGAAGCCAATCACTTCTAACTGGTTAAATGAAATTAAAGTGGTAGTCATTAACCACCTACCATAGAAAAAGCACAGTTATTGAGGAAAGAGAAATGAGATAAAAAGAGCCAATCTATAGGCTGCAAAAAGACCATGGCATATATTCATCACTTGCTCATCCTACAGACCATAAATGCTACCCTTGGACTTATGTCTCCCTGTTCAGTATGGATGATAGTCTTTGCATAAATGACCATCTATTTTTGTGTCCCCTCCTAGAGTGGAATGTATTCTTAGAAGCTAAATCTTTATTCAGAGGTGAACAGAATCTATTGAGGGATTTACACTCCCCAATAAAAACTATTATGATAATCTAATTCTCCCTTTTTTATGAGAGTGAATTTCACCACGTCCTTTACCCAGGATGAGACACAGCTCCTACTGTGCCATCCCATTTCCCTTTCCTAGACTGTTTTTATTCTACTTTTCCAAATTCTGCCATCTCTATTGCAGGACTAAAGAGATAACTTTCCTTTCTCTTTTCAGAGTGAGGTCAAATTAGGGCGAATCTCATTTTTTTCTCTTTTCATTTGCTTCCTTCTTCCTGTTTGAGCAACTTCCCTCTGAGTTGTCATTAACACACACACACACACACACACACATTTTCAGTCATCCTGAGTTTAAGGTGCTTAAAGAGCATCCAATTCAATATTAGATGTTTAGATCTTTAAAGAGTGGCTAACAAATATCTCAAAAGATCCCCCAAAACCAGCATATCTTCATGTAATGATCATTACAGATTAATACAATGTATTTTATGACAGAATTATTAACTTGGTACAATAGGGAAAATCTATGGAAATAGTTTTCCCAAATTTCTGGATATCATTTTATTAAGTACCTGATGCTGTTCTTGTGGAGAAGACGGAAAGATAGAATGCAGCTGTTGCACATGCTATAGACTCTTGGAACCACAGGTGAGAGAGATAGGTGAAACATGGACACCAAAGTTTGATGAGCATCCCTGGAAAGGGCTAAGCAAATCCTCACACTAGAGGTGCTAGTCTTCTCTGAACATTTTATACACACCATAGAAGATAATTCTAAGTCATTTGTAGTGGTAGGAGAGGGAGAAGGTAAGAACCTGAAAATAGTGGGATTTAAACTGAGTCTTCCAGGAAACCGAAGAAGCTATGAGGTGATTAAGAAGAGGTTTCAGAAATGTGAGAAAGCTGGTGAAAAAGCATAGAGCTAGGAAAGAGGTTTGCTTTCATGGAACACTAAGATGGTTGGTTACACTGGACTATAGATTCTGTGGTTTTATTATATGCCCATATTTAATTAATATACCCTACTTTATTATCCATCACTAAACTATTCTTATGCCTCACTATGGCAGAGGTACTTCTGGGTTCTTGGAGATTATAACAAGTGCAGTAAAAATTGGAAGTGGCCTTACCAAGTTGTATAGGCTCTAAATTTGTATCTTACAAATCAATATATGTCAGTAACCAAGGAATAAAATAATTAAGATTTTTGTGTTTTGGAATGTTAGTCAGTAAATTGTTTATTTTAAGCCATAACAACTTCTGAAATTGACTAAAAATATTAACAATCTGCATGAGTCAGAGGAGTACCCAAACAAATGACAAATCCCCAAAATACAGGTAAGCATGAAACACATACAACTAATCTGACACGGAAAACATAGTTATCATTTGTAGCAAGCTTAGAAGAGAAATATAATTTGGGTTCATAAATACTTTCTGAACAAATCTCTCAAAATTTTCTAATGAGTGTAGTGTCAACTAACAATAGATTTTTTTTGGTGAGTTGACTTCTAAGAGATGATCTAGTAACTCTGTTCCTCGTTTTGTTCTGCTCTGCAAATTTAGGGTTTATAACAGTTTCCTGTTAAAAAGTACAAACTTCTTTTTATTTAATGAATTGTTAAACATGATTCCACATCAACGAATAAGTTTTTCTCATCAAAGCAGGAACACTGTTCTTTTAAACAAAAATTCCTTAATATTTTGGATGTTCCTATTATATCTATTTCCCTTCATGGAAAACTTAGAATATGACAGAAATAAGTAAATTCTCTCCTTTTACTTCCAGCATTTTCTTTGTTAGATCCTCCATCTCCTAGTTTTCCCTATCTTAGGAATGATGTTTGATAATGTAGTATAATTTCTGAACTGCCTTCTCAATCCCCAATTGAGTTATTGAATTTTTATTACTCTCCAGATGCCAGAGAACAGTTATTATTGCTACTTCTTCCTTTAGATTTCTAGAACACTAAGGACAAAAAATTTCCCAAACTGGGTTCATATTCTGCCATATATTCCAGGCGAGAACAGAGTTAACTAATACAAAAACAAAATATTAAAAAAAAACTTTGTATGTCTAACTATAAGGGAAATGACTTAATAAAATATTATTTAACAGTTTAATTATATTACAGGATTTTAAATTTAAAAATAAAGTAATTTTTGATAAAAACATAAAGTAAGCAAAAGTCAGGTAATAGAATCATAATAACAATATACACATATAGAAAATAGAATAAAAAGCTTATAGGAAAGTTCATATAAGGATATAGAACAATTAATCTTTTTGTTAATATTTAGATAAAAGTGAAATCAAGGTGCATGTGAGTCATGCTTAATTTTGGTAACTTCTCACAAAGATATTTCCCTGGTATGTGTCCCTACACAGAGTTCCTCCTAGTACTACCAGAAATTGGCTTGTCAAAACAAACAAAAAAAACCCCAACAAACAAAAAAAGAAAGAATCCATATCTCTACAAGCACTCATTTTGGTCTAACATTAAATGTTAGAAGACTTTATTTTACCCATCAAAGACCAAGTACTTCGATTCTTGCTCATCACTAATAATGAAAACTGTTCCTCCCTCCTCAATAGTATACCTTCCCCAGGAAACCAATCAGTACTTATACTTAGTAGTATCTACAGTAATGCTTTACCTGAGGGGTAGCATCTCATAAAAAGAGAAGTTATCATAGAGACTTTCAAGATTGATAAAATAATAATTCCTGCTTTTTTTAACTTCCACAGTTAATATAACTCAGTACACTGGTTAAGAGCATGGCAAATCTGCTCTTTCACAATGTGGCTTAGTGTTTTGCTGATCTTCAGTTCCATTTCTCACTCGGTCCAAGAATTATTCTGGAACTCGAGCCCTAGTACTATACTACTGCTGGCTACTTATGGCACCTATTTTGTTCCATGAACTCCTTACCACTTTTCCACTGCCACAGTCTACTATCTCATAGGATTATGTGATTACTTGAGGGATGTACATAGATATTGCGCTTTCTGCATATGAACCTCCATAAAGCCCCTCTCCTTTTTGCCTCTTTCTTGCATATTTACCAGTTCTGGTGAGTCTAAATTTTGCTTACTTTTATTAGCCAAACACATGTGTAATTCAGGTATATAAATTGACCAAGAATAATAATGGGATCTTAACATTGCACCAAGCACATAGGGTAAGGCAAATAATTCAAACTTTATCAAAAAATAAATATCAGTGTGCATGAATGGAAAAAAAGACCTAGGGCTTGGGCACTTATACATACATCAATATTTTTATCAGAGTTGCATCTGAATTCACTGCTCAACTACAAATATGATCTTCAAGATTACCAATGAATTCTTTATTGACATATTTAATGACCTATTTCAAGTCCTCAATTATTTGACTTCACTGTTGCTATTTCCACACAAGTTGACATTCCATTACTTCTCTATTCTGTCCTCTATTTAGGGGTTGGAGTATGATCATACTATCAGTTTGGCTAATTCTTTACAATCTCCTTTGCAAGATTATTACCAATGCACTGTCTCTTACTAGTGGGGGCAGATCAAAACTCTCCTGTGGGTCTTCTTTCTCAGTTCTTTTTTTCTTGGTGCTCTTGAAAATTTCCATGGATTCAAGGAAATTGTGAATGTATGTCTCTTAGAACTACATAATGAGTCTTAATTTCTCTCCAGAACTTTAGTATCACTTTATTCCAGCTGACATATACTGCTGGATATTCCATAAGTATTTCAAATTCCATAGATTCAAAGAGAAACATTGTCTTCTGACTACTCTCTCTCAAATATTGCATGCTTTGGTTGAGTATATGTTTCATTAAAATCTAACATATAGATAGAATTCCAGATAAACTAAAGGACTTGCTTTACCCTTAACTCAACACTCAATCTACTGACTTCAAATTTTTGGACATATTGTAGCACTTCTCTTACATCTACTTCAGAAAACCTAGCTTTCCTCATGCCACAACTAATATTACATCTATAATGGGAAAGCTTGTCTGAACCCCTTAATTGTTAATGCTCTCTCTCTCTCTCTCTCTCTCTCTCTCTCTCTCTCTAAATCATGTATATTTAGATATTTCTATGTTCCTTACTTCTAGGAGGATATAAAATCTCTAAATTCAGGAACTATTTCCTGTTTTGACTTTGTATCTTCAACAACTAGAATATGCACAGTAGGTGCTTACTAACTGATTCCTGCATTTGATTGAGTAAGTATGGGATTTATGATTTTAGGTATATATTTCTTTCTCATTTTCTTTGCTTATAATTATTTTTGTTTAAAACATAATTAAGTTTATAATTAAAATTAGTTTCAAAATAACAAAGTGGCTTGTGAATTGGAAGGCAATTAGATGCAATTAAAATATTCTAAATGTAATTAGAAGAATAAATTTGTGCATCACTTCCTTTTAATGCATTGCATTCTTGAACAAAACCCAGAATTTTTAAGGAATAAATGGATTTTTCCACTTTCAAAACTAGAAAACAAGCCCAATCAGTTCAAGTTTTATAACTTCCTATGCAGCTGTTTTGTGAGGATGGCACTAATTTAATGTCTTAGCTCTTTACTTCACATGCTCAACTTATCATACAGTCAATCTCTATGACTGAATATTACACCAACCCTGTATACTCTGCTAATAAAATTACAATTGAACTAAAATGAATTTCAAAAAATTCTGCCAAGGAAGGATCTAATTGATTTGCAATGGTTTAGAATTACTTGCATATATATATATATATATATATATATATATATACATACACACATGTATGTATATATATATGTAACATTTGGCATATAAATATAACATACATTTGGCATATAAAGTCAGCCTCTCCTTTTTAGTTATTTTTTATTTAGTTGGTTATTTTTAAAGTCTTTTGTTTTTGTATCAGGCATTTCTAAATAATATACTCACTGAAAATGATGAACCTTTCTTTGTAACAAAGAAAATCCACTGAGGAACATCAAGTTATAACAGCAAGTGTATCTGACATCTTAAACAATATTTGACACAAATAGTTCCCTACATTTGCAGTGTAAGGATAAAGGTGGTACTTTTGTTCCTCCCTGGGGTAAGCTGAAGCATCACAATTGCACAACATTTTTTTAGTATTTTTAAAATTTTCAACATTGAAGTATTTGAGTATATTGTTTTTCTGATATGGTTCATTCTAACCTTTAATCCATACATTAGTCTTCCATAATTCCTCTCAATTTCTCATATTCATCACTTATTATAGTATCTATATTGCATTACATTCTAATTAGCCAATTTAACAGCCTTTGCCCAACTAAATACTCCTCATATTATTTTCATATTTTGCTAATATAAAAATCACTGATATACTTGTATGTGTATAATTTGGGGCCTTTCTTTTTTGACCTCCTTAGGATATATGCCCAGGAGAAAATCTTTGAATCAAAGAATATGAGCAATTTAGTAACAACAATGTATTAGTATGTCTATATTAATATAACAGGGGCAATTGGTGGAGCAGTTGATAGAGTACCTGACCTAAAGTCAGGAAGACTCACCTTCCAAAGCTCAACTCTGGCCTCAGATACTTATTAGCTATGTGACTCTGGGCCAAGCCACTTAAGGCTGTTTGCCTTAGTTTCCTGATTTGTAAAATGAGCTAGAGAAGGAAATGGCAAACCACTCCAGTTTCCCCCCAAAAAAAACCTTAATAGTATCATGAAGGATCAGAAATGACTGAAATAAATGAGCACAAAAATTAATTTATCTTTCTTTCCCTATTTCCTCCAACATAAGTTAACAGAGGCTAGGTTACCACCTCCACTACCACTTCTCCTATTCATGTCATGTATCAGGCACTTAATAAAGGTTTCAAATTTATTCAAAATTTATTGGATTAGAGTGAAGTGAAAGTTCAAAAGCTGTTTAATTAATATTTAATTAATTTTAGTGATTTAGAATAATATTTCATAGGGTTATTAACTTTGAAAAGAAGAATTTAAAACTATTTGTCCTTAATTTTGATTCTTTATTTCTTCAAGAAAGACTCATGGACTATTGGTTAAGAACTTTCCTTCAGCAGTAGCGATGAAATGTAACTTCTTCCAAACTTTTTTTTAAATGATGTGACCTTTTATATTTAGCTCACATAGTCATTTGGAATGTACTGTCATATTTGATGTAAGAAACTGTTCCCAACTTCTTTTCTTCCATAGTGTTTTCCATTTCTCTTGAGATTTCATGGGATTCCTTTTCTAATTGGTTTGTATTTTGGAATTTATCAAATATTAGATTATTGAGTTCAGTAGTTGCTTCATTGCTTTATTTGTATAATTTTAACTGGTACCAAACATATTCTATAATTGCTATTTTGTTATATGAATTAAAATGCAAATAAGATTCTCTTCTATTGCTTTTTTTCAGTTATTTCCCATGAAATCATGTTGTTTCTCCAAACATATATTGTCTAGTTTTACAAAGTAACAGTTTATTAATTACATTGGTATAGCACAATATTCCATTTTCATTACCTCTAGATCAAAAATGAATTTTGCTTGGCAACACCACCCCATAATCCCAGAGACTCATGGCATTGGGTTGAGAGAGGAGTCTACATGCTTTCGGGTATTCTCTCTCTGTCTCTCTCTCTGACTCACTGTCTGTCTCTTTCTCTCTGTCTCTTTCTCTCTCTGTCTCTCTCTGTCTCTGTCTCTCTCTCTCTCTGTCTCTCCCCTGTCTTTTAGACAGCACAACTGTGGCCATTGAACAACATCTGATAAAATAATAATAACAGCTCCTACATCTATAATGCTTTGAGTTTTTCCAAGTACTTTCTACAAGGTTATCTGAGAGTAGTAACATAAGGCTGCCAAAATATGTAATATTCTATCTGGCTGTACTTTTTTAAATTAAATTTTCATTTTCATTCATTTTATGAATATTTTCATTCAACCTGCTCTTCTGGAGATTATAAGAAAGCTTGAGAATGAACCATGTGTGAGGGTGTTTTTCCAGCACTACCAAATGTATATCTATGTCTCACCACCTGTCATACCTTTTTAGCATCATGTGAAAGAGAAGAGAGATACAAACCATCCATAAGGTGAATTAATGTTCCACATGCTAGGATTTTGAGATAATTATTTCCTTTACCTTCATTAAGTTCAAGCCCAGTATTCTACAAAAGTTTGTTATCACTTTGTGAATAGAAAAACCATCTAATCATATACTCCTGATCTGAAAAACCTGTCCATATTTCCAATTCACTTTTATGCTTGTTCTACCTCATCAACCTATACTAACAATATTTTTAATCCCCAAAATTCCTTTTATATTGTAATCTTTTCTATGAATTTAAAACTGCTAGAGTGGTGGTGGGGAAGGGGAGGTTTATGTAAAAAACATCATCTTCTCTGGAATTGCTTCTAGGATGAGGAGTTACTAAAAATATTCCATTTTGAGTTCTTCTCAACCTAGAGAATTTGCTTCACAACTATCTATTTATTTATTTCAATGGGTCATATTCATTTTCTTTAGGCAAATTGTAGTTCGAAAATAAATGTGAAGGCTTAACCAAAATCAGTATTCAGATATTATAAAACTGTGTTCAAATATTTTTGTGTTCTCTGTAATTTATTTGATTATAAAACTACTCACTTTCCCTCCTGCTATTTGCTAATTCTGTTGCATATTTATGTACATTCTTATTTTATGCATTACTATCTTTGATTGCCCCCAACTCTCTTGTAAAAGGTAGTTCAATTGAACTACCTTTTACAGAAGTTGGGTAGCAATCTTCAAAATTTCAATGCCTTAGAAAAATGAGGGAGGATAGAATCTATGCATTAACCTCTGCCTAATACATAATGACCCAATTAATTTCTATAATAATAAAGTTAGCCTCTTAGGATACAGTTGGATAAATGAATTTTATATAGTTTCACTCCTACTCACTCCCCCTTCCCTAATGATTCTGTTTCATAAAAAAAATGTTTCAAAAAAAACATTAATTGTGAGAAATGCATTTGCAGTATTGGGTATAAATATCACTCTGATAATTTGATTTTGCTCTTGGCTACCGTATTTCAGATTGCCTCTTCATTTATATTCTCTTTGAATGAATGAGACACCTGGCCACTGAGGATTCAAAGGGAATATTTGTCTTTTGGATTCCGTTTCACTATAATTCTGATCTCTGAAGACCTGTGCATATTAATTCACTTTAGGTATATAATACAGCCCTTTCTTTCTTATTTTGAAAAAGACATCATCCAGTTAGACTAATTCAAAAGAAAAAGTCATGCACATTAACCTAAGGCTTTCATTAATTGTAACAAATTTAGAAGAGAAGACAAATGACAGGAAGTCTAACTTTAGATTTCACAGGAAAGGGAACTTTCCTGGCTGAAATTTGAAATATTTTGCTTTGTGGTCTGGGGTGAGAAATGAGTGAGAAGTTGTCTTAAAAAGAATATTGGATTTGGTGTCTGACTGAATAGAGTGGCACAAGTGGAAAGAATACTGAATTTTGAATCAAGAGATCCTTAGTTCAAATTCTGCCTTTTTTCCACACTTGTGCGACTTTAGGCAAGTCATCTAAACTCCCTTAGTTTCAGTTTCCTCATCTGAAAAAGAGGATAGTTGGACATATAACTGTACATATATGTAGATATATATAATATAGATATGCGTTTGTATGTAAGCATAGATATAGATAGTATGTTTTATATACAACTGTATGCATATATAAACACACATATTTGTATATCCAAGTGTGAATATGTACATGTATGCGCACATATATAGTCGTCCTTCAATATGTTGTGGTTCACTTATCCTGACTTTACTGTATCTTGGGTTTAAAAAAAAGTATCGAATTCTGTATCATGGAGTTACACTTATTGGGACACACTATTGGCTGATGGAATGAAAGGTAACCAACCAAGGTTCTGTATTCTGTATCCTGGGTTGACTTAGTGACTGTAAGTTAATAAGAGTGTGGAAAAGGTTTGTAGGAGTGTGGGAAAGGTTTATAAAGCCTTAAAATGTATATAAATAATAAAATAAACATAATGCCACTACTTTACAGATTTTCACCTATTGTGAGTGTGAGTGTCTCTAGAATGTAACTCCTTTGATAGGTGAAGGATCACAGTATACATATCCATACATATTTTGGTTAAACACTGAAGATGAACAATGAATTAGTTTTTTTTAACTGAATATGGAAAAGGAACAGACTGGATTTTATTTGGGAAACTGCACAATTTTTCCCCCAAGAAATCAAGCTTCTCACCCAAACAAAATTTTATCTTCTCAACACAAAAGTTCTTCCAGTGATGGAAAAAATTGCAAATCATTTAAAAGAAATTCTGAGGAATTAAAATTGTCTCCCAAAGTGTATAGTAGGTGTAAATAATGATTTCATAAGTATTTAAGTGTCTAGAATTGTCAGCCATTGTGCTAAGCACCAGAGAAAGAAACAGAGGCAAAAAAAAAAAGAACAGTTCATGCACTCAAACAACTCAACCTTGTCATAAAGGCAGACAATAAGCAAACATATCTGTGAAATAATGCTATTTACAAGTATGAACGGGAAAAAATTAAGAGAGAGAAGAAACTAGAATTAAGAATGAGTAGGAACAGCTTTCTGTGGAGGTGGAATTTTAGTAGGGATTTGAAGAAGTCCCAGAAGTCAGAAGGCAGAGAGATAGTATTACAAACAGCAGACAAGGGCAAACATACTGTCTAGAAACAAAAGATGAAGAAACATTATAAATGAATTAAGGCATCCATAGAATGACATAAAATGTCCTATTGAATATGATAAGAAAGAGGAGAGTTAAAGGAGTGCCAAGTGTGAAGCTCTGCTCTTTTGCCCCATATTATCAAGAGATTAAGAATAAGCTTCTCAGTACATCTGTAGATCCATACATTTGGAGATAATAACTATGCTGATGAGATCATAATTTCATTAAAATAGAAAGGTACTAAATAGTACATATTGATCCCTATGGTCTACATATTGATTTAGAAAATGCATATTAACTCTGATCGATTGTATTTATATTTATTTTGTTAAATATTTTCAAATTATATTTTAATTTCAACTAAGCTGCCCTTTGGAGTGCTGTGGACCACCTGTGGCCTCACATGTTTGATATGTACTGATAAAGTGCTGACATATGATGCTTATTATAAACCATATAAATATGTTGACCCACATAAGTACAATGATCCATGCAGATTTCTCTAAGCAAAAACAAGGAGGCAGCATAGTTCTGTGGAAGGAGTCTTGAATCTCAACTGAAAAGACTTGCATTTAAAGCCCCTATTCTTCTGCTACTTATTACTTTGGGTGATTTATTCTTTACTTACACTCAATTTGTTCTTATGTAAAATCAGCAAAGTTAGACTGAATAACTTCTAATATCCTTTATCATTGCAAATCTTTGATCCTATGAATATTTGTTTTTGCTCATATTGAACTTTGTTTCTCATTTTTTGTTTTATATTTACTAACAACTTCCTCTTCAGTGTATCATTTAGAAAATTAGATCTCTTAAGTTCATACTATTCTTTACAAAGCCAGGTAGGAAACACTCCTTAATAAAAGCATTTCTATTGCAATGATCAAATTAATAATTTTTATTTTTATTTTTAATTAATTTCTGTTACATTAAATTTGTTAGATATCTCCCATCCTCCCTTCCCTCCTCACATTAGAAAAGGCATCATTAAAAATAGATACATTATATATAAAACTATGTCTGGTTGCTTCTATTTAGCATTTCTTTCTCTGAAGGTGTATATATACAAGTGATTCTTCCAATTATATTTCTATAATATTCTGCTCATTTCATTCTTTATAATTTCCTATAAGTCTCTCCATGTTTCACTAAAATTAACCTGCTTGTAATTTCTTATTGTTGTGGGAGGGCTTTGGTGAAAGAACCCAAGATTTGAAACAGGTATTCTTCGCAAAAATGCAAGACACCAAAACTTAGCTTAAAAATAAAAAGAGAAAATTATTAATTTGGAAGTCATGTTGAATGGCAGGGTAGACACTGCCTCTCTGAGGAGATTGTGTATGGGAATTTTATACTCCCTTTGACCACAGAGGTTACAGGATAAGAAAAGGGGAGGGATGGGGTGAATGAGTAATTAAATAATTCATTGAGATTGCCAGTATTTGGGATGGTCTGTAGAATTCAGAGGATGTTAGCACCCAATGCTAATCAGAGTGGAACCAAGAAGTGTATATCTATGTTAATTGAAGATCTTGGAGACAGTCCAAAGAAGGGGTAGTTTTTATTTCTTCATATGAAAACTGCCTATTCATGTCCCTTGACCATTTGCTGACTCATGAATGGCTTGATATTTTGTAAATCTGACATGGTTCATTATATATTTGGGAAATAAAACCATTGTCAGAAAGTTTGGTTATAAATTTTTCTCCAACTTGTTTTTTGTTTCTAATTTTGGTTCCATTGTTTTTTTTCTATAAAACCTTTTTATTTTGATGTCATCAAAATCATTCATTTTACATTTTGTAGTGTTTTCTATCACTTGCTTCTTATTAAATTCCTTCCTTTCCCACAGATCTAACAAGTATACTATTCTATATTCACCTAATTTATTTATTATTTCATTCTTTACATTTAAGTCATTTAGCCATTTTGAATTTATCTTGGTATACGGTGTGAGCTGTTGATCTAGACCTGATTTTTCCTATTGTTTTTCAATTTTCCCGGCAGTTTTTGTCAAATAGTCAGATCTTGTCCCAAAAGCTTGGATCTTTAGGTTTATAGAACACTAGCCTACTGAGGTCATTTACCCCTAGTCTATTCAATTGTTCCTTCCTTCTGTCTCTTAGCCAGTGCCATATTGTTTTGATGACCACTCCTTTATAGTACAGCTTAAGATCTGGTACTGCTAGGCCATCATATTTCACACTTTTTTTCATTATTTACCTTGATATTCTTGATCTTTTGTTCTTCAAGATGAACTTTGTTATAATTTTTTTCTAAATTTTAAAAAAAGTTTTTTTTGATAGTTTGATAGGTATGGCACTGAATAAGTAAATTAATTTGGGTAGTATTGTCATTTTTTTATATTAACTTGTCCTACCCATAAACAATTGTTATTTTTCCAATTGTTTATATCCAGTTTTAATTGTTTGGGAAGTGTTTTGTACTTGTGTTCATATAATTCCTGTGTTTATCTTGGCAGATAGATTCCTAAATATTTTATGTTGTCAAGAGTGATTTTAAATGGAGTTTCTCTTTCTAA
Organism: Gracilinanus agilis; assembly: GCF_016433145.1. NCBI lineage: Eukaryota > Metazoa > Chordata > Mammalia > Didelphimorphia > Didelphidae > Gracilinanus > Gracilinanus agilis. Next base: position 147,791,270 of record NC_058133.1, on the reverse strand, counting down.
CTCCTGCTGCTGAGTTTTGTTGGAAATATATCAAAATAGTGATGATTTATGTGGATTTGTCTTATACCCTGCCAATTTCCTAAAATTGTGCATTATTTCCACTAGCCTTTTAGTTGATTTTCTAGTTGATTAAATATACCATCATATCATCTGCAAAGAGTGATAGTTTAGTTTCCTCATTGCCTACTTTAATCCCTTCAATTTCTTTTTCTTCTCTAATTGTTATCACTAGCATTTCTAGAAAAATATTAAATAATAAAAGTGATATTGGGCATCCTTTCTTCACTCCTGATCTTATTGGGAAAGCTTCTAACTTGTCCCCATTGCTGATGATACTTGCTGATGGAGTTAAATATATACTGCTTATTATTTTAAGAAATGACCCTTCTATTCCTCTACTTCCTAGTGTTTTCAATAGGAATGGGTGTTGTATTTTGTAAAAGGCTTTTTCTGGATCTATTGAGATAATCATGTGATTTCTGTTGGCTTGATTATTGATATGGTCGATTATATGGATGGTTTTCCTAATATTAAAGTATCCTTGAATTCCTGATATAAATCCAACCTGTTTATAGTGAATAATCCATGTGATAACTTGCTTTAGTCTTTTTTCCTAGTATTTTATTTAAGATTTTTTGCATCTATGTTCATTAAGGAGATTGGTCTATAGTATTTGGTCTGCCTGGTCTTGGAATCAGTACTATATTTGTGTCATAAAAAGAATTGGTAAGACTCCTTCTTTGTTTATTTTGTCAAATAATTTAATAGTATTGGGATTAGTCGTTCTTTAAATGTTTTATAGAATTCACTTGCGAATCCATCTAGCCCTGGAGATTTTTTCCTTAGGAATTTCCTTGATGGCTTGTTCAATTTCTTTTGTTTTGAAATCAAACTAAAAATTAAATTTAAATCCTCATTTTCCCCTGAGGAGAATGAGAAGTTAGGAAATGAATAACAATATCCTTTTAAAATCACCAAAATAAATTTATTCTTATTTTAAATTCTTATTTTTACAAAAAGTTTTGATAGAGTGTGTGAATAATTGAATTTCCTTTGACCATGCCCAAGTGGACTGCATATACCTCTCACATAGACCACTATTTTCAAAACTTGTTTCAGATCCTTTTGCAACTTCTGCCAATTAGTTCAAATTTGAGAGCATGATCTATGTACAAGTTAACTCATATTAAATAACATCCAAATAACTGGTTGTCTCTTTGAGGTAGCAAGATACATCATAAGTCATTCTTCCCTAGTGACATTTAACTTCGCCTATATTACTAAATATAATCATGCCTTGGTTTCACAAATGATTCCACTTACCACAATATCCAGGTATTTTATAGGACCTTAAAATGAGTAACAGACTGATGCCAATTTCAGTATTCATCTACTTGATTGTTTAAGTAGCTTAAGTCCTACATACCTGCCTCTTTAGTTCATATATATTTCAGCATTAACCTAATGACTACATGTCACTTCGTGATTATAGAAGAATTTCCATAAAAAGAGAAGAGAGAAATAGCTAAGAAAAGAGAAGTACTCCCCTAATTTGATGTATTAATGTCAGGTGGAAATTGGTAATAATGCTTAGATGTATATAGAATTAAAGAATGTGAACAATGAAAACTTTCCATTCTAGATGAAATATACTAAGGGAAAATAGACAGGAAAGGCCTATATCAGCCCATACGAAAAGCACTCTCTCAGCTTCCCCCAGAGGCAAAGGTCCATCTGCATGTCAGAAATGTTTTCCCATAGGGCTTTGGGCATGAAAGATCATTTGGTTACATAGAATGTCTTATACTTATAGTCCCATTAGGTTTAATCTCAAATGGAAAATCTCCATAATCATATTTTAAAGTATATACATTTCCTCATATTCTTACTACTATATCAATACTAAAAATGATCAGACTTCATTATTCTCCTCCAAAATTTTAAACAAATCCTGATGTAACCTTCTAACAACACACTGAGAAAATTTTTCATTTCTAAATTTTATAAAAATGGTGAATGAATTATAATAAATCCACAAATCTTAAAAAGTACTTGGATCAAATTGTTATAAATCTCCAAATTAATAGATATTAAATCATATTAGCCTTCATAACAAAATACAATATAAGCTGATTTGAAACTTTCCCACTTCATTTAGATGTGAGACTAGTTCTTTTCTGACTGTCCCACTGCTCAGGTTGAAGCATTTGGTGATCTTATAAAAGACCTTGCTCAGATAGGATACCAAGAGATTTCTCAAGTGAGAGGACCATACATAGAGAAGAACAGCTGGGCCAAATGCTATATCTGACCAAAAATATGTGCTAAAGGAAGTCCAATGGACAAAGTAAAGAGGAACAAGGACCCCAAGGTATTTAAATCCTTCCCATCTTGTTGGAAGATGTCTTTGCACAGGTGTCTTTTTGTAGACCCAATTTCCAGCTTACAGCTGTAAGATAAATTGGTCTGGTTGGGCTTCTAGAAAATAACAGAAATAGTACAAATATGATAATTGAGGGTAGGAAGCACCAAAGGTTGACATTATTTTTGGAGTAGATTTCATATAGCAGCATGTACACTCATGTAAATCCTTACCTATATTGATTATCATGACAGACTTTAAAAAAATCTGTTTAAAGAGCCAAGAGAATTCTGGCCAAACAAGCGAGTTCAGAATTTGAGTGCTCACTTACCCCAGGAGAACCTGGACTGTTCAATTAAGACTTAAAGTCTATAATGTAAGCCACAAATATTTTTCCCTAATTTAAACAATACTTACTCCTTTCTCTTCTCAGTTTACTTCACTCTACATTTTAGAATCTGGAGCAAGCTAAAAGCTAAATAGATAAAATAGCACTTTCTCATTTTTAACACCATTTTAAAGTATTAAACATTAATATGATTAATTATAATTTATTTAGTTTCCATATTTGCCATATTGATGAGTCAGACAAATTTCCCTCTAAATTATAAAATAATTTTCAAATATTTCTAGTACTTGAAGAACTTTTCCATTTTCAACAACAGTCAGGTGTGCTGTTTACTAAACCTAAACATTTTGACAATCCAGAATAGATACCTGTTAAACAGAACAACACTATGTTTTCTATACTTGAAGATTTGCAATCTTTAATACTCAAGATCAATTTCTAATCAAAGTATTAATTAGCTATTCATTTAATTCATTCATTCCTTCATTTATTTGTCTATTTATTACTTAACGTGTAAAAGTCTTTCCATTTATAAAGTGGGAATCAGTGGGAGAGTATATATCTTACATACATAGTGATGATGGTGACAGTAGTGGGATTTTCCTTATTCATTTTGCTATATTGTTTCATTAAATTTCTTTGCTTTCGATAATGGGTTGGTTTAGTGATAAAAAACATTGTTGGTAAATAAGCTAGGGTTTTGCGTAGATACTGGCTTAGAAATATCTAGTGCAAATGATGCCCATTATTTATTATTTTTGTATTTGGTGGGATGAGGGGCTAATAGTTGTAGGAAGATTTTAAGAGGCAAGATCAGGTTTTATTTTGTTTCCATGATTTCTGTTTTCTTCCTGTATGCTAGAGACCAATGCACAGTGGGCAATGAATTATCATCATTATATATATATATATATATAATATTAATTAATACCAAATCTATGACTATTACCTCAAAGCCAATTTTATGTCATGCAAAACATTTCATGAGACATAATAAGGTGGGAAGGGAATGGAGAAAAAATTCCTGGTGAATAAATTGTCTAAGGGAAATTATTAGAGACATAATTGATCATATTTAGGTTCTAATTTATTGAGAAAAGAATTGCCCATGGAGGGAACTATATGCCCATTAGCAGATTGGGGTATCTTCTTAAATATTATACTAAGAAGTTGGGTAGAGTAGAATAAATAAATGTATCATTCAGATTAAAGTGAACCCAAGGATTATCTATATTTGCTAAAGTACTTTGCTAAGAGAAAACTACATGATGAGTAATATATTCCCTAGAATAACCATTTTTATTATTTAAANATATATATATGTATGTATGTATGTATGTATGTATAGGATAATATTAATTAATACCAAATCTATGACTATTACCTCAAAGCCAATTTTATGTCATGCAAAACATTTCATGAGACATAATAAGGTGGGAAGGGAATGGAGAAAAAATTCCTGGTGAATAAATTGTCTAAGGGAAATTATTAGAGACATAATTGATCATATTTAGGTTCTAATTTATTGAGAAAAGAATTGCCCATGGAGGGAACTATATGCCCATTAGCAGATTGGGGTATCTTCTTAAATATTATACTAAGAAGTTGGGTAGAGTAGAATAAATAAATGTATCATTCAGATTAAAGTGAACCCAAGGATTATCTATATTTGCTAAAGTACTTTGCTAAGAGAAAACTACATGATGAGTAATATATTCCCTAGAATAACCATTTTTATTATTTAAACTCCCCAAAAGACAAACAATTCAAATTTTCAGATGGCTTGTACAGAATGAAATAAATATCCATTATATTTATATAGCTGTTTTTTTTCCTCTACATCTCAAAATTCTACATAGGTGTTAACTATTTAATTCTTTAAATTAGATTTGTGAGATACAACCATCCTAGAGAGCAATTTGGAATCATGCCTAAGGGTCATCTTACCCTTTGATCTATTAATACCACTTCTAGATCTGTAACCCAAAGAGATCAAAGATAGGGAAAATGGGCTTGCACAAAAATGTTTATAGAAGCTTTTGTGTGTGTGTGTGTGTGTGTGTGTGTGTGTGTGTGTGTCAAAGACCAGGAAACTAAAATGCTGTCTTAAGGAATGGCTGAACAAGTTCTAGTGTATGAGTGCAATGGAATACTATTGTGTCATAATAAATGACAAATAGGATGATCATAAAGATACCTGGAAAGATTTCTTTGAAGTAATACAAAGTGAAATAAGGAGAATAAGGAAAATGTTATATATAGAAATGAAAGTAATGTCTGATGATCAACTAGGAGTGGCAACTATTATCAGCAATGTAAGGATCCAAGAAAACTACAAGGGATTCGTGATAAAAATACTATCCAACATAATGGAAGGAACTTATTGAATCTGAATTCAGATCGAAGCACTCTATTTTTCGCTTTATTTCTTTCATGAGTTTTTCTAACATAAATGACATGTCTTCTTTCACAGTATGATGAATGTGCAAATATGTATATACATATATGACCTATATCATATTACTTGCCATCTCAGGAAGGTGGGAGAGGTTAGAAGAAAAGAGAGAATATGTATCACAAAATGCCAGAAAATGATTATTAAATATCTTATCTAAATGCAATTGGAAAAATATAATAAAAATAAATTAGAACTGTGAGTCAGTTAACTATTCCCAGTGTCAATCAACAAGAACTTGATAGCACTATGATGTCCACAGTTACACACTAACTGCTCCATAAAAATAGTAGTCAAATATTATTACTATAAAGGACATTCATTTCCAAGCATCCAAGTATAAAGGTTTTATTTTTAGGGTTTTATAGAACTTGGAAAGAGACCTTACTTGCTTGTTCTCTAAGAGAGACCAATGGAAAAAGCATATGCAGCTTCCTGAACTAAGATGATATTTCCTAATGAGAAAGCATAATATTTGGACATTAATTGCTGCACTGCCTACTGTTATTGATGAAAAAGCTGATGACTTGATATTATTTCTGAAAGCATCATGCAAATAAATATCAGTTTTCAGAAGATCTCAGATGCCAATAGAGGGAAAATATTAAATATATCAATAATCATTATCGTAAGGATTCTTTCTTTCTCTCTCTATATATATATATTTATTATCTCATTGAGTTAAACCAAACCAGTATAAGGGAAGGACTCCAGACTAATATAGAATGTCTCTATGTAACAACTGAGTAGCTGAATATGCTAAGCCAAGACAGGAAACAGATAAAGTCACATTATGACATATTGTCGGTTACAAGGTAGAGATAAGTGAGTGGGTAGGTAAAGCTTGGGTAATATAAAAATTCTAAAATTTATATTATATTTACATTATATAAATAAGACTTGTGCAGATCAGAGAGTCTCTCTAACCAAATTGAGGAACTGTATCTAATCTAATATGCAAAGATTTGTGTAGATCAGTGGTGACAGCTAGTGAATAGAGCATTGAACCCATAGTTAGGAAGACTCAAGTTCAAATATAGCCTCAGATATTTAGTATCTGTTTGATCTTGGGTAAATCATTTAAATTCTGACTGCCTCAGTTTCCTCACTTACAAAATATGGATAATATCACTTACTTTCCATGATTCTTATGTAAGTAAAATGAAATATTTATAAAGTTCTTTGCAAATTCTAAAGCACTCTATAAATACTAATTGTCGTTAAGGTAGTGGTTAAGAAAATATGATTGCTTTGCTTTATCATTCATGTGAAAAAGCAAACCAATTGGATCCCTTTATCCACAGTTAGTTTCATTAAAGGGTACTTTGAAAAGTTTATTTATTGAAAATATTCAGCTATATGATAAAGTTACTTTTCAGAATACAAAGTTATGATTCTTGGTCTCAAATATTATGTAATTACTTATGTTACCATAGGTGGTTTTATCAGAATAATTCTGGAAGTCATTCCTTATAAAGAATGTCCCTTTTCCAGACTACAGGCAGCTGGATGAAGAGCCTAAAGAGTTGTTTCTTTAGTCCATATATTTTTGATAGGCACTTTGCATTTGACAATAAACCTTGAACTCAAAATTGAACTGTATTAAAAGAGTGGTCAGAGTGCCATCAAACAGTGGTTTTTATTAATTCTGGGATTCTCTCTAAAACAAAACGTATCCTTTTATTATCAATATTTTTTAATGATGTTGTATGTGTGTGTGACATTATGTCATCATTTCTGAAGAATTAAAGTAGTAGGTCAGTCAAAAACTGGTCATGGAGACTTCAGGTTAAGATGGCGGCAGGGTAAGGAGCAGCTGCTCGATCTCTCCTGACCAAAGCATACAAAACTCCTCAAGAGGAAATAAAAACGAGTCCAGAGGAACGAAGGAACCCCACAACAGGGTGCAGCATTGAAGGTACGCAGAATCGGGGCATTTCCACGCTATAAAGGGGGGAAACAGCTCTCACTAAAACAAAAGAGGAAGAAGCCCCTCCCCGACCCCCTACACCTCACACCTCACACAACCCGCCAACTCACAAGTGGGAAAACAGGACTTGGGCAACCAGATAATCACTGGCAGCCCCGGGGCTTGTACTTGTGTGCAGCAAGAGGAGGGACCCCAGGTGGCTGGGGGCGCACACGGACTTTCCCCAAGTGGGTGAAGGCACCGCCTCAGCCTGGACAAAGGCCCCTAAAACAAGGCCTTTACCAAGCGCTGAAGGCATAGCCTCAGGTGCGAATAAAGATCTCCAGCCCACTGACTTTCACTACCTTCTGGGGGTGGGGGGTGAAGGCAGGGCCCTAAAAGCATCTGCACAGGCAAAGGCAGTGCCCTAGGCTTGAATCACTATCTCCAGCCCAGGCTTGGACCTCCAGGGAGGACCCTGTGCAGACCAGAGCATGGCTGTGGAAGCAGCCCCAAAGACTGCTGAAGGAACCTCGGGCAGAGGGGCAGACCGGAAACGAACAGGAGGCCTGACCCCGAGGACAAGGAGACAGGAGCCCTGAGCTTGTAAGGCCCAGGCCGACCCTGAGTGCAAAGACAAAGCTGAAAAGGGGCAGGGCCAAAAATGGCCAGCAATAAGGAAGTCCAGAAGAAAAAGACTATCAAGAGAAACTCTGGAACACTCGACAACTTCTACACAGAGAAAATCCAGACACCAGAGGAGGGAAAACAAAAATCCAAACCTCCGCAAAAAAATGAAAGCTGGTCACAAGCTATGGAAGAGTTTAAAAATGAAATGTTGAGAAAGATGGAAGAAATCTGGCAAGAAAATAACAGTTTAAAAGGCAGAATTTCACAATTGGAAAGTGAGACAAGACAACTGAAGACCAAAAATGACCAGATTGAAAAGGAAAACCAAAACATTAGAGCCGAAATCCAAAACATTAAAGCCAAAAACCAAAACATTAGAGCCGAAAACCAAAACATTAAAGCTGAAAACCAAAACATTAAAGCCGAAAACCAGTCCTTAAAGGCTAGAGTCGAACATTTAGAAACCAATGATCTCTCAAGACAAAAAGAACAAATAAAACAAAGTCAAAAGACTGATAAAATAGAAGGAAACATGCAATATCTCAATGAGAGAGTGACAGACCAAGAAAACCAGTCTAGAAGAGACAACTTGAGAATGATTGGTATTCCAGAAAAGGCAGAAATTAATAGAAACTTGGACTCCATACTTAAAGAAATTATTCAGCAAAATTACCCTGAAGTTCTACAACAAGAGGGCAATATAGACATTGAAAGGATCCATAGAATACCCTCTACACTGGACCCAGAAAAGTCAACACCCAGAAATATAATAGCGAAATTGAAGAGCTTTCAAATTAAAGAAAAAATCTTCCAAGAAGCCAGAAAGAGACAATTCAAATATCAAGGAGCACCAATAAGGATCACACAGGATCTGGCAGCCTCAACACTAAAAGAACGCAAGGCTTGGAATACAATATTCAGAAAGGCAAGAGAGCTGGGCCTTCAGCCAGGAATCAACTACCCAGCGAAACTAACCATATACTTTCAGGGGCAAGTATGGGCATTCAACAAAATTGAAGAATTCCAAGTTTTTTGCACAAAAGAGACCGGGACTAAATGGAAAGTTTGACACTCAACCACAAATATCAAGAGAAAGATGAAAAGGTAAATAAGAAACAGAGGGAAAAGAAAGAAAACTCATAGTCTTTTAAGCTTGAATCTTTAAGGGCATAAATAAGATCTAATTATCTGTATTACTAGGTGGAGAAATGCTATGGATAATTCTCTGTAGTAAACTCTATACACTATTATAATATTCATTATTATAGCAACCAGAAGAATAATTCATAGGGAGAGGACAGGATACTAAATGGTCTAAGAAGACATGGGGGGTGGAAAAGAGGGGGGAATAGTAGGAGACACTAAGAAAAATCTGAGTAAATAAGAAAAATAAGATATTCTATTACACACAAAGAGGGCATGGGAAGGGGAAGGAAATAGATAGTAAAACCATAATAGTGGGAGATCTAAATATTCCTCTTTCAGATCTAGATAAATCAAACCAAAAAAATAAATAAGAAAGAGGTAAGAGAGATGAATGAAGTCCTAGAAAAATTAGATTTAATTGATATGTGGAGAAAAATAAATAGGGACAAAAAGGAATACACCTTCTTTTCAGCTGCACATGGTACATTTACAAAGATTGACCATGTAATAGGGCATAAAATCATGGCAAACAAATGCAAAAGAGCAGATATAATAAATGGAACCTTCTCAGATCATAATGGGATAAAAATAATAATCAGTAAGGGCACCTGGACAGGCAAGACAAAAACAAATTGGAAATTAAACAATATGATTCTCCAAAACCAAATTGTCAAAGAAGAAATCATAGAAACAATCAACAATTTCATTGAAGAGAATGACAATGATGAGACATCCTACCAAACTCTGTGGGATGCAGCCAAGGCAGTACTCAGGGGGAAATTTATATCCTTGAGTTCATATATTAACAAATTAAGGAGGGCAGAGATTAATGAATTGGGCATGCAACTCAAAAAATTAGAAAGCGAACAAATAAAAAACCCCCAGATGAAAACTAAATTAGAAATATTAAAAATTAAGGGAGAAATTAATAAAAATCGAAAGTAAAAGAACTATTGAATTAATAAATAAGACTAGAAGCTGGTATTTTGAAAAAAAACGATAAAATAGACAAAGTACTAGTCAATCTAATAAGAAAAAGGAAAGAAGAAAACCAAATTGACAGTATTAGAGATGAAAAGGGAGACCTCACCTATAATGAAGGGGAAATTAAGGCAATCATTAAGAACTATTTTACCCAATTATATGGCAACAAATATAACAATTTAGGAGATATGGATGAATATTTACAAAAATATAAATTGCCTAGATTAACAGCAGAAGAAATAGAATACCTAAATAATCCCATACCAGAAATAGAAATTGAACAAGCCATTAAAGAACTCCCTAAGAAAAAATCACCAGGACCTGATGGATTCACAAGTGAATTCTATCAGACATTCAAAGATCAACTAATCCCAATACTATATAAATTATTTGATATGATAAGCAAAGAAGGAGTCCTACCAAATTCATTTTATGACACAAATATGGTACTGATTCCAAAGCCAGGTAGACCAAAAACAGAAAGAAAACTATAGACCAATCTCCCTAATGAACATAGATGCAAAAATCTTAAATAGAATATTAGCAAAGAGACTCCAGCAAGTAATTAAGAAGGTCATCCACCATGATCAGGTGGGATTTATACCAGGAATGCAAGAATGGTTCAACATTAGGAAAACCATCCACATAATTGACCATATCAACAGTCTAACAAACAAAAATCACATGATTATCTCAATAGATGCTGAAAAAGCCTTTGACAAAATACAGCATCAATTCCTATTGAAAACATTGAAAAGTATAGGAATAGAAGGACCCTTCCTAAAAATAATAAACAATATATACCTAAAACCATCAACAAGCATTATATGCAATGGGGATAAATTAGAAGCCTTCCCAATAAGATCAGGAGTGAAACAAGGATGCCCATTATCACCTCTATTATTCAACATTGTACTAGAAACACTAGCAGTAGCAATTAGAGAAGAAAAAGAAATTGAAAGTATCAAAACAGGCAATGAGGAGACAAAGCTATCACTCTTTGCAGATGATATGATGGTCTACTTAAAAAATCCTAGAGAATCAACTAAGAAGCTTGTAGAAATAATTAACAACTTTAGCAAAGTGGCAGGATACAAAATAAATGCACATAAATCATCAGCATTTCTATACATTTCCAACACATTAGAACAGCAAGAGGTAGAAAGAGAAACACCATTTAAATTCACCCTAGACAATATAAAATACTTGGGAATCAATCTAACAAAACAAACACAGCTATTATACGAAAACAACTACAAAACACTTTCCAAACAAATAAAACTGGACCTCAACAATTGGAAAGCCATTAACTGTTCATGGGTAGGACGAGCTAACATAATAAAAATGAACATCCTACCCAAATTTATTTACCTATTTAGTGCCATACCTATCAGGCTACCAAAAAACTTCTTTACTGAATTAGGAAAAACTATAACAAATTTCATTTGGAATAGCAAAAGATCAAGAATATCAAAGGAAATAATGAAAAAAAAATGTGAAGGAAAGTGGCCTAGCAGTACCAGATATCAAACTATACTATAAAGCAGCAGTCATTAAATCTATATGGTACTGGCTAAGAGATAGAAGGGAGGATCAGTGGAATAGACTTGGGGTTAATGATGTCAGCAAGACAGTGTATGATAAACCCAAAGAGCCCAACTTTTGGGTCATGAACCCACTATTTGACAAAAACTGCTGAGAAATTTTGAATACAATATGGGAGAGATTAGGTTTAGATCAACATCTCACACCCTACACCAAGATAAATTCAGAATGGGTGAATGACTTGAATATAAAAAGGTAAACTATAAATAAGTTAAGTGAGCACAGAAGAGTATACTTGTCAGATCTCTGGGAAAGGAAAGATTTTAAAACCAAGCAAGAGTTAGAGAAAATTACAAACTGTAAATTTAATGGTTTTGATTATATTAAGCTAAAAAGCTTTTGTACAAACAAAAACAATGTAGTCAAAATCAGAAGGGAAACAACAAATTGGGAAAAAATCTTTATAAAGAAAAACTCTGACAGGGGTCTAATTACTCAAATATACAAGGAGTTAAAGCAATTGTATAAAAAATCAAGCCATTCCCCAATTGATAAATGGGCAAGAGACATGAATAGGCAATTTTCAGATAAAGAAATCAAAAGTATCAAAAAGCACATGAGAAAGTGTTCTAAATCTCTAATAATTAGAGAAATGCAAATCAAAACAACCCTGAGGTATCACCTCACACCTAGCAGATTGGCTAAAATGAAAGAAGGGGAGAGTAATGAATGCTGGAGGGGATGTGGCAAAATCGGGACATTGGTGCATTGCTGGTGGAGTTGTGAAATAATCCGGCTATTCTGGCTGGCAATTTGGAACTATGCCCAAAGGGCTATAAAAGACTGTCTGCCCTTTGATCCAGTCATACCATTGCTGGGTTTGTACCCCAAACAGATCATAGATAAACAGACTTGTACGAAAATATTTATAGCTGCGCTTTTTGTAGTGGCAAAAGAACTGGAAAATGAGGGGATGTCCTTCAATTGGGGAATGGCTGAACAAATTGTGGTATATGCTGGTGATGGAATACTATTGTGATAAAAGGAATAATAAACTGGAGGAATTCCATGCAAATTGGAGAGACCTCCAGGAAGTGATGCAGAGCGAAAGGAGCAGAGGCAGAAGAACATTGTACACAGAGACTGATATACTTTGGTAAAATCAAATGTAATGGGCTCCTGTACCAGCAGCACTGCAATGACCCAGGACAGCTCTGAGGGATTTATGGTAAAGATGCTACCCACATTCAGAGGAAGGACTGCAGGAGAGGAAACATATAAGATAAACAATTGCTTGAATGCATGGGCTGAGGAGGACATGAATGGGAAATAGACCCTGAACAAGGACACATGTTACAATGAGTGGAAATGTGTGTTGGCCGTGGGTGGGGGGAGAGCGGGGGGTGAAGGGGAAAGTAGGGGCATAAAGTATGTAAATAGATTAAAAACGAATATTAATAAATGTCTAATAAAAAAAAAACTGGTCATGGAGAGGCACATGGCAGACATAACAAGCATCCTATAAGACAGTTTCTTAAGAAACACCAGAGTAACTTCTTCAATGACAAAACTTTATGGGCCTGGGGATGTTCAGAGGTAATGTTATAGCAAGGTGTGTAAGCATTTGATGAATTGAAGTGAATAAATAAAAATCTGGAATAGCAGATTAAATATTCATGGAGTCTAGGGCCTAAGGTAGCTGTTAAAGTAGCTGCTCCCAGATTTATGGAATTAGAAAGTTAAAAAAAAACTCACAAGACCAGTCAAGGAGTAACAATTTTAGGATTATGGGGAAATCTTTACCTAGCTAGAAAATTTTAAATATTGTTAAATTTACAGACCCAGGATCTTTAATGTTTTGTAATATACTATCATCAAATAATATTTCCCCTTAAAACAAAGACTTTTTAACTTGCAAAAAGTACTGATAGAACATACTGAGTTTAGATGCAAAAGATTAATGTCTACCTGAAGCCTAAATATTTCTCTCTTTCTCATGTTAAAATAGACTTCTCACATAGAAGGGTTGTATGAATTTGGATGAGTCACCTAACCTCTCAATCCCCCTGGTCATTCCCTAAGACTAAATTTCAAAGTAGGCACCAATATATCTTGCAAAGAGAGATTCCATGGAAGAAGTTCCCCACATAAGTGTCTATAAGTAGATATAAGTAGGGTATGTGTGTGTGTGTGTGTGCACGTGTGAAATGTAAAACACTACTACCTTGAGACCTAAGGTAACTTTGAATTATTCTAGTATCTGTCTCACTGTGTGTCTATATGTATATATTTGCCATGTATATCTCTTCCGCCTAAAAACATAGCACAATTTTATGTGTGTGCATTCTTATGCCTGCAGGTATAAAGACAGAAGAAACATCCAAATAATTTTAAAGGTATATATAAATATATATATATATATATGTAATGATGGCATGCCTGTAATTTATTTTAAAGAAAAAACTAAGTTAATATTGTATATATTTTTATATAAATACTCAGAAATTCTATCTAAATAAATCTGCCATTGTCATTAGCTTACTATGATCAATATTATGTCTGCACATGCAGCTATGCATGGTTCAGTTTCAATTATTTCTTTCAAAGAAGAAATTAGGGAGGCAAACTTGAACACTCTGCAGCTACTTTCCAATTCCATTTAATATACGTTTCGTTAGAGGGAGTTTTCCTCACCTGGATTTACTTATACTAAACAAACAAGTATTTATTAAGTGCTTAATATGTGGCAAAGAAAATGCTAGGAAATGAGTATACAAGTATAATTAACCAGACAATTCCTATTCACAAATAGCTATATGTGTATCTACATGTAACTATAATTATATAATTATCAATAGTAATATATCTATACATATGCAAACATAATATCTAACCATACATATATTTGCTCCTTAAATATAGTCCTATGGAGCTATATATACACACATACATGCATGTATGTAACACAAATATGTTAACTTAAAATGAACATATCTGTATTTGTGTAAAGTCATATACATAAATGCATTTGAATAAGATATTTCTAATGAAAGAAATCACGTCTACCAAAGCTGATATGAACACATACATACATAGCATTCATACACTACATATCTTATATATGACATATATAATATCGTATATATGTATATATATATTTATTTATTCTATGTTTTTCTTCTGGAATGTATGCACACATAATTCAAAAACAATGCTTTGAAATGATTTTTAAAATTTATCGTGTATTTCCAGGATTGTAGATCACTTTTCATTATCCATATACTGTACCAACTGCATGTTTCTCCCAGAAAATGTACCACTTTGTGCCGATGGGTATAAATCCTTTGTATCACTGAGGAGTCAGAAAAATCTATTTTTGGCATAGTACCTACCAGTGACTGATCATATTCATTTTAATTTTTCAATTACTTGATAATAGCTAGTTTTTGTGGGGATGACAGTAATTATATTCTCTAAATTATCCTATTTTAAATTCAAATTAAAAAACCAAAGCTGATTGCCAGGGTGAAGGAAGCTGCTCCCTGAAGGAAGCAACTTGAATTTCAGCTTTTCACAAGCTAATTCATTTTGTGTTTGTCAATGGTGGAGAGTGTGTGTGTCTATGTATCTCTGTGTGAATCTCTATATGTTCATTTTAAGAGACTGATTCATTCATTTAAATTGATAAATTTTATTGTACAGCTATATTTTGATAATAAAGTAATTACAAAGTACAATTTTATTTTGACCTGTTATTTCTGGAATAATAGGAGCTGGTGGAAGAAAGTCAGTTCGTGACTGAATTTTCAGTTAAAAAACATTATTCCTCTTCTGATATATCATATCTTTAACTAGTGCTGTTTGAATAATATGTTTTGAATTTTTAAAATTCATTTCTAGAATGTTATTAAATATCAACAGTTGAAGTACTTGCATAAATAGAACTCATAGGATACAGACATTTTATTAACAATTTAGGAGACATAATAAAGTGAATTTATCTAAAGATTATACTATGGTAGCTATTGCTCTAAGGATAGGTTTTTCTTAAGGAAAACTCTATTTTTTGTCCTTTTCCCATCATTTAGTCTGAACTCTATTGAATACACAAATAAAAATCTATAAACAACAAACCTTACCCCACTCCCCCCCCAAAATTGAGTTAGGGCCTATGTGGAAAATTTTAGTTAGTGGAATAATACCAGATTATCTCTGAAAAACTATAAATTTACTCAAGTACTACTCATTCCATATTATGATATAAAGTGAAATGCAAGTTCATTGAGCCATGGGTGCTCTACTTTTTGCTACTTTTTCCTCAATGCCTAGAAAAATGCCAGTTGTGCACACTCTCTGTCTCTCTCATATATATATATATATATATATATA
Source organism: Gracilinanus agilis (assembly GCF_016433145.1). Lineage (NCBI taxonomy): Eukaryota > Metazoa > Chordata > Mammalia > Didelphimorphia > Didelphidae > Gracilinanus > Gracilinanus agilis. The sequence continues at coordinate 147,775,501 of NC_058133.1, read as the reverse complement.
TATATGATATATATGATATATATGATATATATGATATATATGTACATATATGCATACATGTATACATTTGTACCTTTAAATATAATATAATTATTGTTAAAATATAAATATGAACACTATATTAGGAAAACATTAAAATATTGATGTTATTTGTATTTTAATAACATATATAAACAGTATAGGATCTCAAATGCTATGCCTATTAAACACAAGTACTTTTACCTCTTCCAAATCCAGAAAAGCTTCAAGCACAAACCTAGTTTTGGATTGTAGCTCTTTATTTTAAGCTCTATATTCTAACGACTAGTTTGCTAAGTGTGGAAAGGCTCATCACCAGGTTGGATTCTGAATAATTACTTTTCTGGCCATATTTACAGGAATTTCCAAAGACTATTTTCTAAACTTCAGACAAATTTCAATAAGAATAAGCTTAGTGAATATACAAAAGAAATCATGAAGTACTCAATATGTTTAATGAAGTTTAATATTCTTATTATCCATTATCTTGTTTACAAATAGTCATGTAAAAAATGCCTCTCATAAGCTACATAATTAGGATTTAGAATGATAGAATGTTAGAAATAGAAAGAATATTAGAAAATTCCCTGCCCAAGTTAGTTCTTTCTTTCTTATTTTTTAAAGAGACAAGGGATTTGATATCCAAAGATTTTAAGTGACTTTTTTCCTCACAGATGAACTTGATTGCTTTCTTTATGTGATAAAGAGAATTACATAGCATAACATGTTTTCTTTTTTTTTCTCAAATGGCAGAAAGATAAATATACTAGTTGGGTACAAAAACTAACATATTTCTCTATTTCTCTATTCTTTTTAGCTGCTGTTTTTAAAATCTACTCTTCATTTTTCATGTGTTTTAATTTATAAGTCATCAAAGGTCCTTTTGAAAGCTTGTTATAATATATATATATATATATATATATATATATATGACAACAAACTGCTAAATGATGGACCAGGAATTGTTTCAACTTTGTCTCTGCATTCTAAACTCCTTGCTCAGTGGTACGCTGAGTATCTGTTTAATAAATGCTTTTATTCTTTTAAAACAATTCCTTCTTTACAAACTAGCATTTTTTTGGCTAGTAGAACTAAATTAATTGACAATATTCTTGAAACTGAACATTTCAAAGATTTTTAACCCTGTTGCAGGTTTAAGATGACAGACAACTTTGGTGAGTTAGTCTGTAGGATGAGAAAGCTTCAGTGACATGACATTATTCTTCCTCTTGGAAAGTTTCCTTTGGTTTCATTTGGGTACATAAAAATTCCAGGATGTACTCTTGGAATGCTTCCTCATCTTTGGGACCTGTCCTAAATATCTGGGTCAGGTAGTAGTTTGGGATGGAATCCCTATCCACTCTAGGTCATCTACTCTTCATCTCTATTATGAAACAATTCTTGAAGCATAGTTCAGTTATAAGATACTTTCATCTCCCTCCAAAACAATTTATTCCTCAGGGCTATCAACCTCAACGTGTTTTAATGTAATTCTGACTTTCAGGTCGTCTTTCTGGTTGACACGTAAAAATACTTGTCTTCCACTCTAGAGGGCTAATCTCTCTTCCAGAACAAATCATAGCTTCCATCTTTAATTCAATAATTCTATCCCTATATCCATCCTTCCCTACAGAAGTGTGTCTAGCCTTCTTGGAAGTTTTTTAGGCAAAAAAAGAAGAAAATCTTGTGGGAATGTTCAGAGAGAATGTGTGAAATACACCAGATGACAATGTTTCCATAGAATAACTGCATTCCAGTAGAAATTATCAGAACATAAACCAAAAAAAATTAACCAAATTATTGTTGCTCAGGCTCACTTCTTTGTTTATTCATCCAAGAAATTCAGTAAGCAATTGTTCAGAGGTAAAACAAATCAATCTCAGCTTACTTACTGAGGTCAAATTTTTGAGAAGTAATTAGATATGTGAGAAAAGAGTCAGTTGTATAATTGGCAAGAGGATATGCACCTGAATTTGTGGTGGAAGGAGAAAATGATTAGGAACTAAGTAAAACATTTCAATGGAGAAAATTGATAAAAGCATGTACATTTCTAAGGAATATGGGAAATACAATCTTTAATAAAAGAAACCACTAAGTAGACCTCAAGCATATTTAATAAACTTGGAAGGAGTTCTTAACTTATCTATGAAGAATTTTTCTACAACTGTATTCCAATATAATCTTGTTTTTAAATACTATTTATTTTATTTTATTCATTTAAACACATTATTCTGAAAAAAAGTGAATAAACACCATCATTCTTCTGATAATGTCAAAACTACCACAATTCAATATGCCCCAGTGATTTTTGATTCTCTCTGGGATCAAATACAGAACACTCTGACATGTAAAGCCCTTCATAACCTAGTTCCCTTTTCCTTTCCGGCTTTTCTTATACCTTACTCCCTAACATGTACTATTTAATCCAGTGACACTGGCTTCCTGGCTGTTCAATAAACAAGATTCTCTATTTCACAGTTCTGGGCATCTTCTCTGTTCCCCATGACTGGAATACACAAATTCCTCAGCTCTGCCTATAACTACCCTCTCTGGCTTCCTTTAAAGTCCAACTAAAATCTTTTATTTTACTGGAAGCCTTCCCAAGCCCTTCTTAATTCTAGTGTCTGCTATCTATTAACAATCCCATATTTATCCTGCACATTGTTTTATATATATATATATATATATATACTCTAGTCTTTACAACTCTTTTAAAACATTAGTCTGAGGCTTCTTTTCTAAGCTAATTTCACAGAATTTCTTAACATGTACTTCACTCAATTCAAATTGGATTGCTTATTCTCCTTGGGCCTCATTGTGCTTTCTCATCTCTATGTCTTTCTTCACAGTGACTCCTTCTTATATCTGGAATCTACTTCAGCCAAAACCAGTTGTTGAACTATCCTTCCTTAAAAGGCCCGCATTGAAGCAAAATTCGACCTTGTTCATATAGCCTATTTTTATATCTTCAGCAATGTGCAATGTGTTCTGGGTCCAAATATTCGTGTATCCAAAGGATTGCAGCTAGTCATTTGTCCTATACTCAATTCAAGCATTAAATAAATCATTCAGTAGTAATGTAAAACCATGTACCAAGTGTCAGATCTTTTTTCTTCATGGAAGAGGATCTTTGCCTCTCTTAGTCATCAGTTAAGTATATAAAACAATATTACCATGTTTCTTTAGATTGCGGTTATATCTCAAGATTTAAAGGGTTTCACTAATATACTTCATCACATTGCTATAATTGTTGATTAAGTGTTTTTCAAATCAGTCCAGACTTGCAAATCATTCCAGAGTCTAGTTGTAAAGCATTTTGCATAATTTCAACTTTTTATCTCATTTTTTCTTTCATTTAGTGTTAATGCAATTTGATATGTTATAAAAAACTAGGAATGCACAAAAGACTCACTGAATCTTTTTAGTGTGGCTTAGAATAAAAATGAACTGAGAATTGTGATTTCCCTTGATGAAAGACTATGGCTTAGAGATTCTAATAGCTTTGACTGTGCTCAAATACATTTGGGGCTGAAGCCAGTTCCTACAGATGGGTCATATTATTATACACTATAACAAAAGCAGCTGTATTCTCTAATAGAATAAATTCAGACAATTTCCATAAGAAGAGGGGTTCATGGCCTATTGCTTTTCACATGGATTTTCAGTCATTAACAGTTCATATTAGACCAAACCAACTTAAGGATATTTATAAATGGCACATGGAAATGGAGTCATTAACCCACATCCTGACATTAGTTAAATATATAAAGCTAGTTCTTCCATAGAAATTCTCCTCTAAAACTTCATCATAGTGCAAATATGATGCTAGAAAGTAATTTTACTAGGGAACGAGTTCTACCAAGCCAAAAAGGTCTTAATATAAATCTACTGAAAGACCATATATCTATTTTCTGAGAATTGATCCAAACAAATTTAAAGCAGCACATTACCCAAAGATTGGCCAATGGAGGATAAACTTCAATGGATTTCAGCAGAGATGTCAAATATGAGGCCCAAATTAAAATGTAATTGGGAAATGTTAAAAAAATAAGTGAAAACACAATACAACATACACAATACTAATTTGTAGTTTTCTAAGTCATTTTCTAGCCAGAATGAATTGTTTCTATTTGAGTTTGAAACCTTTGGAATCCATCAGGTCCTACAGACAGTCTATTTATGTATGGAGAAGCTGGGATCTGAATCAGTAGTGAGTATATCCACTCTGGTGGAATCTCATATATTTACAATTAAGACCTACTTTGTAGTTATGACATTAAATAGCAATGAAGGGTTTCAAAACCATCTCCCTTTATTGTAAGTGACCTGAAAGTTACTGCACTGATTAAGTGAAGCTTAAGCTATTGGAAAACTGAGGCTATTGGAACTGAGCTATTGGAAATATGATTTCCTAAGTTAAAACTGCATAGCACCAGAGGGTCATCGATAAAACTGGAAGTGTTCCCAGTGTTGTTATAGTTTTAGGATTTACAATTACAATGACACACAGTACAGCCATAAGCCTAAGGTAAAATACTTCTAAGCAAAAACTGAATCCAACTAAATGATGAATGTAAATATAACTCATGATTAATATTCTTCATCCTATGATAAACACAGGGAATGCATTTAGAATTTACAAATAATATTCCAGAAGATTAAATATCTATTCCAAAATTACTTTACAGCATAGGAATATATATTCAAAATTAAATTAATATTGATCAAGGAATAAAGGTTGCAGTTTCCATATACTGAATGCCATCACATTTCATTTTCAGTACTGTGGCCAAGACATGCCATCATTTAATAATATTTATTAATCACATAAAGTAAACACATAAATATGGTGGCTGGCACTTTGCTCAGCACGTTGCTAAAAGCAGTAAATTCATGATGTTAGTTGCAATTTTCAATATGCCTCTAAGGCAACACTGATCACCTTTGCTGAATCAAGCAATCATTAAAGAATATTGGACCTTGCTGTCCAGACAAAACAGAGCTATTTGTATTATAGCTTCAATGGTACCATGTCTAGCATTAAGGATTCAGAGTTATTCTTTCGAACTATGCCACCCTTGAAGAAATTTTTTCATGTTTTGTACTCATTCATTTTTTCATTTAACATTACCAAATTTGCTATAATATGCATAATATTGTACTTAATGATAGGGAAAATACAAAAGCAATTAATAAATGGTCCCTACTTTCACACTTGATCAGATAGATATAATGCATACATTATTCAATATGTTTGTTGTATCTGTAAATATCACATGGTATAGTAGATAGAAGGGGTTAAATCTTGAACTGTGAAAATCTAAGTCTCATAGTTCTATGGTTGTGGGCAAATAGATAAATTTCTCTATGTGCCAGAAAATTATCTAAAACTGGAAGTTAGAGGCAAATTGTCTAATAGCATGTCTAGAGTGTTTTCTCACCTAGCATTTCATGTACTGATCAAATCCTCAGTCTAGACCAAAGCAAAGAAAATGATTTTAAAATAATGTTGAAAATAAATCAATAAGCTTTTCTTAAATTTCCTACTAGGTGTCAGTCACTGTTCAAGGTTCTGGAATTAAATTTCAAAGAAATAAACAATACCAACTTAAAAGGAAATTAATCCTGTTGGAGGAGCCAACAAATAAATTTATAAGTATACACAGAATATAAATAGAATAAATACAAAATCATTAAATACAAAGTCATTTGGAAAGGAATTTACTGGATTAAGGAGTAAATCAGAAAAGATTTTATATAAAAGATAGTATTTGGCTGTCTTAAAAAAAGAGAGGAACTTTATGAGGTAAAGGAAAGACATAGGATATGAGTTGAAGAATAGTGTAAATCAGTATGTGAGATGAGTGGAAGAAGACATCCTTTCCTATTTCTTCACAAAACCTTATTTTCTTTACTTGCCTATAACTGCTGAGCTCTGTGTAGGTGAATAATTTGGATACAGAAAAAAGTAGTAATAGGAGAAGTGGTAGTGGTTGTCTAAAGCTTTCTACTATCTTTATAGAAGATAGAACATAGAAATAATAGTAAGTAATAATGGTGCATATGTGAATGAATATTTCTTTAATATTTGTCAACTACTTAATTATCTCATTTTATTATCACCATTTTAAAGATAAAGAAACTAATGGTGAAAGAGGTCAAGTGATTTACCCAAGGACACATAACCAATAAGTGACAGAATCCAAATCCTTTTAACTCTAAGACCTTTAAGCCATGCTGGGTAATACTTGAATATACAGGAAGGTGGATTAATGAAACTAATATGAAATCATCATATGGAGAAAAGTGCATCCTTTCTGGTGAGAAATAACATTGAAAAAAGTCAGAATAGAGGCAAGATGGTGGATTGATGGCAGCAAATAAACGGAATTCTCAACATTCCCTTATAAAGAACTTTAAAATACTTTAAAATATTTCCTCAAATGAAATTCTGGAATGGCAAAGCAAACTAAAGATTAGAGTGAGACATTGTTTCTAGTCTGAGAATTCTTAGCAGATAAATGGGAGACACTTTTGACTCCAGGTTCAAGGTCTGTCTAGAGCATAGGTTGGGGATAATAGCAATGACTGAAGTAGCAATAACAACAGCCTAGGTCGGGTTTCTCAACTGACAAATGGTTAAGAACTTGATTAGAAGCAGATTACATGGGATATTTTGCTGACACTGTATAAAGCTGGCATTAATTAGCATCTCTATTGTCCATAAATAGTACAGGGTCAAAGTTTCAGAGCAGAGAAGAGTGTTGGTGCTAGAGATCATGTCAGCAGAGGACTAGAGGTCCTTTGTTGAGAAAGGCCAGTTAAAGACAAAGAGAATAATGGCCATACATTTCCCAGAATCACATCATCTTGATATAGCCAAAAATTAAAGATTCCTGAAACCTCTGAAAAAAGCAGTACAAAAAAAGCTTGAAATTTGGAAGAGTGCCTTTCTACATTCAGATAAGCAGAGCCCTACTCTTACATAAAGTTCAAAGTCAAGAAATAACCTGAAAAAAATGAGTAAACAATAAGAGAACAACTTGACCATAAAAAGCTAGTATTATGGCCCAAAAGGAAGACCAAAACATAAACTCAGAAGATGACTGTTAAAATAGCTACAAAACAAACCTAAAAGGAAAATAAGAGCTAATTGGACCCAAACCCAATAAGAATCACAGGAAGAATTAAAGAAAGAGATGAGTAGTAGAGAAAAAATTGAGAAAGAAAATGAGAGTGATGCAATAAAATTATGAAAAGAGAATTAGCAAGTTGCTTAAAGAGGAAAGAATCATAAAGAAAAGAAAATGTTAAAAATTAATATTTGTGTAAATGTAAAAGAGATACAAAATTCACTGAAAAAAGGAACTCCAAAAAAAGCAAAATAAACAAAATTGAAAATGAGGTACAATATTCATTTTGAAGAGTTATTTTAAGGTTGATTGGAGAAGACTTTTGGAGAATTCAAAGCTTTCCATGCCTCTACTTCACAACCTTGGCTCCAACTATTGATAAAATATCATCATTATTTTTTTTTTTTTGCCTCTAGTATCTTTGGCTTAATGAGTAAACAAGGTTGACCAAACTCCTTTATATGTTTAAACATCTCTTATAGGCGATTTTCAATATTTGGAGACTTGATCCAATTAAATAATTTTTTTTTTCCATGAAGAGGAACACATGGAAGGCTTCACCATACATGAGGAATATCGGCTTGACCTAGATCCTGCAATGAATCACTTCCCTCGCAGTGATGAATAGTTTTGACAAACATGTGTCTTATTCTTTGACTGATATTTCTTATCAGTTGGTCACTGAATAGGGTTGTATCTATTATTATACTTTCCAAGAAAATCTTGAATGACAAAAGAATGAAGGAAAAAAGAAAATAAGCATGTAGTATTAAGGATCTGCTATTGTTCGTAGTGACAACAATGATCTGCAATGATAAATTTCGAATGAATTAACTATTTTCAGCAGTGTAAGGATCTAGGACAATCTCAGGGGACTTATGACAAAAAAAGGTTACAGAGGAGTAGCAAGTTTGCACATTGTTTAGAGAGTCAGGCCTGGAGAGGGGAAGTCCTGGTTTCAGATGTGTCCTGAGACACTATCTGCGTGACCCTAGACAAGTAACAACCAAAATTTCCTAGCTCTTACTGCTCTCCTGCCTTGGAATCCATACTTAGTATCAATTCTAAGAGAGAAGGTAAGTGTTTTAAAAAAATGAAAAAGGCTATCTACCATCATACAAGAAATTGACAGAGTCTGAATGTAGATTGAAGCATACCTTTCTTCACTTTATTTCTCTAATGAATTTTTCTCTAGTTTAAGGGATATGTGTCTTCTTTCACAACATAACAAAAATGGAAATATATATTATATGAGAACACATTTCCAACATATGTAATATTACCTACCATTTTGGGGAAGGGGCAACATTTGGAGGGAGGGAGAAACATAGATTACAAAATGTCAGAAAATGATTATTAAAAAATATATCAACATACAAAGAGAAAAACTCTACTATATTACGAGCGCTGTGGCCAGTATTTTACAGATATTTTATCATTTAATCTTAGCAACCTTGAGAGGTAAAATCTATGTTTATTTCTATTTTACAAATGAGAAGCCAAGGAAAATAGAGGTTAAGTGACTCATTCAGGGTTATACAGCGAGTACATATTTTAAGGAGTGATTTGAACTCAGATCTTTGTGACTCAATGTCAAGAAATTTATTCACTATACTATTTAGCCGCATCTAAAATAAGATTATATATATATATATGTGTGTGTGTGTGTGTGTGTGTGTGTGTGTGTATGAATGAGTTATATGAATGGGAGATATCTTGTCTAAAAGTTACCATTTTGTTCCATTGAGTTTGTCTATTGTAATCAACAAACAATAAATACATCTTAAAAGTTAGTTTATTTGTAAATTATTATTTATTAAAGCCTGCTCTAATACCATCGAAACTTCAGAAAGAGTTTATATAGATGGAAAGTAGATATAGTTTTGCATTTACATCTTTTGTCTTTAGTCCAAGATATTTTCCATGTATTTAGTATTTTCTCTCTTAGATACTTGGCAATTAAGTCTAGCAGTGTCCATATAGCTGCATTGCCTCCTGAAAAATTTTCCAAAATTGCATTCCAATTGAGCTGCTTTCTCCATCTTAGTTCTTGTTAGTGGCATTTCTGCTACCTTCCTAGACTCCTCTGAGATTGTCATAAAAGCATCCAAATATTCTGGTTTACTCTCCTTATTGAAGAAAATAGCTTGTTTTAATAGCATTTGCATTTCTTACCTGTTTGTAGTCCTCTTTTCATTGTCATTCTTGAATGCTCTTGGGATGACTTTGCTTAGTTGTAGCTTGCCAAACAAATTTAAAACTGATTTTATTCTCCAGTGTTTCATTCAGATTTATGAGATATTGCTCATAGGTATTTATTAGCTTTCTTCACAAGATTTTGTAAATGAGTTTATATTCTAACCCATTCTGCCTTTGGTACACATATTGCTTTGCAGATAAATCAAAAGTTTGCTGACTAAGGAACTTTCTGGGATCTTTTAGTGTCATTGTTGTAACAATTTATTATGATCTAACTTCTAGATAAATTATAATAGTCTGGGTCAAAGTCATATCTGCTGTCCAATTTCCAATTTCAATCAAAAATTTTCATAACCTTTTAAAAATAATTCAGTTTTAACTCTTCTTAACTTCATAGCACACATTTATTCATTTCTACTCTATATTCTCATTAATTATGAATTCTGAACATATTATCTGATCAGTCAATGATCTCGCCACTAACAAAAGGTTCATTCAGAGTTACCTTGAAAGTCCACTATATTTATTATCCTATCTATTAAAATCAGCATAATTTCATTCTTTGTGAGGTTCTTTATTCACCATATGTAATATCTGTCAATTTTTTTGAAGGAAAGTTTTGATGATTTAAAGGCATGAGGACACTAAATAATCTATGACTTTGGCCTCTATTATTTTCTAAACTATATTTTCCTATATATTTCTCCCAGTCTCCAACTGTTTTACTTCTTTGCACTGAAATAATTCAAATCCAAATATATATTAATTTGATCTGAAAGATCTTAAAATTATTCATAAAGTTGTTCTATCATTTCATTCTCAACAACTGATGTCAATTTAAAAGCTACAACTATTTTCATTTTCATGTTTCTTTAAATAGATATCATTACTATTAAATATATGATGACCAAATATTCCAGTGAAGTAGGATTTCTTGCAACTTTGCCCATATGATGAAATTCATTCTGCTAACTTCTTTCTTGTGTCTCTTCAAAGAATATCACTATAATAGCCTTACATTTAACTAGCTTACTACTTTTGCCTTTTTTAATTTCTAGCTAGAATATTAAAATTAACGTATTAAGGTCCTAAGAGCACCATGTTTACTCATTGGTCACTGATTGTTAATATTCAAAAATTCATTCAGTTCTTAGTACCTTCTGACACCATTTTTCACTCTCTATGGCAATTGCTGCAGAAGGACAGAGCATTGAGGATTATCTTTCATTCTTTTGTTGTTGTTGTTGCTTCATGGGTTTCCATTGCTAAAAAAATCCTCCTCCACCTCAAGTGGTCAGCATACAAAAAAGTATAAGTGGCTATGTACATCCATACAGAAAATATGAAATAGGTGAAGAATGCTTGTTACTAAGATTTCAGCATGAATCTCAATAGATATGCTATACTGTCCCTAACAGCAAAGATTTCTCTTTTCAAAATAAATATTTTCCTTGTGTTGTCATATTGCATCAAGACCTAGAACACCATTGCCTCAGAATATATAAACATGAGCATTACAGAAGTGCAGAAGAACTGAGTGTATTTGAATAGGATATATCAAAACTCCAGTGACACATTTTGATAAAGCATATGAGTAAATGGGGGGTAGAGACAAGATGACAGAGAACCACTGGATCTCTAACAAATTATCCTCCAAAAGCTATGATATAATGCCTCAAAAGGAACTCTAGAGTAGCATAATCCATAAAAGAATAGGGTGACATAATTTTGCAGTTAAAACAGTTTAGAAGGCCAGCAGTAAAGCTCTATTATATCAAAGTGGAAATAGAGTGCAAAGCAACATGCCAAGACAGACCCCATCATAGCACAGACCTTGAGGGTGAATGAATCAACAGCAAAGGCTTCCTGAGTTTTCAGCCACAGACTCTAATGGGGGGGGGGTGTCAGACAACTGCCCTGAAGGAGATTATAGCAGTCCCTTTGCTGGTTATGGGTATAAAACTCTTGTCACGTTGCCCATAAACACATCCAGGTCATGATCCTTCATCTGTGTTTTGGGGTGAGAAGCACTAGAAAACACTAACGCTTGTGGCCACAGGGGAACAGCAGAACGTGTTCATAGTTCTGTGTTGGAAAAGAGCGCCTGTAGTTACTCAAAGATCAGAGCACAGGCTGAGAGAATATTAAACACACCTCTCCTTACATCCTGCCACCTTGGAAGAACTGAAAACTTATAGATCCCCAGAACTAGCTCTGAAAGCAGCTGCAGAACTAAGTGCTTTCCAAATATTATCTCATCTGATCCTCATAATAGCCCTGCAAGGTAGGTTCTAATAATACTCTCATTTTACAGTTGAGTAAATCATGGTGGAAAGTGGTTAACTGACTTGCCTCAATTTATACAGCCTGGTCAACATCCAAACCTAGATTTGAAAACAAGTCTTGTGAACCCTGGGTCTAGTATTCTATCAATCTTGCCAACAAGTCCTGAATGAGAAAATAACTTCAATGAATGTGGAGGGTACCACCATCCTTTGGGTCATCAAAGATGTTCAACAGAAGTGTCATCCTCAACTCCTCATTATCTCACTACCAATATCTAACCTATCGTTTATATGTTCACAACATTTCTTGTATACTCTCCCTTCTCTTTACTAATCCTGCCACCATCCTGGTATAAGTAGGTTTCTGTTTTCCCTTGCTCATATCTAACAGAAAGGACTTAGCTGATAATGGTATTGATTATTCTTTTAAATTGTCCAAATAATTCAAGTAATTGTGTGATAGAAATAAATAAAAACCATCCCATTGTAAAATAAGGCATGAATATGTGGAAATGAAATTGTTAAGTCTCTAGAGAGGATTTCCATTTACTCAATTTCCTTAGCAAAGGCTGCTATCAACAGAACTAACACTAATTACAAAGTTGACTTATCTTATATGTTCATCTGTCAAACATGAATAAAATAATTTTCTCTGTCTTAGGTGTTCTTTTCAATTGTTATCAGCTTTTGAAAATGTGATATTAATGAATTGGCAAGATTTCTCCCCATATTGTAATTAACTTTTTTAGATTTGATAACATACTGGGCTATATAAAGTTCTTAAATATTTACTTCTTTTTATGCCAAGAAACTAATTTCCCATTTGTCTTTTTCAGGCTTATTGTTTTTCAGTTATATTCTAGAAATCTAGAAATAATTAAACATTTTGATTGTAACATGAGTAAGTAGCAATACTTCATATTTGTATCAGGGTATTTTGCTTGGCTGCTATGAAAAAATGTGATTAAATCAATTTGTTTCTGCTTTAAAACAATAGAATTTTTCACCATGCCTTTTCTCCAGCCTCTCCCGTCATATCTTTGACTGCAAAATAGCCAAAGACATTGCTTTCTGAAATGCAATTCTCCCCAGAAATAAGTTATGTTATAGTGGGGACTTGAACTGAATTGACTAGTGCCTGTGGTTATCCCAGAACATGCCATGAAAGACTATAAACTATACATGACTGGTAGCAATAGTTAAAATAGCAAAATAATGTTTGAATAAAAAGCTATGTAGTCACTAGAGTTTTGACACCTTTTTTCCCTTGGATTGCATAATGGATCCTAATAATGGTTGACAGCTAACAATTATTTGAAAGGTATATATTGCCCAGGTAGGTAATTTCATGTCCACACATTTTATCTAAATGTCAAAAACTGATAACATTCCAGGAGGAATGAATAAATATCTTGAGCAGCCTATTCATATCTTTCCAAGAGACACTTTTTCAGAGAAGAAGCAAAAGGTTAAGTCTAATGACATCTTATTCTCCTTAAAGTGGTGGCTTTTAGATTAGAATTATATCTGCCTTCCTAAATATAGTTACGCCTCAGTAAAGGATTTATAGCTTCCAAGCTGCTTTCCTGGACAAAACCCCTTAAAGGGGAAAGCAGTGTAGCTTATAGCCAAAGGCTTGCACCTTCTCACAAACTTCTAGTTACATAAAAGATAATCACAAATAATGAATAGTGAATAAACTCACTTATCCAAGCAGATAACCAACATCAATCAGGTAAATTATGCAGATTAAAATAAATCAGACAATATACAGGATAAATGAACTCTTCCAAGGAGAAGAAGAGGAGAGCTGATAAAAGATAATGGAAAACTCTCCAATAAAGTAAATGGAGTTGGCAATTTCATACAAAAGGAAATTTTCTAAAATCTTAGATTTTATGTTTTATATTTATGTCATCTCATTTGAAATCTTCAATAATCCTTTGAGACAAGTGTCATTATTTTCCTTACTTTACAAGTGAGTAAACTGATATTGGCAAGTGATTTGCCAAATGTTGAACAGTGAGTAAGTATCTGCAGCAAATTTTGAACTTGTCTTCCAGATTGCAATACTATATTCATTAAGATAAATTATCTTTAATAATCTTCTATAGGAAGGCATAGTTACTATATGCATTATTATGGATATAGCATGATTTGAATCTTCTCTTAAATACTTACTATAGTTTTTTGATGCCAGGCTGCTCTATTAACCCCTTCTTGTCATAGATTCCTCATATATATGCAAATGCTGTTCAATCTTCAATGTGTTATCTAAATGGCAAATATCATCATTACTGTCATCTTCATCAAGGAAGGCAACTAATAATAGCTAACATTTATATAGTGTTTACTGAGTGACAGGCATTGTGCTAAGTGCTTTACAACTCATCTTCATTCTCACAATAATATTGGGAGATAGCTGCTATTATTATGATTATTTTATACATGAGGAAACTAAAGGAAACAGAGGATAAATGACTTGCTTAGGGTCAAAGCTAATAAGGATCTGAGGCCAAATTTGAAATCAGGTCTTACTAACCTCAAGCACAATGCACTATCAATTATGCTACTTATTGCTCATAGCTAATGATATATACATTCTTACCTAGGTAGTCTGAGATTCCTGGACCTCATCTTCCCGGTTACTTCAGCCATATTGTTCCTCTTCTGAGCACAAGTCAAAGACTAGTTTCTGAGACTGTGCTTTTCATGCCCAAGAAGGCAGAGAATTTTTTACCACTATAAAAGCATAGTGTGGGGGTGGAGCAAGATGGTGGAGTAAAGGTAGGGAATCCCCTGACCACTCCCAAATTAAACTTCAAACCACTTAAAAATAAGGTTTTAAAATGAATTCTGGATCAACAGAATCAACAAAAAAGTCAGTGTAAAACAATTCTGTTCAAGATAGCTAAGAAGGTCAGCAGGAAATAACTGTTTTATTAGAGTAAAATTGAGGTGCAATCCAGTACAGGCAGTGTCCAACAAATCAATAGCAAGTTTTGTGGGTGACTAAAATAGTAATAAGACTTCTTGAAATAGCCAAGAGAAGATAAGGGAGACATAAAACTGGTAAAAGTGAGATTATAGGAGACCCTTTCCTGGCTCTGGGATTCTGTTGCATACATGGTTTCAAGTCACAGTCACAGGGCATGGAGGAGCATTGATAGGATCGGAGTCCCTTGATGCAGTTCTAGTGAGAAAAGAAGTTCTTACAGTTGCTCAGATCATAGTGTAGGCTAGGAGAGTACTGACCACATGTCTCCTAAGATCATACCATGCTACAAGAACTGAACACTTACAAACTCTGAGAATCAACTCTGAAAAAGCAATATGAAAAATCTGAAGCTTGAGAATGGCTCCACTCTACTGATGGAACAGATCCCAGCTTTAACATGAACTCAAAGTCTGAGAAATAGGCTAGAAAAATAAGCAAACAAAAAAATAATCTGATAACAGAAAACTAGTATGGTTATAGGCTGGGAAGATCAAAACAGAGACTCAGAAGAAGACAACAACCGTGGAGACATTTTACTTGCCCAATTATACTTTTTAAAATTTTTTTTCTTATTTATACCTAGTTGATTATTTGATTTTAACTTAATGCAGAGTCCAGGTAAGCTTCACTCATACATAAATGAGGAAACTGAGTCCAGGAAAAAGAAGGCTTTATTTTTTACCTGCAAAGGAGACAAGCCTATAGTTTGGGTCTTTTGGCTTTTATTCAGTACTCTGCACAGTACGTTATTAGGTTAGGCCACCCAGCAAAAATCTTTCCTGGGCCAGGAAAAGATGGATAGTTAGATGATAGTAATGATGTTGATGATGATGTTGATGTTGTTGATGATGATGTTGATTGTGTAGATTAATGTTCGGCAACCTTTTTGGCCATGAGAGCCATAAACACCTGCAGAAGGAGGAAGATGGAGGTGGAAGGCGCTGGAATATGGGGTGGGGGCTGAAGGGCCCCCTGGGGCACATCCTGGGGCTCTGCCCAGACTGGCCAGTCGGGAGGTGGAGCCAGATAATCTCCACAGGTTTGAAATTTCAAGGGATATGAGTTGGCTTGGACCACTACTTACCCTGGCAGGATCTCAGGGTCTTCTTGCTAGACAGGGATTAAGTTCAGAACCTGTGAGAGCAGATGTGCGGGGTGGAGTGGTTGTGATTTGCTCTTTGCTTGCTCATCACTGCTATGCCTCCTGCTAACTCTCCTCCCTTCTCAACCCAGTTCTCCAGATGGTTTCTTCCTACCTTTTGGGTTTCTCCTCTTTTGAGGGTTATTTCACTGTGTCTGTTGATTTCTTCACTCTTGTATTCATTTTGTGGTGATATTTTACTCTTAGAGAGGATTTTCATTGTGAAATGATGCTGTTCTCTAGTTACTCCTCCATCTTGACTCTATCCCACAATCCTACTTTGTAAGAAGTTCTTTTCTGTAATGAATTTTTATATTTCTTTTTCTGTGTAAGAAGTTCTATTTAAGATGTTCTCTTCAGTGGATTTTTCTGTATCTTTTAAATTTGGTCTATTCTATTTTTTAAAAAGTATTATTTTCTTTAATATTTGAGTGTACCTCCTTTGTCGAGCTGTTGACTATTTTTTCATTATTTTCTTAGGTTGTTCTCATTTGTTTTTTTCAATTTTTCCTGTATTTCTCTTCTTTGAGTTTGAAAATCTTTTTTGAGAGAAATGAAAATTAAAACAACTCTGAGGTTATCACCTCATAATAATTCAATAATATGACATAAAAGGAAAATGACAAATGTTGTAAGGGATGTGAGAGAACTAGGACACTAATGCAGTGCCTTGAACTTGTGAACTGGTCTAGCCATTCTGAAGAGCAATTTGGAAGTATGACCAAAGGATTATAAAACTGTGCATACCCTTAGACCCAGTAACACCACGTCTAAATTTCTATCCCAAAGAGATTTTTTTTTTAATGGGAAAAGATTTATTTGTCAAAAGATTCATAGTAGCTCTTTTTGTGGTGGCAAAGAATTGGAATTTGAGGAGACCATTAATTTGGGAATGATCGAAAAAGCATTGGTAGCTGATTGTAATGGATTACTACACTGCCATAAGAAATGACAAGCAGGATTCTTTCAGGAAAGAAAGAAGCACAAAAATTGGAAAGCCTTACCACAAAAGATATGAAGCAAAGTGAACAGAACTAGGAGAAATTGTACTACTTAGTAACAGCAAAACTGTACATAGATCAACTGTGAATGACTTAGCTATTCTCATCAATACAATGATCCATGGCAATTCTGAAGGATTTATGAAAAATATTATCCACCTTCAGAGAAAGAACCGATAGAGTCTGAATTCAAGTTGATTCATACTATTTAAAAAAAAAAACTTTGTTTTTCTTCTTTTTTTGTTTTAGTTTTGTTTTGGTCTGTTTTCTATTACAACATGACATATATATTCCTTGAATAAAATAAAGCTGCCTTATAACTAATACCTATATTGTACATTTAGTCTTATGAAAATTGGAGATCCTTTTATCCATATTTGGGAAAAGCTATACAAAGACCATCACTAAACTTTATTTTGGAAGTTTTATTGAGTTAATTGCAGATAAGGGCTGTAAATAAAATATAAATGGATGCTCTTGGGTGTGATCAGGATTGAGGTTGTTATATAAAGATCAATGTCTTAAGATGGTTCTGAGCTATAGAAGAATGATCATTAATGCTTTCAAAGCACTTTATGGTTTATAAAGCAAGTACCTTCATATACATCATTTCACTTCATCCTCCAAATATGTAAATTAAGCAGTACAGGTGTTACAGCTCTCATATAGTCAGTTAAGAGGAAACTGGGATTCATTGAGGTGTTGTGATTTGCCCAATCTACTAGAGGAGGAAATGATGGAAGCAAATCTAAAACCAACATCTCTGACTCTTAAACTTTTGCTGGAAATCATGGAACTTAGGTTTAATTTTTCCTTAAGAATAAGTATTCCTTTTTTACAAGAAGATTCAATTTTAATAATCATTTTCTGACATTTTGAGATCCTTATTCTTTCCCTCCCCTGCCCTCTCATCCTTCCCTGAGATGATATAGATTGTACATGTGCATGTGCTATTATGCAATACATATTTCCATTTTCATCATAATGTGAAAGAAGATACATGTTACTTGTACTAGAGAAAAATTCATGAAGGAAATAAAGTGAAAAATGGTTTACTTCAATCTTCAATTCTCTCATATTTGATTAGTTCCTTCTATTGTGGTAGATAGCCTTTTTTGTCTTTAGTCCTTTGGAGTTGTCTTAGATGACTGAATTGCTGAGAATAGTTGCCATTCACAGTTGATCACAGTACGTTATTGCTGCTAGTGTGTACAATGTTCTCCTGGTTTTAGGGCAAAATTTAAAATTTTTTTCTAATTCAGTAGAGACAAAAATCTCAAAGATGATATAAGAATACACATACTCATACATATATTTGCACACACAAACATATATATATATATATATAGACTCAAAAATATACATAGATACTTTTATCCATATATCAAAATAAAAGAGGAAATGTAACTTTTTTTTACATTAGCACCTTATCTTTTCTACTTTTCAGTACTACCTTAGCTTTATCTTATTCTCTCTTTCCTCTTAGACATGTGAAGTCTTTACTTCTCTATTGGTGTTGTATAATTTCAGTAGCACATAATTGAAGGATGTTTGTGTTTTTGCCTCATTACAACCAATGCCTCCTGTCATGTTTTATGATTACTATATGCTTAATAAATATTTACTGAAAGTTTTTAAGTGCTCATAAGATCCTGAAAGACTGGGGGCTAGGGGACATTTACATATGTTTTCACCTCTATAGTTACCAACAAAAAGTCTCTTGAGTTTGAACACCATGTCTTATCTTACCTTTATGTATCTCCCCTACACTAGTATAATACTCTGCAGACAGAAAGCACACTACTAGATTTTTTTTGTTCAGTTTTACTTCATCATATTGTTCTAAGTTCTTGGTTCTGACAGTTATTTTAAAATGCTAATAAAAAGTTTTTATCTTCTTAAGGAAATATACGTTATCAGTAAAACATTAGCCACTCTCTTTCAAAAGATGTGAAAATATATTCAGGTTTTCAGGGAATTGACATTTGCTCATCTGTTCCTACATAATAACTAACCTGATTATTATAAGATTATTTCCTCTACCTGTTTAGTGATCTTTAAATCTATATATTTTTAGTTTTCCTGAAATTCATATTTTATATGTCTTCAGTTCAAGAGCAACTTATTTATTTTTACTGAACCCATCTTACTATGTCCATATCCTCCCATGAGCTAAAATAACTGATATTAATGTTCCTAATCCTCCACTTTTATGACTCTCCAGTTTAATGCTTGTATTTATAGAAAGTATTTTTAGAGGTTCCACACTGGCTAATTTTTATTTACTTTTCTTTTAATTCAGTAAGATAAAAATATATTTGAAGAAAACATCTAGAAATGGTAATTAGATAATGGAAAATGACTTAACTAAAACTACCCTAATTTTTGCTTATTTGTTTTTTTCCCAATGGTTAAGGCAAAGTTAATTCTTCAATATTACTCAAGTCTTGCTTCTCCCCACAAAGCCCTTTACATCCATGTTGTAAGGAGAGGGGGGAGGTGTATGTATAGTGTTTTTGTGAGAGCAGAACAAGTAAAAAAATAAAGAAATACCTTTTTTTAAATCAGTTCCCTTATTCTGTTTTTAGAAATGCCTTTTCTATTGACATGAAAATAACTTGTGCCCTTAGTTACTATATATAGTAGAAATAAGAGTGAATGCATAATTATTCAAAAACCTTTAAGTACAAATTCATAAATTATTAGATATTTGCTGACTTGCAGGTAATTATTAAACATTGGAAAATGTAAAAAAAAAAGTATATGTGTTTGTGTGTGTGATTCTTGGCTGCTTCATTAATATTTTTAACTCAGGGAATTCAGTTAACTTCTCTGAGCCTCATTTTCCCCATGTGTTAAAATGAAATTTTAAATAACTTTGCAGACTTACTGGATAGTAAATCTTAAAGCAATACACCATTTCTATGTATACCTTCATATATACAAAATATACTTTTATAAGACATGCAGCCTGGAAAGTCTGTGATTCCTCAGGGTGAGTATTACTAAGTGAGATCTTTCTTTTACCACCACAGTTTGACACCTTTTCAGGATTTTGAGAGTTGCCAACAACAAAGACTAAATGATCTGCTTAGGGACAGAAAATGTGTATGTAAGTTTAAGGATTTAGAACATGATCTTCCTGAACTCTTATGGAGAAGGCAGATATAGGATGCATAATGGCTTTGTGATCTTGATCAAGCAATTCTTAGTCTTATAAGCAACTCTCTAAGACTCTGATATATATGTAAATACATGTTTGTATTATATTTTTATACAAACATACATTACACATACATGTTACAAATGTGTATATGTGCCATATAGACACTGTACAAATTTATCTGATATATACATATGTACATATATAAATATTTTGTTAAACACACATATGTGCTGTAAGAGGGAAAAATTAGGGTATTTTTATAGATATATATTTAAAGTGTGGCCGCCAGGACTCAACAGTTCAGATTGATTCCATAATTAAATCAGACCCAAGTCAGCATCGGGTTGAGATAAGTTTATTTACAATCAGGAAGGTAAAAGTATAGGAATAAAGAGAAAGGGAGAGGCTAGTCCAGGCCTGGTCAGGCCTGAATGAGAGAGAAGGTTAAAAGGCTAAATAAATGAAGCTGCAAGCCACAAAGCCCAGCAATCAGATAGGCAGAGTTTGGAAGTGGCCTAGGTAGGCCAAGGAAGTCAGCCTAACTTACCCACTTGACAATACAGAGTGTAAACATTCTGTGGTCTCAGGAGATGCTTCAGCACTGAGTTCAAGGCGGGAACTGCCTCAACAGGAAACTAACATACTTAAAGAGATAGTGCCTTTCCTCACTTCCTGTGGGTCCATCTCTAATTCAAGTGGACAAATGGCAGTCTCTAAATTGATTTGGACTGCCCAAAGGGCAGTCCCTTGTTCTTGATTTGTTACTTATTGTCACGTGTGGGTAACTTGTCTCCCCTCCTCACTAAGGAAGGTGAGGGTGACTTCATTTCTATGCCTAGGTTAAGTAGGGTTTTTGACTATGAATGGGCTAGAGTTAATTCCATTTACACAGTGCATGTGTGGTTTTAATAAAATATTCATATAGGAGAAATTTTATGTTATCAAATTACTAGGAAAAATCAGATTTCCAATGATTAGGAAATAATAAAATATTTTTGGTAATGTAAATTCAATATAACCATGTTGTACAACACATATATAGCTATATACACTGTTATGATTAAAAATGATGAGGGCCGAGATCAGAAGGAAGAATAGTAATTTAATAAAAGCCATGCTGACAGAGATAAACTGACCATGAGCCTGTAAGAAAAATCTATTCCAACCTCACCTTAGCCATTTACCTTCCTCTCTCCTCGAGCTCAGGTAACTAAAAGACGCAGGTTGCTCAAGAGGCAGGTAGCTAAAGAGGAAGTTCAAAGTCACTTCCCCCTTATTTAAAACAGTCCCTCACCTTCAATACGTCATCGAAAACAGGAAACCCATTGGACCACGGGAAATGTAGTTTTAAGGACCCCCACAGGTCCACAGAAGTTTGTCAAACACTATACAGAGGTTCAATCCTTCCAAATAGAACCTCAGGTGATTTTAACTAACACATTACCCCCTTGCGATCCTTTGGGAGATAAATCTCCCCAATGGATCAGGAAAATATAATCAAATTAGAGTTTACAATAATTTAGAGATAAAAGGGAGAAAGAACAAAACCAATGTTCGGTACATTGACAAAAAACCATTAAGGGGGCAGTCCCCCTTTCTGGTATAAACTGTCCATTCAAAATAAATGCATCCAACTCGTTCAACCCCCATAGTTCAGATCAACTGCGCCCCAAAGTTCAAATTTTGGTCTTCATGATCCAGTGAAGGCTCTTCAGGCATCTTTTGGTGCCTCCACCAAACAGGTTCGTCATCTGGATTCTGGGGAGATGGCAAAATCCTTATCCTGAAATTACTTTCAAAGAATTTAAACTTTACATTATAGATTATAAAACATACATTTTCTTCTGAGAATTAACATTACCCCCCTGAGTTTACTTCTAAAGGAGTAAAAATTGACTTGCAATATAGATTAAGACATTATGATTATAAAAACTTCACACACACCCCCCTGAGGAAAATTTTAAATGACACATAACTCCCCTGAAAAGTCAGCCAAGGATGCATGGCTGAGTGAGTCACGGGGGTGCATGAAATCAATTGGCAAAAGTAATAATAAAAAAATAAAAAGAATAAAATTCAAAAATAAAGGAGAAAAAATTAACTTGTGAATGAAATGTACAATGTGCCCAAAAAAAAATAAGGAAAATAAACTTAGGCCTTTGGACCAAGGCCTAATTAAATTGATTTAAGCAGTTTGCAAGTACCCATTTAAAGCCAGGACTACAGAAAAATTGCCATTTACTCTCTCTATATATAGAGGAATAAGGGTAATGCCTTTCTTTGATCCGATTTTTCCCTGCACCTTCTCAGGGAATGATCCATTAAATGATAGCCAATCTTAGGTGCTTCACTAGGAATTTAAGTTGAGGGGACCCACGTCCCCTAAAGTTTTAGAAAAGACTGGGACTCCAGGACTCAAACCCCAATTTCCAAGCCCTATAGTATTGGCATGGAACTCTGCAATCCATACATATCTTTTAGTCAAGTCTCTGACCAAGTGGCTCCGCACTTCTCCTGGAATCAGAGAGGCATTAAATCACAATCCCATAGTCTCTAGGCTCTTCAGGCTCAGGTATTTGCATTGAGCTTATTTTGCTGTAGAATTAAAAAAAAGGATAAATAATGATTATATATGTACTTCCAGTACAAGATGAGAAAAAGGAAAAAGCAATTGCTCTAATTAAAAAAAATGTTTTAAAAATCAAATATATATATATATATATATATATAGCTTAGAACTAGAAGGGTTTTGTTACCTAAAAATGAGATTTTCTGTGAGAGAAAGTGGGTTTTACAAAATAGCAGATTCACAATGCACATTCAAATAGAGTACCATACTTCTAATAACACATTTTAAAACAATAAACAATGATGTTCAAAAAATCATATACTTGTTACAACTTTTAAATCCTGGCTAAGAGTTTCTCAACAAATTCTGTTACTGATTCCTTATAAAAACCTGATATTAAAAAAAAAACACCTTCTGATCTAAATTATCCTCAAGAATATTCTAGACCCTTCTGATAAAAGAGGCTAAAACATAGACTAATATAAATATATATATGCACATATATATATATGACAACAATTCTTGACAATAAAATATATAAAGCTTATCCTTTAAAACAATAAGTCTTTAAAATAAATACATAAAAACCTTATCATTTATACAGAAGGGTACTAAGCATCTAAAGTAAATTTTTAAAAGACCTCTCATAAAATTACAATTTAAATCTCAAGGCAGGCATCAAACTCTCCAAGGTTGAACAAAATTAAGGAGATTTATAACTTAAAATGTGTAATTTTCAAATGGTACGAGAACATAGCATTGTTTTTTGATTACAGTAAAAATGAAACCTGAAATAAATTAGGAAATACAATGAGTATCAGATAACAAGCTGGTCAAAACCTCTTACCAATTCTAATAGATTTTTCTCATTATTTGGGAGTTAGAATAAAATCATAAACAGAATTAATCTAGCAGCCACAAACTACATTAACTTAAAATGATTCAGTGCAACAGGAAAATCAACGAAATAAGAAAGATTAATTTACAAAACTAATTAGCAAAATACAGGAAGATACAGTCTCTCAAGTCATTCAGTTCTGAAAGTTTTTTTTTAA
This sequence comes from Gracilinanus agilis, assembly GCF_016433145.1. NCBI lineage: Eukaryota > Metazoa > Chordata > Mammalia > Didelphimorphia > Didelphidae > Gracilinanus > Gracilinanus agilis. The sequence goes on along the minus strand of NC_058133.1, from coordinate 147,751,936 downwards.
GGTTCTTTTTTTTTTTTTTTTTTTTTTTTTTTTATAATCAGTCTTTGCTCTCAGTTCAAAGTTCTGAGCAGGTATGGGGTGAAATTTCTTCCCCTAAATTCAGTTTTTAATAATCGCAAAAGTTCTGAATAGGCTATGCGCCCAATAGTAATCACTAGTTCAAGGTTTAGACGCTTGTGTCCACGTGGGATCATGGGCTCAGGGCTAGAGAAAGGCTTAGGTCAGTTTTTCAGAAAATCCCACGTGTAGAGCCTGTGGGGTTGGGGGCGGGGTGCCTAAATTAGGTCTTTAGAGAAACACGTGGAGGGCTAGAATGCAGGCCATTACCAAGAGGGGATGCGGAGGGCAATACCAAATCTTAGCAGCAGCCGGGGGGGGTGGTGGTGGGGTCATCGTTGTTGCTTGGGGTTCTGGACTCCAGCAGCACCAGCAGCAGGATCAGAGAAGTGGTGAGTCAGCAAAAGCGGCAGAGATCAGTGTAGGTAGGAACGTGAGGCAGTGGTACTGGGACGCTTGCAGGCTTGTAGCAGGGCAGGAATGGAGATCAGGTCAGGAGTCAGGAGATCAGCGGCAGAGACACACTGGCTGGGCTCCGGCATTTTAGTTTTAAAGCCAAAATCCAGAATCAGCTGGCCTTACCTCCCAAGGTGGTTTGGGCTGGACTGGCTGGCTGAGTCCCGCCTGAGGCAAAAACGTGTTGTTGCTTTTAGCAAAAGCATGGCAAGGAAAGCCACTTTCCTTTTTAAAAAAAAGTGCTCAAAAGAGCTGAGCCTGGCCAAAAAGAAAGCATGGCTATCATTAGGCTATCTGGAAGATTGAGAGTTCGAATTTCGACCTTCTGGTTCGCCAAACTGTGTGTAATGCTCTCCTGGTTCCACTTATTTCACTCTGTATCAGCTTATGTAGATCACTGCTGGGCAACCTTTTGAGCTTGGTGTGTCAAAATTTGCCAAAAAAATGAGCATAACTAGTGGGGTGTGTCACTTTGAGAAAAAAACAACATAAATTTGTGATATTTATAGTTTAAAATAGCAAAAATGTATAATATAACTATATTTAATAAACCAAAAATAGGGAAATTAATATAGGTAGAATTGTAATCTATAGTTCACAGAGTGTCTACACTACACTACAGCAAATGTTTCATCCTTAGCATATGGCCCTGTACTTCTCTGTATGAGGCTGCATGAGGCCATATGTCATTGAAAATGGCTACACATGTCAGTGCTGACACACGTGTCATAGGTTTGCCATCACTGATGTAGATCTTTCTAGTTTTCCTGAAATCATCTTACTAAACATTTCTTATAACACAAAAGTATTCTGTCATCAATGTATACCACAATTTACTCAGCCATTCTCCAATTGATGGACATTCCCTCAATTTCCAATTCTTTGCAACCACAAAAAGAGCTGCTACAAATATTTTTGTATAAGTAGGCTCGTTCACTTTTTTATGCTTTCATTGGTATACAGATCCAGTAGTGCTATTACAAGATCAAGGGGCATGTCAGTTTTATAATACTTTGGGCATAGTTCCAAATTTCCCTCCAGAATGGTTGGATCCGTTCTCAATTCTACCAATGATTCATTAGTGTTCTAATTTGGTCACATCCCCTTCAATATTTATCATTTTCCCTTACTGTTATATTGGCCAATCTGTTAGGTATTAGGTAATACCTAAGCATTGTTTTAATTGACATTTCTCTAATCAAGAATGATTTAGGACATTTTTCCATGAAATTTTTCTATATAATTTGATTTTTTTCATCTGAAAATTATTTGTTCATATCATTGGAACCTTTGTCAATTGGAGAATGACTTGTATTCTTATAAATTTGATCTAGTTCTCTATAAATTTGAGAAATGAGACCTTTATCAGAGAAATTTGCTAAAATGTTTTCCCACTTTGTTGTTTCCCTTCTAATCCTGCTTATATTGGTATAAAGGGCTTTTATTTTAATATAATCGACATTATTCATGTTACCTCTCATAATGTTCTCTATCTCTTGTTTGGTCATAAATTCTTTCCTTCTCCATAGTTCTACCATGTAAACTATTCTATGTTCCCCTAATTTGTTTATGGTATCACTCTTTATATCTAGATCATAGACCCATTTTTGACCTTATCTTGGTATTATGTGTATAGATTTATACTTGGTTTCTTCATACTGTTTTCTAGTTTTCCAAACAGTTGTTTCATAGTGAGTTCTTATCCCAAAAAATGAGGTCTTTGGGTTTTTTCAAACATTAGGTTTCTAAGGTCATTTACCCTGTACATTGTATATCTAATTTATTTCATTGATCCATCATTCTATTTCTTAAATAGTACTACACTGTTTTGATGATTACTACTTTATAATACAGTTTGAGAACTGGTACTGCTAGGCAACCTTCATATTTTTTTCTTATTAGTTCCCTTGATATTCTTGACCTTTACTTATTCCAGATGGATTTTATTATTTTTTTTTTGTAGTTTTTAAATTGTTTTTTGGTAGTTTAGTTGAATTGGTATGGCACAGAATAGGTAAATTAATTTAGGTAGAATTATCATTTTTGTTATATTAGCTTGGTCTACCTATGAACAATTAATATTTTTTCCAGTTTTTTTAGATCTGATTTTATTTGTATGAAAAGTATTTTGTAATTTTGCTCATATGATTCCTTTGTCTTGGCAAGAAGATTTCCAGGTATTTTATATTGTCTAGGGTTGTTTTAAATGGAATTTCTTTCTCACTCTTGCTGCTGAGCTTTATTGGTAATAAGTCGAAAAGCTTACATGTGTTTATTTGGATCCTACAACTTTGCTAAATTTTTTAATTATTTCAACTAATTTTAATTGATTCTCTAGGATGTTCCAAGTGTACCACCATATCTGCAAAGAATGAGAGTTTAGTTTCCTCATTAACTACTTTAATTCTTTCAATTTCCTTTTTTTTTTGTTTAAACCCTTAACTTCTGTGTATTGTCTCATAGGTGGAAGATTGGTAAGGGTGGGCAATGGGGGTCAAGTGACTTGCCCAAGGTCACACAGCTGGGAAGTGTCTGAGGCGAGATTTGAACCTAGTCCTGACTCTCAATCCACTGAGCTACCCAGCTGCCCCCTCAATTTCCTTTTTTAATGCTAAAACTACAGTTTCTAGGGGCAGCTGGGTAGCTCAGTGGAGTGAGAGTCAGGCCTAGAGACAGGAGGTCCTAGGTTCAAACCTGGCCTCAGCCACTTCCCAGCTGTGTGACCCTGGGCAAGTCACTTGACCCCCATTGCCCACCCTTACCAATCTTCCACCTATGAGACAATACACCGAAGTACAAGGGTTTAAAAAAAATAAGAAATATATAAAACTACAGTTTCTAGCACAATATTAAATAGTGGTAATAACAGGCATCCCTGCTTCACCCCTAATCTTATTGGGAAGGCTTTTAAATTATGCCCATTACAGTTGATACTTGCTGATGATTTTACATAGCTGCATTTTAAGGAATGACTCATTATTGTTTTCTAATATTTAATAGGAATGGGTCCTATATTTGATTGAAGACTTTTTTTGCATCTATTGAGATAATCATGTGATTTCTCTTAGTTGGGTTATTGATATGGTCAATTCTGCTGACAGTTTTCCTAATATTAAGCCAGCCTTATATTCCTGGCATAAATCTCACATAGTCATAATGAATGAGCCTTTTGATATATTGCTGTAGTCTCTAGAATTTTATTTAAAAATTTTCATCTATATTCATTAATGAAATTGGCCTCTAATTTTTTTGTTTGTTTTTCCTTTTCCTGGCTTAGGTAAGGGTACTATATTTGATTCCAGGCTAAGATGGCTGCAGAATAGAATGAACTTTACAACTCTCCCTAGTACTGATCACAACAAAGCCTCAAAATGACAAAAATCAAAATCAGACAAGGGAAGGGGCTCTGCCTTGAAGGTATGCAGCGTTTTGGCATTTAAAAATAGAATAAATTATATCATATAAAGAGGCACATGAGAGGGGGAGGTGAAGAATACCATCATAAGAAGGAGAGGAAGAGAGTAGTAATAGGTAATATTTAAACCTTACTCTCAGTGGAAGCAGTTCTGAGAGGGAAGATCATTGGGGTATAGAATTCTATCTTACCTTACAGAGAAGTTGAGAGGGGAAAAACCAAGGTGGAGGTGGAGTGGGGAGTACCAAAAGGGAAGAAAAGAGAGGGGGGAGAAATTTTAATAGACCTTAAAGAAAAAGAAGAGAATAAAAACATGCAAATAGTAGAATGGATTAGAAACCAAAATCCTAACATATTTTGTCCACAAGAAATACACATGAGGCAGGTAGACACACACAGGGTAAAGTTGAGAGGCTGGAACAAAACTGATTATCAACTGAGAAAAATAAGACAGAAGTCACAATCATGTTATCTGACAAAGCCAAAGTAAAAATAAATCTGATTAAAAGATAAAGGGAAGGTAATTGCATCCTGATGAAAGGCAGTGTAGGCAATGAGGAAATAGTAGTACTCAACATGTATGCACCAAATGGTATATCATCCATATTTTTAAAGGAGAAACTATTGGAACTTAAGGAGGAAATAGATAGTAAAACTATACTAGTGGGAGTTCTGAACCTTCCTCTATCAGATCGAGATAAATAAAACCAAAAAATAAATAAAAAAGAGGTAAGAGATGTGAATGAAATCTTAGAAAAATTAGAGTTAATAGATATATGGAGAAAAATAAATAAAGACCAAAAGGGATACTCCTTCTTTTCAGCAACATTTACAAAGATTGACCATATACTAGGACATAAAAGCATTGCAAACAAATGCAAAAAAGTCAGAAATAATAAATGCAAGCTTTTCAGATCATAATACAATAAAAATAATAATGAATAAGGATATGTGGAGAAATAAATCAAAAATTAATTGGAAATTAAATAATATAATTCTTCAAAATTGGTTGATTAAAGAACAAATTATAGAAACAATAATTTCATTGAAGAGAATGACAATGAGGAGGCATCATATCAAAATCTATGGGATGTAGTCAAAGTAGTACTCAAGGGGAAAACTTATAGCCCTGAGTGCATGTATCAACAAAACAGAGAGGGAAGAGGTCAATGAATTATTGGACATAGCAAATTTAAAAAAAAAAATAGAAAGAGAACAAATTGAAAATCCCCAAATAGAAACTAAATAGGAAATCCTAAAAATTAAAGGAGAAATTAATAAAAGTAAAAGAACTATTGAATTAATAAGTAAGACTAGGAGTTGGTACTTTGAAGGGTACTCTATTTGAGTCATAAAAAGAATTTAGTAGGATTCCTTCTCTGCCTATTTTCCTAAATAGTTTATATAGTATTAGTATTAATTATCCTTTAAATGTTTGATATAATTCACTTGTTTGACTACAGCAATTGTGTATTCATTTGTACCTGGGGATGTTTTTATAGGGAGTTCATTGATGGCTTCTTCAATTTAGATTTTTTCTATTTGGGATTAAATATTCTATTTCATTTGTTAATCAGAACAATTTGTACTTTTGTATATATTTATCCATTTCACCTAGATAGTAAGATTCATTGGCATATAAATGAGCTAAATAACTCCTATTGATTGCTTTCATTTCCTCTTCACTGGTGGTGAATTTACCCTTTTAATTTTTTTTTAAACCCTTGTACTTCGGTGTATTGTCTCATAGGTGAAAGATTGGTAAGGGTGGGCAATGGGGGTCAAGTGACTTGCCCAGGGTCACACAGCTGGGAAGTGGCTGAGGCCGGGTTTGAACCTAGGACCTCCTGTCTCTAGGCCTGACTCTCACTCCACTGAGCTACCCAGCTGCCCCACCCTTTTAATTTTTGATACTGATTGATTTTCTCCTTTTTTTCCAAATTAACCAATGCCCTGGGGCTTATAAACTTGAGTCTGGGTAGGGTCTCTGGACCTTGTTCTGGATTCACAAAGGTTAGGTGCAGGAGACGGCCTTCTGCTGGGTATCTGCTCAGACTCTGGATTTACCCAGACCAGGTGTATCACAGATTGCCTTTACTGGAAGTTCAGGTCCTCCCTCTAGGCTTGATGGAGGGCTCTGGGACTTCCATTGGGCTTGCATCTGCTAAGCACTTTGCTAACTATTTTGTGCTGGGCCTTTGGGCTTTAGTTTCAGTTTGTGCGGAGCATCATAGACTCCTTCTGGGCATGTACCAGCCACACACTCTGTGTACTGCACTGTGCTAGGGCTTGGGGTCTCACCAGAGGCTTAGCCTGGGACTTGGAAATTTAAGAGATGGACATATGGTTACGTTGGTATTGCCTTAGGCAGGGTCTCAACGTCTCAATGTCTGCTTAAGCCCCAGTTCAGAACATGGAACCATAGATGGTTGGGGAGGTGGCGGGGGAAGCTTGCTGTTGGCCTTTGCCAGTATTCCCTAGTGGGTCTTTGCTGTGGGCTCCTCTGCCTTCTCACCACAACAAACCAGACCTTCTCTACTTAACTACTTAACTTTCAAGTTGTTTTCTGCAAAAAAAAAAAAAAAAATTGCTTCACTCTGTCTCCTTGTTGTTTCTATCACTCTAGTATTCATTTTAAAGAATTATTTTAAGGTTGGTCAGAAAGGATTCTAGTGGTTTGAGGTTTTCTGCTCTGCCATTTTGGCTTTGCCCCCAAAAGTCCATCGGTTTTCCTCCTTTTTTTTTAATAAAACACTTACCTTCCATCTTAGAGTCAATACTATGTATTGGCTCCAACACAGAAGTGTGGTAAGGGCTAGGCAATGGGGGTTAAGTGACTTGCCCAGGGTAACACAACTATGAAGTATGTGAGGCCAGATTTGAGCCTATGGCCTCCTATCTCTAGGCCTGTCTCTCAATCCACTGAGCCACCCAGCTGCCCCCTGTTGTCCTCCTTTTTAAAGATAAACACTTCTTGTAGGTTAGAATTCTTTTTTATAATACACACACAAAGAAACATGAATATATACATGTACATATAAGTGCACATATATGTATCTCAAGTGTTTAATATAGGATCTGGCATTAGTATATGCTTAATAAATGCTTTTTAAAAGTTCATAACAGAAAGCAGAGAGGAAAAATAAGACCATATTATTATGGTCAAGTTTGGGTCCAAAGAGAAGACAAGAAAATATACCACCTTTCATTTTTTGCAGATATGCAGAACTATGGGTCTTTAATATTGCATATGATTTTAGTCTATGTGTTTATTAGTTTTGCTGAAGTAACATTTCTCTTTATTCTGAATTTTAAGTGTTATTTCACTAGTTAAGGAGTAAAGACTAATAAATTAAGAATTGAAAATTACATAAAAAGATATCAATAATTGTACATTCTTTACAACACATTGATAAAGTCAGTTTTTCTAAGATAATTTAATAAGATACTATCTGAAAGATATCTGGGGTAGTCTTCCTATGATATCCAGGATAGAGGAATTGGTCTAGAGAAAATATATCACTCTTTCAGAGAATACTTCCTGGGAATCTGAGAAAATCTCAAGTACCACTGTAGAATAATAGTATTAATTTATATATGATTATCTCGTGGTTTTTTCCCCTCCAAATCTAAATGTAATCATTTTATTAGAATTTGTGTTCTTGTTTAGCAAATTCTGTCTTCTTTTTTATTCATATCCCTTTATACCCAATGCATAGGTGATGAGGTGGTGCAGTGGATTAAGTGCCAGACCTGAAATCAAGAAGGATTCATCTTCCTGACTTCAAATCTGACCTCAGATACTCCATGAGTGACATGGGCAAGTTACTTTGTCAGGGCCTGGGGAAGCCCTTGGTGTTGCAGCAGAGCATGAGCTGGCAAAGTGAGAGAGAAGAGAGGCTGACAGGGTCAGATCAGGTTATAGCTCCTCCAAGGCCAGCAGGGAGAAGCCCAGAGATAGTCGGGGAGAAAAACATACAAACAGAGAGACAAGGAAGAGAGAGAGAGAGAGAGAGAGACAGAGACAGAGACAGAGACAGAGACAGACAGAGAGAGACAGAGACAGAGACAGACAGAGAGAGACAGAGACAGAGACAGACAGAGAGACAGAGACAGAGAGAGAGACAGAGGGAGAGACAGAGAGAGAGACAGAGAGAGAGACAGAGAGACAGAGAGAGAGAGCAAGAAAACAGTGAGGAGGAGAGCCTTAGTGTGACTGAAATAAATGGGACCAAAAGGGAAGTGCACTGACACACAATTACTATTTATTCAGGTTTGATTCTAGTACATATAGGGATTTTGTGCTCAAGTAATCAAGGAATAAATACTCAGAATAGTAACATATGATTCATCAAGGTAGTTAGGGAGAGAGGCAGCTGCAAGGACAAAGGGAGTGTACAAGTGTACCATATGGCTAATATACAAAGTTCTCTTTGGTCTCTTATCACAAACTACAAAAACTTCTTTTGAACTACCAAGGTTTGGGGCAGCTGGGTAGCTCAGTGGATTGAGAGTCAGGCTTAGAGACAGGAGGTCCTAGGTTCAAATCTAGTCTCAGCCACTTCCCAGCTGTGTGACCCTGGGCAAGTCACTTGACCCCCATTGCCCACCCTTACCACTCTTCCACCTAGGAGCCAATACACAGAAGTTAAGGGTTTAAAAAAATAAAAAATAAAAAATAAAAAATGAACTACAAAGCTTTTAGGTCTGGCAGGATGTATACATGAATGCCATTTGTCTAGGAGATACAGCACAAGGTTTTATGATAGGGATTATCAAGAAGACCTGATCAGGATGTTCTAGCCCAATTAAGGAAGTCTCCTATTTAGAGTTTCCAGCCAGTTGTCTTCTGACAGTAATTTGCAGTTTTGCAAGATGTGACTGGTCCTTGCCAGGTCTGAAAGGAACATCTGCAAATATATCTTTTCTGGCTACTTGGCTCAGTGGGTCTAGAATGTTCTAATTACTTAATTGTGTTTTCCACATTTTCTTATTTGTAAAATGAGCTATAGAAGGAAACGGCAAACCACTCCACCATCTTTGTCAGTAGAATCTGAAATACGTTCATGAAAAGTCACACAAAACTTCTAAGGGACTGAACAACAATAACAATCCTCAGTTTTTATCAATGTTTGGTACATAGTGATCACTTAATAAACTCAAAAAATCAATTATAATGGGGAAATATTATTTTACTATAACTTTGCTAAGCATTTTCAGATTAAAATGATTTTTTAGGGATCCAGAAGAGAAGTAACAACTTTTTTTTTGTTTTCAAAAGTCGCTGGATGAGTTTGACAAATGATCTGGCCATGGAAGTATTGAAGCAATGTGCTTCCTGGGCCATCCTAGAAGCAACACAAGTGATGGTCTTTTCCTGAGGCAGCTGTAAGTGCAAAACAAATAAATCAACAAACATTCAAGATGAAGCAATCCCTTCACAATTATTCCCTCCAGTCATCAATTATGTTCACAGGTTGGATCACCAGAGAGAAAACTAACTTCCTTGTATCCTGTGGGTAACCCCAGAGATGGCTTTTTTTTTTACTCTCTAGTCACTATCTGTAATGTATCCTAGTGCTCAGTCATGCCCCATAGGACCTTTCACTCAAAACATAGAAAGAATAACTAGATGACATTGAAACAGTAGCCTGTGCTAGTAGATAGAGCTGCTGCCATTATTTAAGAGTTCCTAGAATATTTTAACCTTTAAAAACTCACATGCCACTAGGGCATTTTGAACTTCAGATACTTAGTCAGCAACTAAGGAAGGCAATACAAGAAGAGCATTCTAGATCCAGAATCTGGCTGTCCTAGCCAGGACACAAGCTGTAGATGCCACATGCTCCCACTACATTGAAGCCCAGGAGGAAGCAAATTAGTCAATGTCCTTTTCCTCAGCTATTTATTGGGACCAGGTCTAAGTAATTTTCAAGTATATTGTCTGAAGGGATGGGGATGGGGTGTGGGACCTTTAAGTTTTCTTATAGCACCCTCTGTGTATGTGGTATATGCATAGTTCATTAAAAGAATCATTATAGTACCCAAAAGTCATAAGTGATTTTTCCCCTCTTTAAAAGAATTAGCCTGCTTATTCTGAATGGTTCTAGTCTAATGGAAATAGTCTCAGGTATTAGGAGTAATATAAAAATTATAACTGTACATAGAGAAATAATTGTAAATTACTGAAAGCCCAAATTTCCTGTCTTATTTAAGACATTTTATCTGGTATCCATTTAGACATACACACACATGAAATTGAATCACACATTTCTTAAAGGTGAGGAAATATGGGAACGTATTTTCAGAATGATGAAAAGTCAATTTCCAAAACAAAGGACTGAAAAAATATAATTTTATTTTTTCTATTTTCTGTTAGTCTGGTAAGTAAATATAGATAAAATGGTCAAAAGTAGTGGGGAAAAGATAACACTCTGGAGATTATACAAAAATGTGTGTCTGGGGAAAAAAATCTTACAATTCGTTTTGCCTCTGTGACTAGCCTCTTAAAATAGTCTCTGGGAACTTCTCAAAGAATATCCTATACTTAGATATAAATTGCATTTTTAAAAAAAAACATTCAGGAGGTGTTACAGGTCCCCAATTCCCCTTGCCAGTCCCTGGAGAAGTCTTCCAGATCTAGGATAAACTCAAAAGGAGAGAAATAATATTCACATAGACAAATACATTATCAGGAAGATTTTCAATTATTTTATGTAACCATGAATTAATGGGATGTTCTAGACCAGCAGAGTCTCTTCAAAGAACTTTTCCCAGCAGAGCTAAACTCCTCAACCCGATGCTGACTTGGGTCTGATTTAATTACGGAATCAACCTGAATTGTTGATTCCTGGCGGCCACATATTTTAATATATATCTATAAATACCTAAATTTTCTTTCCTACAACTGTAGAATTGGTATTGGGGTCTACAACAGTTTCACCTTCTGGGACACCAGGAACTTTCCAGAAGGCATCACATAAGTAGAAAGAAACCTCCCAGTTAGTAGTGAATTTTTTGAAAATCTAATGGAATCCTGACTAATTTGTTCTGGTGATCTTTTGGGAAATCTTTAGCCAGTATAGAGGATGAACATATTGTAAATTAAATTATCAGTTGAATGCAGATCATTTAATTCAGTACAACAAATATTCATTAAATCTTTACTGTGTACAAAGACTGGTATATGTATGAAGCAAAACATTAAGCCACACTTCCTGCCCTAAAGGATTATACAATAAAAGGCAGGCTATGCCACATCCACAGATATCAATAAAAGAACCGTGATTTGTCCATTTGACCATGAAAGTCAATATTCAGAATTCATCAAAATGATGTTATTTTAGCATTGTGGGACTACATACACAAAGATAAGACAATATAAACTGCATCAAAAACAAATATAAAATGATTCTAGGACACCCAAAAAATCCCCACACTGGGGCTAGGATGAAATAAGAACATCCCATAGGGAGATTCAAGGAGGGAGTACATCCCAAAAGTGAAAGACAGCTCTGTGCAATGTCATAGATCAAGTGATAAAATGTCTAATTGGGGTAAATATGACAAGAAATTAGATTGCATAAGAGAAAGGAGCAGCGAGTCTGGTGATAAAGATGAGAACCAAACTGTGAAGAGATTTAAAAGACAAATAAAGGAGGTTATACTTTATAGTCAATGCAAAAAGAAGTAACTGAAGCTTACAGATCATGGAAAGTTAGTACAAAATGGTCAGACTTATGCTTTAGTAATATCAGTTTGTCAATTTTGTGAAAAATGGACTAGAGAAAAATAAACATTGGGAGCAAAGAGACAAATTAAATTAGGAAGATATTGCAATAGTCCAGTTGAGATGTGAGAATCTGAAAAAGAATAGTGCCTCAGACATGGAGGAAATATAAGAAATGAATTGAAAAGATGTGGAGGTAAATGATAAAATTTGGTAACTTTGGAATTCAGAAAATAGAATCACAGTTAGGAAGAGTTAAGAAATAAGACAACTCTAAAGTTAGGAACTAAAATTACTGGAAAGATAAGGGTGCCCTTGACAGAAACTGAAAGGAGTGGGTTTGGAGGAAAATAAAATTAGGCCCATTCCGAGCATGTTCAGTTTGAGATGACTACTAGATATCAAATTGGAGATGTACATTAAAAAACATGACGATGTAAGACAGAACCTCACAAAAGAGATTATAGCTGGATAAACTGATCTGTAAGTCAATTTCAGGGAAATGATAATTGAACCCAGGGGAGCTGATAAGACTAAGTAAAGAAATCAATTCCTCTTCCTAGCTTCCTAAATGTCAAATCTAATGTCATTTGTTCATTTCTCATTGTGTTTGTCTTCTTTTCAGTTTTTCACACGGTTTACTAAACTCTTCTCTATTAATTTCCCTGACACTATTGTCTACTCCTTCTTTTGTCAACCCCACTGTCATTTCTCTTTTTTTTTTTCATTTTTTTATGTCATAGAAAACATACTTCTGTATTGGTCATTGTTGTAAGAGCAAAGTCAAAGATGAACAAAACCCCAAAATAAAACCAAGTATACATTGATGTGCAAGACAATTCTAATAGTTTTTCTCTGCAGGTGGATAGCATCCCCCTACATAAGTCTTTCAGGATTGTCTTAGACCTAGATCATTGCATTGCTGAGAACAGCCAAGTTTTCCCAGATAATTGTTGTCCAATATTGCTGCTATTGTGTACAATGTTCTTCCAGTTTTGCATATTTCTCTTCTGCATCAGTTCCTACAGACTTTTATCATCTTGCTTATCATTTCTTATAGCACAATCGTATTCCAGTACCAAAATGTCCTGCAATTTGTTCAGCCATTCCCCAATTGATGGACATCCCCTCAATTTTTAATTCTTTGCCCCCACAGAAAGAGAAGCTCTATATTTTTGTACAAGTAGCCACATTCCCCTTTTTTGATAATCTCTTTGGAATACAGACCCAGTAGTGGTATTACAGGTTCAAAGGGTATACAAAGTTTTAAAGCCATTTTGAGTATAGTTCCAAATTTGCCCTCCAGAATGGTTGGATCAGCTCTCAACTCTCCCAACAATGATTTAGTGTTCCAAATTCGCCACATCCCCTCCATCATTTGCCACTTTCCTTTACTGCCATATTGGCCAATCTGATAGGTGAGAGGTGGTACCTCATCATTGTTTGGAACATTTTTTCATATGATTATTAATTGCTTTTATTTCTTCATCTGACAACTGCTTGTTCACATCCCTTGACCATTTGCCAATTGTTGAATGCTTATATTCTTATAAATTTGACTTAGTTATTCATAAATATAAGAAATTAGACATTAATCAGAGGCATTTGTAATAAAATTTTCCCCAAGTTTGTTGTTTTCTTTCTCATGTTGATTCCATTTGTTTTGTTTGTATAAAAGCTTTTAAATTTAATTAAACAAAATTTCTCATTTTACATTTTATAATAAATTCTATCACTTTTGGTCCTAAATTCTTCACTTCTTCAAAGACCTAAAAACTATCCTGTGTTTTTGTAATTTAGTTATGGTATCACTCCTTAAATTTAAATTCTATATCCATTTCGACCTTATCTTGGTATAGGGTGCAGGATATTAGTCTATACCTAGCTTCTGACATACTGTTTTGCAGTTTTCCTAGCAGTTTTTGTTAAAGAGTAAGTTCTTATTCCAAAAGCTGGGATCCTTGAGTTTATCAAACACTAGGTTGCCAAGGTCATTTACCTCTGTATATTGTTTGTCTAATCTATTCCATTGATCTCCTAGTTTATTTCTTAGCCTGTACCTGATTGTTTTGATGATTGCTACTTTATAGTAGTTTGAGATGTGGTTTTCCTAGGCCTCCTTCATTCACATTTTTTTCATCAGTGTTTTTTATATTCTTGACTTTTTGTTCTTCCAGATGAATTTTGTTGTTATTTTTTCTAGTTCTGTAAAATAATTATTTTGTGATTTGATTGGTATGGCACTGAATAAATTAATTTAGGTAAAATTGTCATTTTTATTATATTAGCTCAGCCTGCCCATGAGCAGTTAATATTTTTTCAGTTGTTTATATATGACTTTATTTGTGTGAAAAGGGCTTTGTAATTGTGTCCATATAATTCCTATGTTTGCCTTGGATAAAGTAAATTCCCTGTTAGTGATTTTAAGTGAATTTCTATTTCTAACTCTTTCTGCTGGACTTTGTTGGTAATATTTAGAAATGTTGAATGATTTATATAGATTTATTTTGTATTCTGTGACTTTACTAAAGTTATTAATTATTTAAACTAGTGTTTTAGTTGACTTTCTAGGAGTCTGTAAGTATACCATCATATCATCTGCAAAGAATGAAAGTTTAGTTTGCTCATCACCTACTTTAACTCCTTTTAATTTCTTTTTCTTTCTTTATTGCTAAAGTAGCATTTCTAATACAATATTAAATAGTGATGGTAATAATGGGCATCTTTGCTTCACCCTTGATCTTATTGGGAAGACTTCTAACTTAATCCCAAGGCAGATGATACTTGCTGAAGGTTTTAGGCATATACTATTAATCATTTCAAGGAAAGGCCCATTTATTTCTATGCTTCCTAGTGTTTTTAATATTAATGGATATTGTATTTTGTTGAAGGATTTTTCTGCATCTATTGAGATAATCAAGTGACTTCTGTTAGTTTGGTTGTTGATATGGTAATTATACTGATAATTTTCTTAATATTAAACCAGCCCTGCATTCCTGGTACAAATCCCACGAGGTCACAGTGAATGATCCCTGTGGTATACTACTATATTCTCCTTGCTCTTATCTTATTCATAGTTTTTGAATCCATATTCATTAATGAAATTTGCCTGTAATTTTATGTCTCTTTTTTCTTTCTTTCTGATTTAGGTAACATTACAATATTCATTTCATAAAAAGAATTTGCTAGGATTCTTTATCTGCCTATTTCCCCAAATATTTTATGTTATATTGGGATTGATTGTTCTTTAAATGTTTGATAGAATTTGCTTGTGAATCTACCTGGTCCTGGGAATTTTTTCTTAGGGAGTTCATTGATGGCTTGTTCACTGCCTTTTTCTACTATGGGATTATTTAAGAATTTTATTTCTTCTTTTGCTAGTCTGGGAAATTTGTATTTTTGTAAATGTTCATCCATTTTACTTAGATTTTCAGATTTATTGGCCTATAAGTGGGCAAAATAGCTCCTAATGATTGTGTCAATTTCTTCTTCTTTCATGGTGACTTCATTCTTTTCATTTTTGATATTGATTATATTATTTTCTTATTTCCCTTTTATAGTCAAATTAACCAATACTTTGTCTATTTATTTGTCTTTTTTCCATAAAGCCAACTCCTAGTCTCATTTATTAATTCAATGATTCTAATTTTATTGACTTATCTCTTAATTTTTAGGATTTCTAAGTTAGTCTTTAACTGGGAATTTTTAATTTGTTCTTTTCCTAATTTTTTTAGTTTGATGCCCAATTTATTGATCTATATTTTCTCTATTTTACTGAGAAATTTTTATTGACGTAATGATTTAGAGACATAATTTTTCTTCTAAGTACTGCTGAGACTGCATACCATAAATTTGGATATATTGTCTCCTCATTGTCATTCCCTTTAATAAAATTATTGATTGTTTCTATAATTTGTTCTTTTACCCTCTAAGTATATCCTTCTAACTGCTCTGCCTAATAAGAATTTTTAAGAATTACAAATATCCTCTTTCTTTGTAGTAATACATACAGTTTGAACTTATTGAGTCCCTTAAATTTTCTCTTTCTTATTTATCTTTTTAGGATTCTCTTGGTATTGTGTTTAGACTTCAAAGTTTTTATTTAGGTCTGGTCATTTCTTCAGGAATGCTTGGAAATCATCTATTTTATTGAATGAGCACTTTTTCCTCTGAAAGAATATACTGCTTTGCTGGATAGGTAACTCTGGTTTCTAAACCTAGATCTTTTGGTATAACATATTCCATGCCTTCCAATTCTTTAATGTGGAAGCTGCTAAGTCCTGTGTAACCCTGATTGTAGTTCCATGGTATTTGGATTGTTTCTTTCTAGCTGATTGCAGTATTTTCTCCTTGACTTGGGGGGTTCTTGAATTTAGCTATTATATTCCTGGGAGTTTTTCATTTGAGGATTTCATTCTGGAGGTGATCTGTATATTCTTTCAATTTTTACTTTACTCTTTTGTTTAAGAATATCTGGTCAGTTTTCTTTGATAATTTCTTGTCTTATATTGTCCAAATTTTTTAGGATGGCTTCAGGTACTCCATTAATCTGTAAACTGTCTCTCCTGAATCTATTTTCTAGTTTCTTATGTTTTCAATGAGATAAATTTCATGTATTCTTCTTTTTTCAACCTTTTGATTTTCTTTTATTGTTTCTTAATGTCTTATGAAATTAGTAGCTTCTAGTTGCTCAATTCTAATTTTGAAGAAAAGATTTTCTTCCATAAGTTTTTGAGTCTCCTTTTCTCATTTGGTCCATTTCTTCTTGCATTGCTTTCATTTCTCTTTCCCATTTCTTCTCTGCCTCTCAATTGATTTTTGAAATCATTTTTGAGCTCCTCCAGAATCTGAATTGAATTCATATTTTTCTTTTAGACTTTTTATATGTTTGTTTTGCTTTCAAGTCCCATTCTGTGTCTGTGCCTTGCTCTTTGTCTCCATAAAAATTCTCTATGGTTAGGTGGGTTTTTTAATGTTTGCTCATTTTCCCAACCTTTTTAAAAGTAGGTTCTATTCTCTGGGAAGTTAGGGCACCCTCTTGAACTTCACTCATTCTTTATTGCTACACTTAGCCTTATTTCTGGGTTTCTGCAAATTTTAGTTCTTCCAGGATGGTATATGGGCTAGGAGCTCTGAGAGCCACCTCCCACTGCTGATTCAATTACTGAGACTGCTGATAGCTCAAATTCTAGTCTCAATTGAGCTGCCTTTCACAAGACTGACTTTGAAATAGTTGAAGACATAATCCCTAATTTTTTCTGTTTTAAAATAACTGTTCCTCCTAGTATCAAATGTTGCAATTCTTTCAAAATATATTTTAAAATTTTATTTGTTATTCTTGATAGGTATCCCCATTATACAGATGAGAAAAGATAAATTGAAAGACGTTAAGTGACTTATCCATGATTACATATCTATTAAATGTCATGGGCATGGTGTGATCTAAAGTCTTCCTGACCTGAAGTCCAGTACTGTACCACCAAGCTCTCTAAGACCTCAGAGACTCCTTGACACTACAGTGAAACATTGGAATCAGACTTTAGTCATTAAAAATACCATAAAGAAGAAATAAACACTAGAGTAGTACAGTCTCTGAATCATGATGCCTAAGGACAAGATTTTTGAAGTAGATAGATAGGGTTAAAATGTAAATATAGGACTTATAGGATCTTAAACTATATTTAACCTAACTGGCATTCAAAGACATTGCTAACTCATTTAATGAAAAGTTATTTTTCAAAATAGACCTTCTACAAAATTTCACTAGCTGGGAATTGTGCATTCCTAAAACCATAATCAGCTTTCAGAAGATAATGATAGAAGGCAGGAATGGCAAGAGTTTAGACCATGGTCTTAACACCAAAAATTGTGGCAACAAAAGCATCTAAATAACAAAGATCTGATCCATGATGTCCCTCCCTATCTTTGAGGCTGGTTCTCTAGTCATTACTCTGGGCCAAAGAAAAAGAAGAAAAAAGTCACAGTGAAAAAATGAGTGAGATGAAAGATTTACAAAGAATTGATCTAAATATCTAAGAATAAGATCCTGAGATTAGGAATCAAAGGATATGAAAAG
Source organism: Gracilinanus agilis (assembly GCF_016433145.1). Taxonomy (NCBI): domain Eukaryota; kingdom Metazoa; phylum Chordata; class Mammalia; order Didelphimorphia; family Didelphidae; genus Gracilinanus; species Gracilinanus agilis. The sequence continues at coordinate 147,734,203 of NC_058133.1, read as the reverse complement.
ATCTTAAAGGAATAAATAGAAGGAATCAACAACTCTGTGGAAAAGCCTGCAAAGCAAGAAAAAGAAAGAAAAATTTAAAAATATGGTGCTTCCCTTTGTACCCATCAGATTGGCAAAAGATGACAAAAAAGGAAAGGGCAATTTTTATATTGTTTGTGAGAGACCAGACACATTAGTGGACTGGCAGAGATATGAAATAATCCCACCATTCTAAAAAAGCAATCTGGGTTCCGGGTTAAGATGGCGGCAGAGTAAGAAGCAGCTCTTAACCTCTCCTGACCGAAACACACAAAACTCCTCAAGGGGACATAAAAACAAGTCCAGACGAATGGAGGAACCCCACAACAAGGCACAGCGGGGAAGGTATGTGGAATCAACACATTTCCAGGCTATAAAGGGCTCTCACTAAATCGCAGGCTGAGCAACCACCCCACCCCCACCCCCTCCACACACAAGATCAAGAGCTCTGAAGCCAGCTAAAAAGAAATAGAGCAAGTTTGGGGTACCCATCGAGTCATTGGCAGCTCCGGGGCCTTTTCCTGAGAGCAGCAAGATTTAAGACCCCAGTAAGCCAAAGAACGCAAGCGAAATCTGAGCGCTGGAGCAGAGAGTGGACGCTGGGCGCAGAGCGCAGGCACTGGCGGAGGCGTGGGTGGAGGCAGACACAGCCAGGAACTAAAGCTCTGAAAACCTGCGTGGGGAACCAGTGCAGACGGGTATACGACTGTGGAAGCAGCGCCCTGAGAATTGTAAAGGAACCTCCTGCAGAGGATCAAGTAAGGGGGTCCACCAGGGGGCTTGATCTTGGAAAAAACCAGAACTCAGACCTCAGGAGCCAATAGACCGTGGACAGACACTGAGCGCGAGGATAAACCTGAGAAGCTGCTGGGCTAATGATGGCTACCCAGACTCAGGAAACTCAGAAGAGAAAGAATAACAACAAGAAAAAGAAGCCTTTAACACTAGACAACTTTTACACAGAGAAAATCCAGACAACCGAGCAAACAGAGGAGGAGAACAAACAAGCATCCGGACCCTCCTCAAATAAAGAAAACTCCTCATAAGTTATGGAAGAGTTCAAAACTGAGATTTTGAGGAAAATGGAAGAGATCTGACAAGAAAATAACTGTTTAAAAGGTGAAATCTTACAATTGAACACCAGAAATGACCAGATTGAAAAGGAATACCAGAAGATTATGGCCGAAAAACAGATTATGGCCAAAAACCGAAAGATTATAGCCGAAAATCAATCCCTAAAGGCTAGAATTGAGCAATTGGAAGGTAATGATCTCTCAAGACAACAAGAACAAATAAAACAAAGTCAAAAGACTGAAAAAATAGAAGGAAATATGAAATATCTCAATGAGAGAGTGACAGACCAAGAAAACCGGTCTAGAAGAGACAATTTGAGAATAATTGGTCTTCCAGAAAAACCAGAAATCAATAGAAACCTGGACTCCATACTAAAAGAAATTATTCAGCAAAATTGCCCTGAAGTCCTACAACAAGAGGGCAATATAGACATCGAAAGGATTCATAGAACACCCACTATATTCGACCCAGAGAAGAAATCAGTTAGAAATATTATGGCCAAATTCAAAAGCTTTCAAGCAAAAGAAAAAATCTTACAAGAAGCCAGAAAGAGACAATTCAAATATCAAGGAGCACCAATCAGGATCACACAGGATCTGGCAGCCTCCACGCTAAAAGACTGTAAGGCTTGGAATACAATATTCAGAAAGGCAAGAGAGCTGGGCCTGCAACCACGGATCAACTACCCATCAAAATTGACTATATATTTCCAAGGGAAAGTATGGGCATTCAACAAAATTGAAGAATTCCAGGTATTTGCACAGAAAAGACCAGGGCTAAATGGAAAGTTTGATATCGAACCACAAAAATCGAGAGAAACCTGAAAAGGTAAATAAGTTACAGAGGGAAAAGAAAGAAAACTTATAATTTTTAAATTTGCCTTTTTAAGGGCCTCAGTGAGATCTAATTATCTGTATTCCTATGTAGAGAAATGTTATGTTTAATTCTCTGTAGTGAACTATATTCACTATTATAATATTCACTATTATAGTAATCAGAAGAATCATTCACAGGGTGAGGGTGGAACACTAAATAATCTAAGATGGCATGGGGGATGGGAAAGAGGGGGTAAATAGCAGGGCACACCAAGAGAAGCTTGAGTGAATAAGAAAATAGAATATTCTATTACACACAAAGAGGGCATGGGAGGGAGAGGGGACAAATACTATTATAAGAAGGAGAGGAAAAGAGCATTAAGAGGTAATAATCAAACCTTACTCTTAGTGTAATCAACCCGGAGAGGGAAGAGTAGCTTTATTATCCATTGGGATAAAAAACTCTATCTAACCCTACTGAGAAAGTCAGAAGGGATAAACCAAGGGGAGCAGGGGAGTGGGAAGGTCAAAAAGGGAGGGGAGAAAAGGGAGGGAATTCATAAGTCCTTTAAAAACAAAAAGAGGGGGGAAAATAAGGGAGGGGGTAGAAAGGGAAGTTAATCAAGGGAGGGAATTAGGGATTGGGTCTTAATAGCAAACCAGTGGTTTTAAAGGAAATAGTTTAAGGAGAAGGGGTAGGAATGGGGTAGGATTTGAAAATGTCAGCAAATGCACAACTGATGATTATAACTCTGAATGTGAATGGGATGAACTTGCTCATAAAACAGAAGCAAATAGCAGAGTGGATTAGAAACCAAAATCCCACCATATGTTGTCTACAAGAAACACATATGAGGCGGGTGGACATACACAAGTTTAAGGCTCAGGGTTTGAGCAAAATCTTTTGGGCGTCAAATGAGAAAAAGAAGGCAGGAGTGGCTATTATGATTTCTGACAAAGCCAAAGTAAAAATAGATATGATTAAAAAAGACAGGGAAGGTCATTACATCCTGATTAAAGGCAGTATAAACAATGAGGAAATAACACTGCTCAATATGTATGCACCAAGTGGCATAGCACCCAAATTCATAAAGGAGAAACTGGCAGAGCTCAAGAAGGAAATAGATAGTAAAACCATACTAGTGGGAGATCTAAATATTCCTCT
>NC_058133.1:147654100-147726169 GCF_016433145.1 Gracilinanus agilis | reverse complement strand
AAGAGATAGAGAGGAGGATCAATGGAATAGACTTGGGATACATGACATCAGCAAGACAGTGTATGATAAACCCAAAGAGCCCAACTTTTGGGACATGAATCCACTATTTGACAAAAACTGCTGGGAAATTTGGAAAACAATATGGGAGAGATTAGGTCTAGATCAACATCTCACACCCTACACCAAGATAAATTCAGAATGGGTGAACGACTTGAATATAAAGAGGGAAACTATAAACAAGTTAAGTGAACACAGAATAGTATACTTGTCAGATCTCTGGGAAAGGAAAGACTTTAAAACCAAGCAAGAGTTAGAGAAAATCACAAAATGTAAATTAAATGGTTTTGATTATATTAAACTAAAAACTTTTTGTACAAACAAAAACAATGTAGTCAAAATCAGAAGGGAAACAACAAACTGGGAAAAAATCTTTATAACGAAAAACTCTGACAGGGGTCTAATTACTCAAATATACAAGGAGTTAAAGCAATTGTATAAAAAAATCAAGCCATTCCCCAATTGATAAATGGGCAAGAGACATGAATAGGCAATTTTCAGGTAAAGAAATCAAAAGTATCAATAAGCACATGAGAAAGTGTTCTAAATCTCTAATAATTAGAGAAATGCAAATCAAAACAACTCTGAGGTATCACCTCACACCTAGCAGATTGGCTAAAATGAAAGAAGGGTAGAGTAATGAATGCTGGAGGGGATGTGGCAAAATTGGGACATTAATGCATTGCTGGTGGAGCTGTGAACTGATCCAGCCATTCTGGCTGGCAATTTGGAACCATGCTCAAAGGGCTATAAAAGACTGCCTGCCCTTTGATCCAGCCATACCATTGCTGGGTGTGTACCCCAAAGAGATCATAGATAAACAGACTCCTAGGAAAATATTTATAGCTGAGCTTTCTGTGGTGGCAACAAATTGGAAAAGGAGGGGATGTCCTTCAATTGGGGAATGGCTGAACAAACTGTGGTATATGCGGGTGATGGAATACTATTGTGCCAAAAGGAATAATAAACTGGAGGAGTTCCAGGCGAACTGGAGAGACCTCCAGGAACTGATGCAGAGCGAAAGGAGCAGAGCCAGAAGAACATTGTACACAAAGACTGATATACTGTGGTAAAATTGAATGTAATGGACCTCTGTACCAGCAGCAATACAATGACCCAGAACAATTCTGAGGGATTTATGGTAAAGAAAGCTACCCACATTCAGAGGAAGGACTGCAGGAGAGGAAACATATAAGAAAAACAACTGCTTGAATGCAAGGGTCGGGGTGGAGGTGATTGAGGGTGTGGCCTCGAAACTACCACACCAATGCAACTACCAACAATTTGGAAATTGGTCTTGATCAAGGACACATGACAAAACTAGTGGAAATGTGCATCGGCCATGGGTGGGGGGAGTGCGGGGAGGTGGGGGTGAAGGGGATAGGAGGAGCATGAATCAGGTAACCATGTTAAAAATGTATATTAATAAATGTTAAAAAAATTCATTAAATAGCAAAGAAGAATAAAAGAAAAAAAAAAGCAATCTGAAACCAGACATCTAAAGAAAATAAACTTAAAAACTTTGACTCAATGGTATAATTAGTAGACATATAGCCTCAAAGATGGCAAAGATAGAGGGAAAAGATACACATTACAAAAATATTTATAGCAGTAATTTTTAATAAAAAAAATTAAAAACAAATAGGAGTTTATCATCTGTAAGTGACTGAATTAGCGCATATAAATGTAATAGAATTCAGTTTCACCATAAGAAATGATAAAAATGAATGGACAGAATTGGAGAAATCTCTGAGTAGTTACGTGAACAGATATAGAGTACATGGATTTGGAGGACAATTTCTGTGATTATAAAATGAACAAGGAAAGTAACTCTGAATGACTTAAATTCTCATCAATACTGCAATGAATAGTAAGTCAAGAAGGCCAATGATAAGAAAGTATGACTACACCATCCTAGCAGAGAAGTGATAGACTAAAGATATAGAATGAAGCTAACATTTTCCAAAATAATCAGGATATGAAACTTTACTTGACTAAATTTAGTTATTACAGGAATGGGGGGTGTGAAATAAAAAGGGTAATGATAGCAATTTACATAAAAAGAAAAAATTAAAAATCACTAGCTAAACATTTTAATAACACAATAAAGAAAATAGAAAAGTTTCAAAGAATACAGGTCAGCTGAGTAATGTTGGGAACAAATTGCTAATTTTATTATGTACTTTAAAAGGCCTCTCATTTTGTTTCATATATAATCTTCTCTTTTAATATTAAAGAGCAGGTTTATTGATCTTTTAGCTCATAATGAAAAGAATATTAAGGATTAAAAAGGAACAAGTATTAAGTGAAGCCTGTGGCAAATATTTATATGATTCTAGTCTATGAATTACAGATATCAGGGGGTGGAAGACAAAATGAAAAAAATAAGGGTTTATTGTTCAAATGATTTCAAAAGGAAATCCTCTTCCACTTAAATACACAAATACATACATCTAGACACATGTACACAAGAGTACTATATTTCCAAATTCTATATGCATTTTGTATTAGAATTTCATCATATTATAATCTTGAAACAAGTGAGTGGATATCTTCTTGTAGAAACAAGCCAAACCCACCAAAGAATCGAAATGCACCTATGAATTGAATAGAAATTATGGCAAGAAATTTTATAATTGACAAGACCTGGATTATATTTTTCTCTCGTTATAACCAGTTCACCTTAAATTTTCAGGCTCTCCTCAGCTCCATTAAGACCTGAATTTGGATATTGGAATATAAACAAAAACTAGTCAAAATTCTTCCTATTATTTTAACTTAGGCTTAAGCAAAAAAAAATGAAAATAATACCAAAATAATTAATAAAATAAGCCTTTTGTAACAGACATACATATTATAGGTTAAAATGATTTGACTCTTAAGTGAAATAAATAATATTAGGCTCTTTGAAAAATTCAGGCAATAATGTTGTTCCCAGTGATGAATACTGTACAATTGGAATTTGGGAAATGCCATTTAAAAGTAGATATATATTTTCTATGGACACGTGGGAACTATCAAACTACATTTCCCGTGGTCCAACGGGTTTCCGGTTCTGGTTCTTTGGGCATGGGAATGCCTGCGTCAGCACAGCAGAGGACAGTTTAAATGGGAGGAGAATCGAAAGTAAGCCCTCTTTGGCTAGCAGGCACGGGAAGAGACGAGAGGTAACAATAATGATGGGGGCGGCAGTTTGAATTCTTACAAGCACTTGGTCTAATGGCTTTATCCCTATCAGCATGGCTTTAATTAAAATACTAATTTATATTATTATATCAGTCTTCATCATTTTTAATCGTAACAATACCTATGGAAGAGAAGTATGTTCACTGAGCCTATGCTGCACCTACTCACATTATATTCTTTTGGGACTGAAATGTATTGTTAATGAGATATAAGATATTACAGTAGATGCAGTTAAAGTAGAAACCTACTGAGTATATTCCTGACCAAGTCAATCCCTAGCTCATAAAACTCTGGTGTCTTCCAATTTTCTCAATATAGAATATGGACTCCTCTATTTGGCATTTAAACCACTCACAATTAATCTCTAGACAACCTTTCAAGACTTAATATATATTACCACATCACCTCTATTATTCAATATTGTATTAGAAACACTAGCAGTAGCAATTAGAAAAGAAAAAAGAAATTGAAGGGATTAAAGTAGGCAATACAGAGACTAAATTATCACTCTTTGCAGATAATATGATGATATATTTAAAGAATCCTAGAAAATCAACTAAAAGGCTAGTGGAAATAATGAATAACTTTAGCAAACTTCCAGGGTTCAAGATAAACCCACAGAAATCATCAGCATTTCTATATATTTCCAGAAAAAGTCAGTAGCAATAGTTAGAAAGAGAAACTCCATTTAAAATCACTGTAGAGAATAAATGTTGGAGGGGATGTGGCAAAATTGGGACATTAATGCATTGCTGGTGGGGTTGTGAATTGATCCAACCATTCTGGAAAACAATTTGGAATTATGCCAAAAAGGTTTTAAAAGACTGTCTGTCCTTTGATATAGCCATACCACTGCTGGGTTTATACCCCAAGGAGATAATAAGGAAAAAGATTTGCACAAAAATATTTATAGCCGTGCTCTTTGTGGTGGCAAAAAAAAAATTGGAAAATGAAGGATGTCCATAGATTGGGGAATGGCTGAACAAGTGGTAGTATCTGATGATTATGGAATACTATTTTGCTAAAAGGAATAATGAAGTGGAGGAATTCCATGTGAACTGGAAAGACCGGCAAGAATTGATGCAGAGCAAAAGGAGGAGAAGAAGGAGAACATTGTATACAGACTAATACACTGTGGCACAATGGAATGTAATAGACTTTTCTACTAGCAGCAATGCAATGATCCAGGATAATTCTGAGATACTTATAAGAATGCTATCCATATCCAGAGAAAGAATTGTGGGAGTAGAAACACAGAAGAAAAACATGAGCTTTATCATGTAGTTCAATGGGGATATGATTGGGGTTTTGATGTTAAAAGATCACTCTAATGCAAATATGTATAACATGGAAATAGTTTTTGAATAATGATACATTATTAACCCAATGGAATTGCTTTTCAGCTCTGGGAGCTGGGAGGAAGAGGGGCGGAAAAAAATATGAATCATGTAACCATGGAAAAATATTCTAAATAAAAAAAGTTTCTTTACCAATGAAATCTCAGGTCCAGTAAAACTTTTTTTTTTAATTTTAAATTTTTTTTAATTTTTAAATTTTAATTTATTTATTTTTAACACTTACCTTCTGTCTTGGAGTCAATACAGGCAGAAGAGTGGTAAGGGTAGGCAATGGGGGTCAAGTGAATTGCCCAGGGTCACATAGCTAAGAAGTGTCTGAGGCCAGATTTGAACCTAGGACCTCCCATCTCTAAACCTGGTTCTCAATCCACTGAGCTACCCAGCTGCCCCCCTAGTAAAACTTTTTTTAAAATGTGCAATTTTATAGTTAGATGCACATGCTATTCTCCTTTTATTTCCTCACAAAATATCAGCACCTTGATAGTAGACACTACTTTGCTTTTGTTACTAAGTCCTTAATGACTAGGATAGGATGTGACACATAGTAGGCATATAATAAATGGTTGTTGAATTTGTGAATAATTCTAAAGCCTGTCTGACCAAAAATATTTCCTTTTTTGGAATGAAATGTACACACACACACACACACACACACATATACACACACATTGATTTGTACATACATACATTTATCAAAATTCATCCCAACTTCAATATATCTTTCTATGTATTTCTCAGTTCTCTCCTCAGGTCCAGTAGCTATCTATAATTACCTTATGAATATCATCACCTGGTGGTTCCAGAGGCATCTCAAATTCAATATATCACTCAGCAAACATTTATAAACATGTACTACATGTCAGGCAGCGTGTTAAGCACTAGAGACACAAAGAAAAGAAAAAAATATAGCATCTACTCTGAAGGGGTTCACAAAATAATGGAGGAAACAACATACAAACAACCATGTATAAACAAGATACTCCCCCCAACACATACACACACAAAAAAATTAGAGATGATCAACAGAATGAAAGCACTAGCATTAAGGAGAGATTGATACAAGGTTCTCATAATAGGTAAGAATTTATAGGAAGGAAATCAAGGAAGGCCAGATATACAGATAATTCTGGGCATAGGAATTAACCAGTGAAAATTTCCCCCAAATTGGGAAATGAAGGGTTTTGTATGCATAATGACAAGAATATGAGTGTCACTGAATTATAGAGAAGATATTGTGGGAGGGTAAAATGCAAGAAGCATAGAACTAGAGAAGGGGTCCAATTAAGAAAGCTTTGGATCCTGAACAGAAGATTTGATAGGTGAATTCATAGTCTTTCCTATTTCATCACTCACCTGTAGCCAAAAACTAAACTTGACTCCTTGCCTATATTTCTTTTATTTTTATTGTAATTTTTTAAAGAAAAATTTTCCATGGTCACATGTTTTTACTTTCCCCTTCACCACCACCCCCAAAGCCAATGCATATTTCCACTGGTTTTAACATGTGTCATCAATCAAGACCTATTTCCATATTAATGATAGTTACACTGGTGTGGTTGTTTCAAGTCTACATACCCAGTCATGTCTGCATCAACCCATGTGTTCAAGCAGTTGTTTTTCTTATGTTTCCACTCCTGTAGTTCTTCCTCTGAATGTGGGTAGCATTCTTTTCAATAAATCCCTCATTGTATTTCTGCTAGTACAGAAGCCCATTACATTCAATTTTACCGCAGTATATCAGTCTCTGTGTACAATGTTCTTTCGGCTCTGCTCCTTTCACTCTGCATCAATTCCTGGAGGTCTTTCCAGTTCACATGGAATTCCATGGGATAAACTCCAGTTTATTATTCCTTTGAGCACAATAGTATTCCATCACTAGCATATACCACAATTTGTTCAGCCAATTGTTCAGCTAAATTGAAGGGTATACCCTCTTTTTCCAGTTTTTTTGCCACTACAAAAAGTGCAGCTATAAATATTTTTGTACAATTCTTTTTATTATTCTTTTGACTTTGCTTTATTTGTTCTTGTTACCTTGAGAGATCATGGGCTTCTCCTTGTCCAATTCTTGTCTTTAGAGACCGGTTTTCTACTATAATCTTTTGGTTTTCCTTTTATATTTGGTCTACTCTGTTTTTCATGGTTTCCTCCAATTTGCTTATCATTTTGTTTGATTTTGGGGCATCTTTCTCCAATTGGGAGTTTCTGTCTTTTAACCTGTTAGTTTCCTTTTGAGCTCTTTCTCACTTCTCTTGCCAAATCTCTTCCATCTTTCTCATGATCTCAGATTTGAAATTTTCAAGAGCTTGTGACCAATTTTCATTTTTTTGGGATGGTTTGGATGTGATTACTTGTTTGTTCTCCTCTGCTGTTTGCTCTGTTGTCTGATTTTTTTTCTATGTAAAAGTTGTCAAGTGTTAAAGATTTCTTCCTGATCTTTCTCTTTGGAGGATGTTGTGCCTGGCTTGCCATTTATAATTTTTTTCTCAGTCAGAAGTCTGGGTGAGGCAGACAGGCTCTCTGCCTATCCTATTGATCTGTGTAGCAGTTTTAATCTGAATCACAGCGCCATGCCCCCTCTCAGCCTTATCCTCACTACCACATCCAGTCTGAGCTCTTTAGGCTCCTGAGATCTCAAGTTTAGCTATTCTCAGGGTCAAGCCTCCTGGTGGTCCCCTTGCTTGCTCCTCTGCCTGAAGCTCCTTTAATGGTCTTAGAGTGCTGCTTCCACAGTCATGCTCCCCTCTGCACTGGGTCCCCACCCATGTTCTGCGCCTGCACTCAAGGTCCGTATCCGCACCTGTTGTTCAACATCCTCACCTGCTCTCAACATCCTTGCCTGCATCCAATGTCCATGCCTGTGCCCAATGTCCACTCCTGTGTTCAATGTCCGCTCCTGTGCCCAATGTCCGTGCCTGCGCTCAAGGTCTGTTTTCCATGTCTGCATGTTCTTTACCCTCTTGAGGTCTTAAGTCTTGCTGCTCTCAGGAACAAGCCCTGTCGATCCCAGGTAATTGCCCAAAACTTAATGAATGCCCCAAACTTGCTCTAATTCTTGTGTGCTGGCTTTGGCACTGTAGGTGGTAGTGGGGGAGGGTGTTGCTCAGCTCACATTTTAGTGAGAGCTATTTCACCCCCTTATAGCATGGAAATGCCCATATCCCATGTACCTTCAATGCTGCACCCCATTGTGGGGTCCCTTCATTCATCTGAATTTGTTTTTATCTTCTCTTGAGAAGTCCTATCTTTGTGGGTTAGGAGAGGTTAAGCAAGCTGTTTCTACTCTGCTGTCATTTCAACCCCTTGCCTATGTTTCTTAAAAACTTTAGCTTCCTTCATAGTTCAGCTGAAGTATCATCACTTTAAACAAATCTTCCCTGAGTCTCCTCCTATAAATCAACAAGCATTTAGTAAATACCTATCCTTTCCCAGGCACTATGCTTGGTAGTGGGAACCCAGGCAAAAATGAAGCAATTTTTGCTCTCAAGGATCTTATATTATATTTGGGGAGACAATATCCACAAAGAAGTACTCAAATGGATTTTTTTCTCAGTGATATTTGAGTTTCCTCTAATTGTGTAGATAAAGCTCATCCACATTTGTCCAACTTGTGAAATTGATTCATATCTTCTTATTACATTAACACAACATTGTCTACCCAATGTCTTAGGAGCTTCTCTTGGTTTCTCCCATATCTTAAGAATAAATTAATAAGTGTACATAAAATAAATATCAGGTCCTGGGAAATGACATTAAGCAGCAAAGCATTAGAGGGAGAATCAAGAAAAGCTTTGTATAGAATATTGTGTTTGGACAGAATGTTGAAGGAAACATAGATAGATAGAGATGTCTAGGAGAAAGAGGTGAGGTGGAGGCATATTCCCACCCTGGAAGACTTCTTGTACAAAGATATCAATGCAGTTAATGGAAAAAGAAAGATAATAAAGTCTCTTTGTGTTATATTGAGTTTCAGATTCTTATGGGATTTTGTAGCTTGTTATCTAGCATGATCTCATAATGACATAATAAAATTCTTTCAACCCTTCTTAATTATAGTGCCTTTCCTCTTCTTTCTGGTAATTATTTCCTATTTTTTCTGAATCTTGGTTGCTTTATATTTAAGTACATATATACACATTTACATGTTGTGTCCCCATTAGATTGTAAGATGCTTGAGGACAAGGACAAAATTTTTTTTCTGTATTCCCAGTACTTAGCTTTGTGCCTGGCACATGTCATTCACTCTTTAAGTCATGTCTGATTCTTCATGATCATATGGACCATAGCATGCTAATATCATCTATAGTGTTTTCCTGGTAAAGTTACTGGAGTGTTTTGCTATTTCCTTCTCCATTAGATTAAGGCAAAGGATGAGTGACAATTAATTGATATGCCAATGAAATCTAGTTTGAGGAAATCAAGTTTTTGGCTTACTTTCTTTAATCTCATATTTACCACATTCTCTTTCTTCCAAAAAAGTTCTTCCCCTTCATCTCTTGGACCTGCTCTATTCTCACTTAAAATATGGCAGATCTGACAAACTTCTTTGTGAAAACTTATATAATATTATTCTAATGTTGGGATCACTTTAATGGCTTTGGCTTCCTATGGATTCTTTGATTTTCTTTTTCTTTATGTTTGATTATTTTCATTTAATCTTCACAACAACCTTGTGAGGTAGTTGGCATTAACAAAATCTCATTTTGAAAATGAAGAAAGTGAGAATGAGAGAGGCTTAATAACTTACCCAAAATTATGTACCTATTATATACCTATTAAATATGTAGGGAATGATTCAAAGTCAGGCCTTCCTGAATTCAGACCAATACTCTATTTAGTCTACTACTAAGATACCTAATATTCAAAATCCTTATTTAAGATTGTGTATTTCATGGATATCTTCCCTCCACCAGTAAGCACATGTTCATCACTCACTGTGTTATCAGGAATTGCACACTACTACCAAATGAGCATTTTTTAGCTTCATTTTTATTTATTTTTAAAAATGTTTTTCCATGTTTCCATGATTCATTTTCTTTCCCTCCCTTTTTCCCTTCCCCTCTCCCAGAGACAAGTACAAATTTTATCACTTGATACCTATTTCCATATTATCAAATGAGCATTCTTTTTAACTAAGACCTATTAAACAAAATCAAACAATGTAGTTACAGTCCTTATTTTCAGATATGTGTCGGGTCTAAGTCAGGGGATAAAGTATACTTTGGACCAAAATCCTTTATTGAAACATAAAACTATCTGATCTCTGTACTTTGATTCTAGGTAGCAATTCCCTGGCCTTGTTCAATGAACATCTAAAATCCTTTGATTAAAGAACCACAATTCTAAATCAATGATTAAGTTATTTGTCCCTATTTTTCTTCCTGGTTCTGTCCTAGTTCAATAATCTAGTTCTTTCTTTCTCTTCTCTACCAATGCATCATTTTGATTAAAAAATAATATCTATAATATATGTATATTTGTGTAATAAGTAAAAGAAATAGCATACAAGACTTCAATCAATCAGAAGTGTTATAAGTAAGGATCAGATAGCTCCTGGGATTCCAAGTGTATTTCTAAATAGCTTTTAGATCAAACTTACTCTACTGATTCTAAAGGTTCTAGATGTTGAGGTTCATGAATATTCACTTGGTTCAAAATGAAATGGCCCCATTTATATTCAGAAATTCTCCCCCATCCCCATCTACTTCACTCAAAATAAATGTATTTGTTTATTTTGGAGCAATTCATTCTTTAGGTTACAATGATACTCACGTTGGTTTTTGCCAAATAAGGATGCCTCCAAGTGAAAGGAAGCTTTTATCTTCACCCACACACTCCTCATCATTTAATTCTAATTAGTTGCATCTCCATTACCTAAATAACAGGAAAAGCAAAAGAATATTTTATATAGAATATCCTTTCACTAATTTATACTATAATTTAAATGGTACTATTAGCCAAATATCAGCCAGAGAAAAGCATAATTATAGCCAATTCACTACAAATCCTCCAAAGGTACTCATTTCCTTATAAACATTCTTTAGTCCCTCTTGCTAAAAGGAATTTTTTAGAACTTGGCATTTCAAGCTTTCACATATCAGTCCTATTTTTATTTTATATGTACCTTGCCCCCATACCCAGAGTGCAAGCTCTTTGAGGTCAAAATACTTTTTTGCTCATTTAGCACCAAGTGTTTAACACAGTTCTTTGCTCATTTGTTGTCGTTTAAGTTGTTTCTGTCATGTCTGACTCTGTGACTCCATTTTGGGTTTTCTTGGCAAAGACATTAGAGTGGTTTGCATTTCTTTCTTCAGCTCATTTTACAGATGAGAAAACTGAGGCAATTAGGATTAAGAGGTTTGCCCACGTTTATATAGCTAGTGTCTGAGGTGAGATTTAAACTCAGGAAAATGATTCTTCCCGATTTTATGCCCAGGACTCTGCCACCTAGCAGCCTTTGATTATAATTATAAAAGCTTATTTTTTAAAAAGAAATTGAAACTGTATACAACTGTGATTCAATAATTGAATAGTACTATCATTCACTCTAAACAATAGTGTATTAAAAAAAATTTCCACTGCATCAAAATCTTCAATAAACTGACTATCTAGATTAGGGTTGACCTCTCCCTTTTCCTTCATAGAATCTCTATGCTTATTCAACATCATCCTTAGACACAGGATCTTTTTGTGTGAAGTGAGAATTTATTGTGTTATTCTCAAGTTATTAATAGTAGTCATTAATATATCCAAAAATTAATCAAAGCCAATTCCCCACCCCAGCTATCCCTTTACAAGATTACTCCACCTTTTATATTGAAGTGTTTTGAATTAAGTCTTTTCAGTTTGTTTAGGAATTAGCCTGAGGCAGGAGTCCCAGGCTGGACTGGTCTTATACCCTAATGTACCCATGATCAAATATTAAGTATTAATGTTAATTACCCTTTTGTCATAGAAGTCTCTTCCATTATATCAGAGGCTTCTTCTAGGAATTGAAGCCCAAATGGCTGGGCTGCTCCTCACACAGGCCCCTCCCAAATAACCCTCCTCTCTTTGTATAATATTCTTGCCCTTTTATTTCTGGGTTAAAACCTTTGTTTCCAACCATTGACCATTTCTTTAAAATATGAATCTGTTTGAATATATCTACTGTAATTCTCTTCTCCAATTTCTTGAAGATATTAATTTGCTTGAATGTGTCCAACCTCTTGAAATATTAATTCTATTGTATCTTCCTATAAGTTGGGAGTGTATCTGTAAACCTGGGAATATTTTTTGTTAGAAACATTCTATCAGGGTTGCTCTGTAAGTCAGTCAGTGAGTCTGTCTGTGACCAGTACCTCAGAGGCAGACAAGGCCATCTCTCTCTCTCTCTCTCTCTCTCTCTCTCTCTCTCTAACTCTTTGGGGGCACCTGTCTTGGGTCAATGACCTGAGTCAGTACCACCATATTTCTCTCTCTTAATAAAGTGTTATAGGTGTGCAAATGGTGAACCTCTGGGTTCGGGAATGAAACCATTCTCAAGAATGAGAAGACTCCAAACTTAGCTTAAAAGTAAAAAGGAAGATTTATTAGTAAGATAGGATTAATGGCCAGCAAGACAGCATGAGTGGAACAACTATGGGGGACTGCTCCCTGAATGTCCCAGTTCCAGGATTTTTATATTCTTTCCAATATTGTGGGCATGACTTCTTGCACTCAGGCATTCAGTGGGTGTGTATGGGGGTTTCTGTCTGAGATCCTCAGGGCTTAGGCTATCATGGTGTGCCCCTCTCTTTGTCTATCTCAACCCAAAGGACTTTCAAGGATAATGGTCTTTGCCTGGGGTGTCACAAGGACAAGAAGGGGGAAGGGAATTTCCCTGTTCACAGCCTGCCTGAGTTAAGGGGTACAGGGTCCCTGCCATCTCTGCACAATGCCCATGTCAAAATCATTATATTTTAAGTGATAGATTTCCCTGATTATATCATTTAATAGTGGTTAAAGAGGGTGAACTTTGGAATGTTCCAGGTCCCCTCAATTTCCACTTCACACAATAACATTATAGATTTAGAATAGAAGAGAGCTAAATGATACTGGGGATAGAATACTGGGATGAGATTCAGGAAGACCTCAGTTCAAATCTGTCCTCAGACCATAGCTGGTCAAGTCACTTAAGGCTGTTTACCTCAGCTTTCTCATCTGTAAAATGTACTAGTGAAAGAAATGGCAAACTGCTCTAATATCTTTGCCAAGAAAACCACAAATGGAATCACATAGAGTTGGATGTAACAGTTACATGAATAAAAAAAAGACATTAGAGGTCAAATAGTCCAACTCCTTCATTTTAAAGAAATAAAAATTGAGTCACAGAGAGACTGAGTCACCCAGAGTCATCAGAGGCAGGATTTGGGCAGAGATTTCCTGACTCCAAATTCCATACTTTATCCACTATGCAACACTGCTTTGTGTTGACCACTTTTCTCATAGTGCATATCACTTTCTAATATACTCTAGTTAAGTGAAAGTTGTGGTTGCTGGTGGATAATGGGAGAAAATATAATGAGTTCTTTATTCCATTAAATCATAGACAAAGTGCTAATTATATTGCACAGTAAATAAAATAAGTCATAGTAGAGAGTAAAGCTTCAATAAAGAAAGAAAAACTGAATCAAGCAAAGTCATAATATAGTGAATATTTAAATGACTATTTTTATGTATCTTAGAGATAGTTTATTTTGAAAAATGTGCTTCCAGATTTTTAAGGATAACAATGACAAACTAGTTTATGTAAATCTGACTTTTGGAGCTCTAGATCTACCCCAGAACTAGCTTAACCCTAAGGCTAAATAGCAGTTAACTCTGGGCTGAGAAATCAGGGATGGTGATAATGTCTTTCTTACCTGCTTTTCCAATAATCATTTCAATTATTTAATAAAATCTACATTTTCTTCAACAGATTTTTTAAAAAATACAATAAGAAAAAAAGATACAATTCACTGAAAGGAATAACTTGTGAAAGGAATAAGTTGTGACAATTGGGTTATGAAGCCCCAAATTTACCTTTGTCCCAAGAGAATTTGCCTTCAAGAAACTCCCTGATTGATCCTTGTCCTAGACTGAACAAGGGGCCATCAAGCACCCATTGAGCACCCTGAATAGGAGAGGTAGAGGTAGTTAAATCTTAAGTACCTTTTTTGTTTTCTTAGTTTCTCTTATTGCCCTAACCTCAAGTTACAAACTCTTTCCCAAACCCCTATATAACCAGTGAATTATTTCTCTTTGGTTATATTCCCTCAGGTATAAATAGAACTCCAAGTTCTTTAGTTCAGAAATTCCTATTCTTGGTGTATTTTCCCCAGAGATATTGCTCTCAGAGTCTCAGAGCTGGGTGGCTCTGTGTGGTGTTGTGTGTGTGTATGACTCTGTATGGTGGTGATAAGAAAATTTTCTCCCTTGTCCTGATTAAAGATGTATTATTTTGTAACTGCTTTGGTTTTCTGTGTTTTCTAGGTTGATAGCTGATTCTAAGGGGAGAATGACTAATACCATTCTTCTCTGGGGACAGATTTTAGAATAGATAGCAAACAAGGGTATCCTATGCTTGAAGAAGAAATGGCTGACACTACCTCATAGAAAAAGTGAAGGGAGAGGAGCAAAGATTTTACCTGCTTCATAAATTTTCCCAGAGCAGACTCAGCTCTCCACAATTCCCTTGTGGATCAAAATGTGTTCCACTCTGGAGAACTAGCACATCTCTTCTATCATCAGTTCAAATCAGATTGCTTTTCAGGTTATATTCAAGGCTTCTTCTTTCTGCTCCAGTTCTTTATCCTGAAGCCTCACTCTACCCCTGGAATTTGCACATTATAAATAACTTTTACTGATGTGAGGTGAACCCCTGGTTTCAGGAAGGATACCTTTTGCAGGAATGTAAGACTCCGAAACAGCTTAAAAATAAGAAGAGAAAATTATTAATTTAGAAAGTGATGTTGAATATGGCCAGGAGGATAGCAAGATGGAACCACAAGATGAGGAGCTGCTCCTTGGGAGAACAGCATGGATGGAAAAGTTTTCCCCAAGACAACATCAATTCTGGGGATTTTATACTCTTTACAACAGTGGAGATGTGACTCCGTGCCATGGTGTAGATGTGACTCTGGTGTGGTAAACACTCAGGCATTTGGTGTGTGTGTGTGTGGGGGGGGAGTTGGTTATCTGACTGGGTCTGCATGAAGACATAGGGGTGGCCCTATTAGGGGACAGATGGATATCTGAGATATAACTTGATGATATCAAGGAGGTGTATCTCTCTTTCCATCTAAAGGATGATCCAAAGAGGATAATTCTCTCAGTGTCTTATAGGAGTTATTAGATGTTTTTGTTTAGGTGTCACAAGAATGTAAGGGAGCAAAGGAATTTCCCTGCTTATAGTTTTCCTGAAAGACTTCTATAGTTTTGGAGGTACAATGTCCAAGTCATTACCACTTCAGCTTTTCCCCTTGGATTGGATGGATTCTCCCAAAGTCTCTTTATGAGGAAGGCCTTCAGGCTAGTCCTTCCTCTACCATATATACCCACAAAGGACCTTTCTTTTTTCTTTTCTCCCTGTTTTTAGCTTCTTTTATCTTTGTCCTTAACCTTTAGAATGTCAGCTCCTTTAGAACAGGAATTGTCTTTTTTAAACTTATATTTATGTTCACAGTGCTTGGAATATGTTATTATGTCAATAAATACTATTTCACCAACTTCCAAAGGACATAAAATAGATAATTCTATAAGGATTAGCTTTACCAAAAAATATTCAATTATTTTTTAAAGAATCACAAACTTAGAGGGGAGCTGGGTTGGTCAGTGGATTGAGAGCCAGTCCTAGAGATGGGAGGTCCTAGGTTCAAATCTGCCTCAGACACTTCTTAGCTGTGTGACCCTGGGCAAGTCACTTAACCCCCATTGCCTAGCCCTTACCACTCTTCTGCCAATAAACAGTATTGACTCCAAGATGGTAGTTAAGGGTTTTTATTTAAAAAAAAAGATTCACAAACTTGGAGGGGCATTAGTGATCTGTTATACCAATCATATTTGTGAAAAAAATTTTTTCTTCAAATTTTCAAAAAGTTACAGGTATTGTAGTATACATTATACAGCATAGAGTATACAGAAATTTTAGTAATTTCATTGTGTACTCTCACCATGCAAATTCTGAAATGATGTTTAGCTGAGGTCAAAAGTAACTACAAAAAATCAAAAAGGCTGTATTTGATTTTTCAAAGAAGAAGAGAAAATTATGTTAGTCCAACTTGCTGAAGTTAAATTATAACTATGCTGATCCTTATTCTTGGTAGCTCTTAAAAAACAGATCTCTCACAAAACCTTACTGTTACTAAATTTTCTAAAGTAAATGAACAGGTGTTGAAATGTCAGTAAACACCTTCATCATGTCCTTATTTGTATTTTTTTTGTCTTTCTTGACTAAGAAGTCTGAAAAATTATCAAGGTGGAATGGCTATTGATTTTTATGATGGGATCTAAGATGGTGGAGGAAAGGACACTCCATGTCCCTGATACACACACACACACACACAGAGAGAGAGAGAGAGAGAGAGAGAGAGAGAGAGAGGAAAATTGGGGGAAAACATCTCAGTGAAGTAACAAGAGAGCCTTGGAGCATTCCCCATTTTGGTAGCTCCACCAAAGGCAATGAAGCTGCAGAATGGATAGGATAGGATCCCAGATCCCAGCCCTAGCTATTCTACACAGAAAGGCAGAGAAGGCAGGAAACCCCAAACTCCCACGTGGCAGCAGAGCCCTAAGGCTACAAAGGGGGAAGAGGACAAGCTAAAAAGTAGAAACATCACCCTCTCTCTATGGGGGAGCTTCTTCACATGGCTTTCAATCTCAGCAGTTGTCTTTTAACCAGCGTCCAAGGGAATAGAGAGAGACCACTTCCTGGAACCCTCTCTTTTATTTCTTCTCCTTTAACCCCAGATTTGTAAGGGGAGAAAAGGGACTTTTGGTTGAATATATTAAAAGGTTTGGTTGCCAGGGAATTGAATGATTATCAATTCCCAATTAAGAATAACCTCAAGTCAAAATGATGTTCATGGAAGTTTATTTACAAATGAGAAGAGAGAGAGAAATGAAGAAATTTAGAGAGAAGATAAGGTAAGATAATTAACCCAACAAACTAAATAATTTGCTTAGGTCCCCAGTTTAACTGAAGCAAATCTAACTAGTTCTCAGTTGGAAAAGGGGCAAGCCTTGGGCCGAGGCCTGAAGTCCCCAGAGGTGTATGAAGCAAAAGCTTCAGTCACAGAGTCTCCTTTGAAAGGGAAGTTCCTTAAGGGAAGTTCAGGAAGATTTAGTCTTTACCTTCACCACCTGGAATTCCAAGGTCTCAGGGTCCAGGGCTCCTCTACTTCCAAGCAAGAACCAGAAGAGCCTGGCTCCTCAACTCTCTTTTTAAAGGGGCCTCTTTTGCGTCACTTCCTATGCCTTCCTCTTAGTTTTTGTGTCTAGAATAGATGCTTTTCTTAGGACTGCCCAGGAGGCAGTCAGTAAATTCTGATTTGTTACTCACTCTAGCACATGTGGGTTACAGACCTCCAACTTGTGAGTTAAATGGAGATGTTTTCAACTTTGGTGATTAAATCTAAAGGTGGGCAGGGTTGATTTAATCTCATTATCTCAGATTCTAACCTGATCTTTTCCAGGTCAATGTGCCTCATGCTAGAGCGCTCTCAAATGATGTAGTGCATGCAGCACAGGGACTCAGGTAAGATGACCCCAGTAGGTGATTTCTCAGGGAGGGAGTTCCCTTTACAATCCTCAAGAAGAAAAAAAATCAACATTCAATGAAATAGACCAAAAAGTCCAAAAAGGCAGAGCAGAAAAAAATTGGTGAGCAAATTTGACACTTATGAGGGTCATAAAAAGATAAAATAAAAACTTAAGGGTCTCAAAAAGGTGAAAATGTGCATATTCATACCTAGGAGGTCATAAATGAAATCATTAGAAATCTATGATACTTGATAAAGGTAAACTATGCAAGATACCTAAATTACCAAAGACATTTATGAACTATATGATTATAAGAGTCATGAAAAGGAGTAGCAGGAAAGTGGAAAGCTAAATAATATTGACTGATATGTCCCTCAAAAATTGGGATCCGAAAGAGGAACACATGGGGAGAAGAGAAAAGTAAAAATAGAAGATGATAAACTATCTGCTATTAAGAAGTACATAAGAGGAAAATATAATGGAGGGGAAGATTGGGGGTGTTGACTATGCTTGAACCTTATTCTTGTTCAAACTAGTTCAAAGTAGGAATAACTCTCACACTCAGCCACATATAGAAACCTACCTTATCCAATAGGGAAGGATAGGAACAATAAGAGAATGGGAGGATAGAATAAAGAGGCATGAATTTAGGGGAGGCAGTTGTTGGAAACAAAGCACTTGTGAGTAGGAAAAGCCAAAATAAAAAAGAGAGACAGAAGAGTAAACAGAGGGAAAATAAGATGGAAGGAAACACACAATTAGAAATGATGAGTGAATGTAAATGGGATGAACTCACCAATAAAACAGAAAAGGATAGCAGAATGGATTAAAAACAAGAACCTTATAATATGCTGTCTACAAGAAATATATTTAAAAGAGGGAGATAAACACAGAGTAAGAATAAGAGGCTAAAGAAGAATTTACTATGTCTCAGATAAATTAAAGAAAGTAGAGGCAGCAATCGTGATCTGAAACAAAAGAAAAGTAAAAATTAATCTAATCAAAAGCAATAAGGAAGAAAATTACATTTTAATAAAAGGCATTATAGATATTGAAACAAAATCAATATTAAATATATATGCGTCAAATGTCATAGCATTGAGATTCCTAAAGGAAAAGCTACATGAGTTACAGGAGGATATAGATAGTAAAATGTTACTAGTGGGGGACATGAAACTTTACTTTATAGAGGTAGATAAATCCAAGCAACAAATAAACAAGCAAGACATTAAGGAGGTAAATAGAACTTTAGAAAAGCTGGATATGACAGACTTGTGGATAAAACTGAATGAGAATAGAAAGGAATATATCTTTTTCTCAGCAATACATAGCATCTTTACAAAAATTGTCCACGTAATGAGGCATAAAAATATTTCACATTCAAATATAGAAAACCAAAATATTAAATGAATATTTTTCATACCATGATGCAATAAAAATTATACTCTGCAAAAAGCAAAGAAAAAAAAGACTACAAATTAATTGGAAAATAGACAATCTTACCCTAAAATATTAATTGCAGTGCTAGCACATAGTAGATGCTTAATAAATGCTCGCTGCTGTAACATCCATGATCCTGAGAGAGATTAAAGCTGCATCACAGAATTCCATAGTGCCCCCCAGAATTCCAAGGGAGGGGGCAGTTAAGGGCAGTTGGAGACCTGGTATTAAAGCCAGGTCACCCCTCTTGCAGGAGTCTTGGTTCTTAGCTCTTGGCTCTTGGCTCTTGGTACACACTCTGTGTGGGGTCAGGGGTTGAGGCATTCAGTCTCTGACAGCCAGGGGCTGCTTTATTTTGATAGCTATCCTCAAAATAGAACTTCAAGCAAGATCTACTATCTACTTTCAGTTTTAGCTATATAGGATTTAGAAGGAAGTTTATTTAAGGGTATAGATAGGAGTCCAGCCATTCAATATACATTATCATCCCCCTCCCCTCCCCAGAATGTGCTGCTAGCCTGCATTTAGTAGTTACTGTTAGTTTACATTCCCTTATCCTTCCTTAAACTAATTCCCTTCTCTGTGTTCCCTGAAACCCTTAAACCCTTTGTTCTTTGGATATTGAGCCTGTATCAAGTTAACTGGAGCCATACTCACCATCTTTCATTTCACTCAGCCAAGTTCTCCATCTAGACTGGAGCTGAAGCTATCTCTATCCGAGAGCCTGAGGTCTGATCTGAAGAAGACCTAGCCTCATATATTCCTATCCTGTGGGAGAATAATTTATACAAAAGTTATTATCTCAAAGGGTTTAGTCCCTGTCCATTTACCATCTTGGCCCAGCATTTACCAAGCCTGAATAGCCTCCATAGCCAGCTCTGAGGATATTCTGTGAACTAATATTCTGAGAATTCTACTCACTCCTGCCCCTCCCATCCAGTTAAGCTTGTCTGCTTCTCTGATCTGGGACCTGGGGAAACGATTGGTATTCTGTCCTAAATCCTACAATTGCCAATCTGACTCAAAATCTAACACTGCTGATCAAAAACTAAATAATGAATTGGTTGCAGAACAAATCATAGAAATAATCAATAATTTCATTTAAAAAATTGACAATGAGTAAACCACATATCAAAATTCCTTAAATGCAGCCATAGTGGTACTTAGGGTAAAATTCACATTTCTAAATAGTTTCATCAATAAATTAGGTGAAAGGAGCAGCTGGGTAGCTCAGTGGATTGAGAGCCAGGCCTAGAGATGGGAGATCCTAGGTTCAAATCTGGCCTCAGACACTTCCCATCTGTGTGACCCTGGGCAAGTCACTTGAACCCCATTGCCTACCGTTACCACTCTTCCACCTATAAGTCAATACACAGAAGTTAAGGGTTTAAAATAAATAAATAAATAAACAAACAAACAAATAAATGAATAAATAAATTAGGTGAAAGATAAAATCAATCAGTTGGGCCTTCAATTAGAAAACCAAGTAGAGACCCAGCCATGCTTTCTACCCTAAAGAGATAATAAGGAAAATGACTGGTACAAAAATATTTATAGACTTGCTCTTTGTGGTAGCAAAAAATTGGAAAATAAGGGGGTGTCCATCAATTGGGGAATGGCTGAACAAATTGTGGTATCTGATGGTGATGGAATATTATTGTACTGAAAGAAATAAAGAACTGGAAGAATTCCATGTGAAATGGAAGGACCTCCAGGAATTGAAGCAGAGGGAAAAGAGCAGAAACAGGAGAACATTGTACACAAGGACCAATAGACTGTGGCACAAATGAATGTAACAGACTTTTCTACTAGCAGCAATGCAATGACTCAGGACAATACAGAGAAACTTGTGATAAAGAATGCTGTCCACATCCAGAGAAAGAACTATGGAGATGAAAATGCATTAGAAAAATATGTGATCAATCATGTAGTGTGATAAGGATATGATTGGAATTTTGATGTTAGAGGATTGCTCTACTGCAGATATGAATAACATGGAAATAGGTTTTGAACAATGATATGTGTATAACCCAGTGGAACTGCTTGTCAGATTTGGGAGGGAGAAGGAAAGAGTGGGTGTGGGAGGTATTATGCATCATGTAACCATGGAAAAATATTCTAAATTAAAAAAATTAAAACTAAAATCTAGAAGAAACATCAAATTAAAAATCCACAATTCAACACCAAATTAGAAATCATGAAAATCAAGAAGAGATTAATAAAATTGAAAGTAAGAAAACCCTTGGACTAATAAATAAGAAGAGTTATTTTTATGAAAAAAATAGATAAAACATTGGTTAACTTGATTTAAATAAAAATGAAAGCCAAATTAATAAAATCAATAATGAAAAGGATGAAATAATTACCAATGAAAAAGAAATTAAAGCAATTTTTGGAAGTTATTTTGTCCAACTAGATGCCAGTAGATCTGAGAAGCTAAGAAACAAGTGAATATTTACAAAATATAAATACAAAATATTTACAAAATACAAACATACAAAATATAAATATTTACAAAAATAAATTTTACAAAATAAAAAATAAATACAAATTCATAAAATATAAATACAAAATACAAAAAATAAAAAATTACAAAAGATAAATATGAATATAAAAATACAAATGAATATTTATAAAATATAAATATTTACAAAAATATAAAATACACAATATGAAAAACATATAAAAATAAACCTAGATTAACAGAAGAGGAAATAGAATCTTTAAATTTCCTCACAAAGAAATTGAGCAAAACATCAAAGAACTCCCTAAGGAAAAGGCCCCAGGGCCAGATAAATTCATAAATGAATTCTACCAAATATTCAAAGAACAACCAACTCTAATAATGCATAAACTAGAAACATAGAGGAAGAGGGAATCCTTCCAAACTCTTTATGACACATATATATTGATAATGAAACCAGGAAGTGCTAAAACAGAGAAAGAAAACTATTGACTAATCTTCCTAATAAACATTGAAGCAAAAAATTTTAAATAAAATACTAGCAAGGACATTAGGATATTATAGCATTTTTTTATTTGAAACTATCAATAATTGTATTTTTTTAATAATTTTTTATTTTTAGAAAAATTTTCCATGGTTACATAATTCATGTTTTATTTTACCCTTCATCCCCTCAACATTCCCCATTCTCCCCCGTTTAGCTAACATGCATTTCCACTGATTTTAACATGTTTTGTCAGTCAAGACTTATTTACATATTATTGATAGTTACATTGGTGTGGTCTTTTCAGGTCTATATCCCCAATTATGTCTTTATCAATCCAAGTGTTCAAGCAGTTGTTTTTCCTCTGTGTTTCCACTTCTGTAGTTCTTCCTCTGAATGTGGGTAGTGTTCTTTTCCACAAATCCCTCAGAATTGTCTTGGGTTATTGCATTGCTGCTAGAACAGATGTCCATTACATTTGACTTTACCACAGTGTATCAGTCTCTGTGTACAATGTTCTTCTGTCTCTGCTCCTTTCACTCTGCATCAATTCCTGGAGATCATTCCAGTTCACATGGAATTCCTCTAGTTTATTAATCCTTTGAGAACAATAGTATTCCATCACCAACATATACCACAATTTATTTAGCCATTCCCCAATTGAAGGACATAGCCTTGCTTTCCAGATTTTTGCCACCAGAAAGAGCGAAGCTATAAATATTTTTGTGCAAGTCTGTTTATCTATGATCTCTTTGGAGTACAATCCCAGCAATGATATGGCTGGGATCAGAGAGCAGGCATTCTTTTATTGCTCTTTTGGCATAGTTCCAAATTGCCATCCAGAATGGTTGGATCAGTTCACAATTCTATCAGCCGTGCCTTAACGTCCCAATTTTGCCACATCCCCTCCAACATTCATTACTCTCCCCTTCTTTCATTTTAGCCAATCTGCTAGGTGTGAGGTGATACCTCAGAGTTCTTTTGATTTGCTTTTCTCTAATTATTAGAGATTTAGAACACTTTCTCATGTGCTTATTGATACTTTTGATTTCTTTATCTGAAAATTGCCTATTCATGTCCCTTGCCCATTTATCAATTGGGTTTTGGCTTGATTTTTTTTATTATTTTTTTTTGTTTTAAACATTTATTAAAATTTATTTTTTAGAAAAGTTAACATGGTTACATAATTCATGCTCTTACTTTCCCCTTTACCTCCTCCCCCCCTTCCCCGTGGCTGATGCATATTTCCACTGGTTTTAACATGTGTCATTGATCAAGACCTATTTCCAAATTGTTGATAGTTACATTGGTGTGGTCTTTTTGGCTCTACATCCCCAATCATGTCCTCATCAACCCAAGTGTTCACACAGTTGTTTTTCTTCTGTTTCCACTCCTGTAGTTCTTCCTCTGAATGTGGGTAGTGTTCTTTTCCATAAATCCCTCAGAACTGTCCTGGGTCATTGCATTGCTGCTAGTACAGAAGTTCATTACGTTCTATTTTACCACAGTGTATTGGTCTCTGTGTACAATGTTCTTCTGTCTCTGCTCCTTTCACTCTGCATCAATTCCTGGAGGTCTTTCCAGTTCACATGGAATTCCTCCAGCTTATTATTCCTTTGAGTACAATAGTATTCCATCACCAGTTGATTTTTTATACAATTGATTTAGCTCCTTGTATATTTGAGTAATTAGACCTCTGTCAGAATTTTTTGTTATAAAGATTTTTTCCCAGTTTATTGTTTCCCTTCTGATTTTGGTTGCATTGTTTTGTTTTTTTTTGTACAAAAACTTTTTAATTTAATATAATCAAAATTATTTATTTTAAATTTTGTAATGTTCTCTAATTCTTGCTTGATTTTAAAATATTTCCTTTCCCAGAGATCTGACAAGTATATTATTCCGTGTTCACTTAATTTACTTACAGTTTTCTTCTTTATATTCAAGTCTTTCACCCATTCTGAATTTATCTTCCTGTAGGGTTTGAGATGTTGATCTAAACCTAATCTCTCCCATATTGTTTTCCAATTTTCCCAGCAGTTTTTGTCAAATAGTGGATTCATGTCCCAAAAGTTGGGCTCTTTGGGTTTATCATAAACTGTCTTGCTGACATCATTAACCCCGAGTCTATTCCACTGATCCTCCCTTCTATCTCTCAGCCAGTACCATATTGATTTAATGACTGCTGCTTTATAGTATAGTTTGATATCTGGTACTGCTAGGCCCCCTTCCTTCACATTTTTTTTCATTATTTCCTTTGATATTCTTGATCTTTTGTTGTTCCAAATAAACTTTGTTATAGTTGTTTCTAATGCAGTAAAAAAGGTTTTTGGTAGTTTGATAGGTATGGAACTAAATAATTAAATTAATTTGAGTAGAATGGCCATTTTTATTATGTTAGCTCGTCCTACCCATGAGCACTCAATGTTTTCCCAATTGTTTAGATCTAATTTTACTTGTTTGGAAAGTGTTTTGTTGTTATGTTCGTATAATTCCTGTTTTTGTTTTGGTAGATAGATTCCTAAGTATTTTATATTGTCTAGGGTGATTTTAAATAGTGTTTCTCTTTCTACCTCTTGCTGCTGGGATGTGTTAGAAATATATAGAAATGCTGATGATTTATGTGCATTTATTTTGTATCCTGCAACTTTGCTACTAAAGTTGTTGATTATACTAGCTTTTTAGTTGATTCTCTAGGATTTTTAAAGTATAGCATCATATCATCTGCTAAGAGTGATAGCTTAGTTTCCTCATTATCTATTTTAATTCCTTCAATTTCTTTTTCTTCTCTAATTGCTACTGCTAGTGTTTCTAGTACAATGTTAAATAATAGAGGTCATAATGGGCATCCTTGTTTCACACCTGATCTTATTGGAAAGGCTTTTAATTTATCCCCATTGCATATTATGCTTGTTGATGGTTAAGATATATACTGTTTATAATTTTTAGGAAAGGACCTTCTGTCCCTATACTTTCTAGTGTTTTCAGTAGGAATGGGTGTTGTATTTTGTCAAAGGCTTTTTCAGCATCTATTGAGATAATCATGTGGTTTTTGTTGGTTTGCTTGTTGGTATGGTCAATTATGTGGATGGTTTTCCTAATGTTGAACTATCCTTGCATTCCTGGTATAAATAGAACAATACATCATAAACCATGATCAAGTGAATTTTACATGAGGAATGGAGGGTTTGTTCCATATTGGGGAAACCATCAGTGTAGTTGATCTATCAATAACAAAGCCATCAGAAACCAAACTATTTCTCCAATAGATGCAGAAAAAACATTTGACAGAATATAACACCTATTCCTTATAAAAAGCATTAGAAAACACTAGTATGAAGGGGATCTTCCTAAAAGTGATAAATGGAACCAACTTAAAGCAGAAGCAAGCATTATAAGCTAAAAACCTCCCCAATAAGTTAAAGCTAGGATGCTTATTATTACCACTATTGCTTAATATTACAGTAGGAATACTTGCTATAGCATTGAGTAGAAAAGGAAATTAAAGGTATTAAAAAAATTAATAAAGAAACAATGTTATCCCTCTTTGTAGATAATATAATGGTATACCTAGAGAACCCTAGAGAATCAATCAAAAAACTGATAGAAAGAATTAACAACTTCGGGAAAGTCAGAAGATATAAAACAAACTCACACAAATCATCAACATTTCTATTTGCCACCAACAAAATCCAACAGCAAGATATAGAAAAGGAAATTCCATTCAAAATAACTCTCAATGTTATAAAATATCTGTGTGTAGACTTACCAAAACAAACCCAGCTATATGAAAATAATTACAAAACACTCTTCACACTAATCAAGTCAAACCTAAACAACAGGGGTAAAAAAAATCAACATTAATTGTTCATGGATAGGTCAAAGCAATTAGAGTAAAAATGATAATACTACATAAATTAATCTACCTATTCAGTTTCATACCAATCACACTACCCACAATTTTTTTTTTCATTTTATTAGAAAAAAATAACAAAGTTTATCTGGAAGAATAAAAGTTGGGGGTGGAGTCAAGATAGGTGCTTAGATGCAACAAAAGTCCAGACTTCTATGAAAACCCTTCCACACCAATCAAAAACAAAGTGCTTCCAGGGGACAGAAAACCACATATAACAATAGGACAGAGCCTCCTGCTGGTTTCAACTTAAAAGGTACACAAAAAAGCCTGAATTCTTGGGATTAAGGGAAAAAAAGAAGAAAGGTCCCAGGACTCCTCCCACACCTACTGTGCTGAGCTTTAGCAGTAGCTAGAATCTTGGGGCAAGGGTGCCAGCCCAGAGGGAGTGCTTTGCTAGTATAGCTGTGACAGGCTCAGGGCTCTGACTGCAGTCTGCAGGAAAGCAGTCATAGGAGAAGTATGGAGAGGGCAGTCTAGTCACAGCCAAAACTCTCTATTTTGTCCCCCACCCTTTGATGTTTTGGTCTAAGAGCATATCCAGCTTCACAGATCTGCTCTACCTTGGCTTAATTTTATCAATAGAGCATATAAGAAGCCATCAGAGGGCAGGAAAGCTCAATCTCCAACACCCCTCCCACAATGATTCCACTGAGAGCCTTGCTGACTAAGCGAAGGCTACCACCATTACAGAATACCTTGATAACAAGATAGGAAGCATAGCATAGAGGCAAGACTCTTAGGGTGCTAATCTCTCCAGAAGCCAGGAAGGAGGGTCAGCTTTTTTTACTCACCCTATCCAAAGTCCAAAGGGAGAAGATCGAAGAGCAATCTTACAGAAGCAGTTCAAGTCGCCAGCTCCTGGTCCTTCATGCTGAAGATTCAGGATGAAGACCTAAGACCTCTTGAACAGGAAGTTCATATCTTTCATAGTCCCTTATTTACATACTTTTCTGTCCCTTCCTCCACTTTATGGGGACCAATTACAGTCTTTAAATTTGCTTTACACTGCCCAGGGGGCAATAAGTTGCTTCTGGAGCTGTATCTCATTTTAGTAAGTGGTTTGTGAACCTCCTCTACTTATTGTTAAGTAGGGGTGTCTTTGCTTTTGGTTGATTAAATTTTAAAGTAGACAAGGGGAGAGTCAATCCAGTCTTCACAATATGAACAGATAGTTCTCAGAAGAAATTTAAAATACACATAGTCATATTAAAAAATGCTCCAAATCACTATACTGATTATAAAAATGCTAATTAAAACAATTCAGAGATATATCCTTATACTTACTAGATTGATTAACATGGCCAAAAAAAATGGTAAAAGTTGGAGGGAATGTGGGAAAATTGTGATACTAATATACTGTTGGTAGAACTATTCTGGAGACCAGTATGGAACTATGCTCAAAGAACCACAAAACTGTGCATCCACTTTGACCCAGCAATACCACAACTGAATTTCTATCCCAAAAAGATCAGATATAAAGGAAAAGACCTACCTATACCAAATTATTTTTAGTTTTAGTTAATTGCTTTTTTTCTTTCTAGTGGCAAGGGATTGGAGCCTGAGAGGTTGTCCATCACTTAAGTCCTGACATATGGCTGTAATGGAATACTATTATGCCAGAAGGAAGGATGATGACTGAAATACTATATGATGATCAACTATGAAAGAGTAAAGCAAATCAGTAAATCAAGTTTCTAAGATATTCACAAGAGATTCATGATGAAAATAACATTCACAGTCAAAGAAGAACTGTTGGAATCTAAGTGCAGATAAAAGCATGCAATCTTCAACATTTCTTTCACACGATTTTTATTGAATGTGTGATATGTGTCTTTTGTCATGATATGAGCAATATGGAAATATGTATTACATAAAGATATGGATATCATAAAATTCATCACCTTGTTGAGGGTGGGGTTGAGTGTGATAGAGAAAACTTGAATTCTAAAATGTCCAAAAACAATTGTCAATAAGTGTATATACATATAACAGAAAAAAACCCTAAAAACTTTGGGGAAAAACAGTCTATTTGAATACAATAAAATAGAATAATTGTCAACAAAGAACAGTGGAGAAGCAACAGTTCAATAAAAATGTATATTATATAAAAAAGTCAGTCTTACTGAAAAAAGATGCATCCATATTCAAAGGATTTGTATTCAGTCCTACTTCATATTGCCAGCTCACAGTATACAGTTGTATTTTCTATCAGTTAATTCCTTTTATTGAATGTGTAATCAGTATTTACTTCTAATATACAAATCCAATTTCCTTTTTTCTACACAATTAGAAGTATGCAAGTATTCATGAACATTTTTGAGGTAAAGCAAAAAAGACACTGATAAATGACTGTTGGGGAAGTAAAATCATATTAATTGTTGCTTTTGTTTTGAATGGAAAATATATTCAGTGGGAATTTAACTATCTTCTTTCCTATGCAGAAGGTTATTTGCATTTTCTTCCTTAAGAAATATATTTTTGTTTCTGTTTTGCCTTTATTTGTGCTTTTCATAAAAAATTATAAAACATATTAAGGGTACAGAATTTTGTGGTAATAGTTGTGAAACACCTGTAAAGAAAATAATTATTATGAATTATGGTATTTGTGATAATATAATCTCAAAGGATAATTAATTTGAGGGCTTCAATCTGAGGCCATCTAGTTCAATCTTCTAACTTTACAGATGAAGAAACTAAGTTTGAGAGGTTAAGCACTTAGTCATTCAGGTAGAAATTATCAGGTCTAACATTTTTACCAAGGTTCTCTCACTCATATCCAGTATCCATTCTACTCTATCACCTCATGGGAATGACCATAGCTCTTTTCCTTGGATTCTTCTCTCTTGCTAAGACTGGGCATAATATATATCACCATTTTTTATTACTCTTTATCTAGTTATATTTAGGGAGCAACAGGCACCAAAAAGACATTAAGTGAGCAGAGCTATGAGTAACAGAAATATTGTATGAAGATAAACTGTGAATAATTTAATTGTTCTAAATAAAATGATCCAAGACAATTTTAAAAGATTCAGTGAAAAATGCCATCCACTTTCAGAGAAGAAATTGATAGAGTTTGAATGCTGAAGTAAAAAGTACTATTTTCTATTTATTTTCTTAATTTTTTTAATATGTTTTTTTCCACAACGTAATTTGAAGGGTTAAATTTTGGGGGAAAGGCATTTGATCAACAGCCAGTGCACAGTTTGTTAAATGTAAAACTCTTATTTATTATTAGGAAATCTGGATAGGAAATAGAAAGAAGGAAAGTGAAAGAATCTTATAATAGATTATAACTATACCCAAGATCCCAATCCTAACTAAATTTTTCTAGTAAACCCTACATCTATCTGCCTCAGAGGTCAGTATCTACTGCTAGACTAAAGCCCTTGCCTACTCTCACTACTTTCTCTATCTGATAATATAACCACTATCTATCTACCTGCCTACTCAAGTTAACTGATAATCAATAAGGCTATTAAGGCCTTATTCTGTTTCTCTGTCTCCAATCAGAGAGTGTGCTAGCAACACACCCTCTCCCCTGGAGAGCCAGTGACAAAAAGCCCTTTCCAATGCTCTGCAACTTTCAAACCACACTCAGCCACACCTTTCTAACTATCACCAACTGCCAAGCAGCACAGCAAGGGGTCTCTAACTGACTTCCACAGCAGGAGATCTCCTACTGAAAAATGTATTACTCCTTTTCCTTTTAAATATAAAATGTAGAAATTAGTAAAAGCTATCTTAACAATGACAAATATGAAAATCCTGATATACTTTTTTATTTTTTCCAAATTACATATCAATACAGTTTTTAAAGTATTCAGTTTTTGACATTTTGAAATCAAATTTTCTCTCTGATTTTTCCCCACTTTGTTATAATATTGTTTTCCCTACCTGATTGTGGATGTTATTGCCACTTTGTAACAATTCTGATGAGAGTAAAGTTCAGGCATTGCCCATCCCTCTTCTTTCTTTCCTTCGACTATAGTGATTCTTACATGCCTGCTCACAGGAGATAATTTATTCCCATCTTTTTCTCCTTTTCTCTTTTCCTAGTGTATTATTCTTTCTTTTAACATAATATTTTTAATATCGTCCCAACATATTTATATTACTCCCTGATTTCTGTCTTTATATGAGTCTATTCTTGTCCTAATGGGGATAAAGTTCTTAAATATTTTCAATAACTTAAATGTATTAAATATTTTAGGTATTTTAAGTCCTTCAAGTATCATAGATACCTTAAGCATCTTAATTATAAATTTCTTATTAGTAATCAGTTTAAACCCATTGTCTTCCTTGATTATATTCAAGTAGTTTCATTATCTTAAATTGTTTATTACACCATGAGTGGCTTAAGTATTTTAGTAATCACTTCCCCATACAAGGAATATAATCAGTTTAACTCCATGGTTTCCTTTGATAACTTTAAATATATTAAGTGCTTTGCACTTACATATTCAATGATATGATTACTTTAACCTTATTGAGTCCCTTGAGTTTTCTCTCTTATTTTTTCCTGGTTTTTTTTGTGTCTAGTTTGATCATTGAATTTTCTTTTGAGCTCTGTTCATTTTTTTTTCAAGAATATGTGGAATTCCTCCAATTCATTGTGCCATTTCTCCCCCTGGTGTACTGTAATTAGTTTTGCTGAATAGGCTTGTAAGTCTATATCCTTTGTCTTCTAGAATATCATATTCTATGCCAAAGGTTCCCAAACTTTTTTGGCCTACCACCCCTTTTCCAGAAAAAATATTACCTAGTCCATTGGCAATTAATTTTTTTTTAATTTTAATAGATCACTGCCACATCCACCAGGGGGCAGTGGCACCCACTTTGGGATTCGCTGTTCTATACCTTCCATCCTTTCATGCAGAAGCTTGCGAGGTCCTGTGTAATCCTGATTGTAGTTCCACAGTACTTTAATTTTTTTTCTGGCCATTTATAGTATTTTCTCCTTGGCTTGGGAGTTTTGGAATTTGGTTATAGTAGTCCTGGGATTTTAAAATATGGGATTTCCTTCAGGAAGAGATGATGGATTCTTTCAACTTCTACACTCTGCAGAGACAGCCTGATTGTTTTGCTGTGTGGAGGTTAGCAGCTGTTCAATTCAGCTAGGTCAAGTTGGATTCTTCCTATTCCTGTTGCTAGACCTACCTTCCTCTCACTACTGATTGCTCTATATTATGTTGGTTTTCACTCTTATCCTGCTGAACCTGGACCAAGCTGGCTGTTATCTTCCCCCTGCTCTTTGTAGTATATTGTGTCCAAGATTGCTGAGGCTTGTTCAGTGCCCTCTTCCTGTACCAGAGAGGGACAAGTGCTCCCTGCTGTCTCTCCATGTTGTCCTGGGCTTGGAGATATGTTTTAACATTCTAGCCTATCAAATTAATTTACTAAAGTGACTCAACAGCTTGAGATTGTAAAACTATAAATGTACAAGGAGCTATATAAGATCATCAGGAAATCAATAAACAAACAATAAAATAAGGCCCTACTACATGCTAGGTACTGAATTAGGACCTGGGAATAAAAAGACAAATTCATCTTCATTTAATGGTAACTACCTTTCATGAAGTATAAGGTGAAAAAAATAAATCCAACACCACTGTGCTACCCTGCACCTCTCTAAGTAACAGGATCATTAGTTATAAGGATGTATACGCCTCAATGTGTATATATAATTATGTGCTTACATGCTGTAAGATGAGGTATTGAAACCATGAAAACCTGGGCTCAAAGCCTGCCTTTACCATAAAGTGCCTATATGTTTACTAATAATTCATCTCTCAGCATAACAGGAAAAAATTAAAGGTATATGTTTCAGAGAAGGTGCCAGAAGGCAATAGTAAAAGAAATTTTCTTAAACTTTCCTCTGCCAAAGAAATTATAAGCCCTGTTCCTATCCTTTATATATGATATCCTTCCCTGTGATAGAATATAAACTTTATAAGGGCAAGAATTACTTTTCATTTTTGTCGACTCATCAAAATTTCATGAAGGACTTTACTCACATTGAGTTCTTCCCAGCAACTTGGATCTTTGGATTTGTCCAGTACTGTTACTATAGTCATTTACCACTGCATGTTGAGTGCCCACTCTATTCCACTGGTCTTCCACTCTATGTCTTAGTCAATAACAGACTTCAATGGATGCTAGTTTATAATATTATTTGATATCTGACAGAGCTAAGCCACCTTCCTTGATATTTTTTATTAATTCCCTTGTTATTCTAGGTTTTTTGTTCTTCCTGATGAATTTTGTTATTATTTTTTAGCTCTATGAGATAATTTTTGGACAATTTGATTAATATTTCATAGAATAAGGAAATTTATTTAAGAAGAATTATAATTTTTAAAAAAATATTAGGTCAGCCTGTCCATGAGTAATTAATGTTTTGTCACTTTTATTTGCGTGTAAAGTATTTTGTAATTGTAATCATATAGTTCCTGAATTTGTTTTGGCAACTAGATTCCAAAGTATTTTATATTGTCTTCAGTTATTTTAAATGGAATTTTCTTTCTATCTCTTGCTGTTGGGATTTGTTGATAGACATATCTGCTCTTTTTAATGATATAGATTATAATCAAGCCATTCCCTGAGTTACCTGTATGACACTAATCTGGCATTTCCAATAAATCCATAGAAAGGTCCAGGCAATCCACTAGGGGGGCCCTCTTAAAATTTCCGTTGATATGAAGATATCACAGGGTCACTCCAGCTGTATTCCTGTTTTATCTTAACTTATGTCAATTTCTTCTAGCATTCATCTTCTTGAAGACATACTTTTCTAATATCTTTCCCCTAAATGTTCATTTTTATATATAGGAGAGTCATGCTCCCCATCTTAAGGATTATAAGGATAGTTATAGAAAATTAATATTTGAAAAGACTGACTTTTGTTTAGGAAAGAAGTTTCAGGTCAGTAAAGTAGTATTTCAGTTTCCTGAAAGATATCTACTATGATCTACTCTTGTAACTTTCTTCACAAATTAATGTCCATTTTGATTACCCATCCCAGCCACCTATCTAACTGCATATAATAATAAAAGCAATAGGAATTATCCTTTTGTGTGAATATTTTCTGCCTGTGTTGATCATCAGGAACCATCTTTCTTTTCTAGTAGGTTAGGTGAAACTTATTCAATATCATCAGCAAACTAGAGCATCTAGAGGTTCTTACCATCCTCAGGGAATCAATTCCTCTTCAATGTGGGTTAAGTGCTAGATATTTTCTATTCCTATTGTAAAAACCTATGGTAACGATGCATCTCCTTTTATTATGCCATCTATTTTTGAGTTTTTAAACCAGGTTATTTCTGTTGTTATGGTTTTCAAAGAATCTTTGATGATTATTATATGTTACTGGAGAAGAGTTCTTGGAAGGAAGCTTTTAAAATAAGCTCTTTATTCTAATATTTATATCTATACATAAAACATGTTTGTGTGTTCTTTCATGAAGAGGTAATTAAGAAATATTTATTGGATTAGATTAGATAAATGAGATATTAAAATATAGGTTAACTAGAATAACCCATTTAAATAGTGCTTAATATTTGCAAAGCACTTCTGCAAGTAAGTGTCATTGAAGGTATTTAATATCTGGTCTTTCTGACTTCAAATTCAATACACAATGAATACTTACCAGGTGCTTCTAGAGGCCATCTACTCCAATACTCTCATCTATAGGTGAAGTACCTGAGACTTCATGAGGTTAAGTGACTTTCCCAAGGTCACAGAGGAAATAAATAAAAGGCAAGTTCATTAAGTAGGTCCTCTAACCCTTAATACTGTGCTATTATCATAAGATTATGAAAATAGAACTATGGTGTTCTTTTCTCTGAGAGCTGTTCACTTTTTTGTACTTATCTGTTCTTTCCATTCTGACAGATCTTCCTATTGGCTCAATCATTTTAGCTGATTTTACAGACAAATTTAAAATCATCTCTTCTTTCCATCTCTATGCTGGTATTGGGATATACCAGCAAACACTTGCCCATAGACTTATAACATTATCTCTTCTTCAAAAAAACTTAATTCTATTTCTTTATCCTAATGACTTTATCCTACCTCTTCACTCATTGGCAGAACAAAGTGGGAAGAATCCACGTGGAACCTCCAAATATTAATCACTTTTAATTCCGTTTTTAGCTAAGCATCTAATTATTTCCCTGAATCAAGATTCTAAACATTGACCCAGGCTTCAGATACTTCCTCTTATCCTTACTTCCATTGTGACACCTCCCAATGATAACAAATTTTTTTACAAACAAAAAATGAAAACTGAAGAGTATCAACCTATAACAACATATTCTCACATCTCTTTAATTTTCAGGAAGAAGTCAAGGTTCACCTGCCTCAGTTTCTAAGCTCTAGTTCCTGTTATTCCTCTTGCTTGTTCTGCCCCAGTAGGTCTCACCATACTATGGGCTGTATGCAGACTGAAATATTCTAGGGCACAGCTGCAAGATAACCAAGAGGATGCTTATCCTGTTCATGTGGGTGGCAATTTCCCTTCTTTATCAGGGCATGAACATTGTCCTTTCTATCTCTGTGAAAACATTCTACTCCTCTCCCTGCTGTGAAAAGGAAGAATAGGCTCATTAAATTCAAAGTTCACTTTTTACATTTCAGTATCAAGCTTAATGCTTTTCTACTTCACTTAATTACGTTTTAGTCATCTCCTTAGAAAATATATTTCAAAGCTATAACTTAAAAAGGATAAGTACTGGTATAACTTTTGAAAAAACTACTCCCTTTCACAGCATCCAATTTTTTCTTTCTACTCTTCCTTGGAAAGTTCATTCTTCTCTCTATTCATTACTGCTATCATCTGTATTGATTGCCTTTCTCTTTTAATTTTCTTGTATAGTCTACATTTATTTTTAATATTATATTGTTATAATTGTGTTATAAAGTATTTATGCTTATGCCTATCCCCATGTAAGCCATCCATTGAGTCCTTCCTTATATTTTAATACAAAGAAAAACACTAAACTATAATTGCACTATGCATTTGTATGTATATTTCATTTTAAATTGACCCAAAGTAGGAATACTACTCCTCACTAATGATTGTGAAGTATATAATTGGAAGCCATTGTCAAAGTTTCAAAAGTGAACAAAGGAAGGGATTTGCTAATCTGTAAAAAAAAAGACTTAAAGCTGAGTACCCTTTAAATAGCATCCTGGGAAACAAACACTAGAACCAATGTAAGAATACTTATATTTTGTCATGAATCAAATGTCTGGGTTTGTCATCAACCATTTTGTGTATCTGTATATCTGTATGAGTGTGTGTGTTTCTGTAAGAATGTAACATACTTCATCTCCCTGAGCTTTATTTTTTTAATCATATGTTAATAATGATCAGACTAGGTTGATTGCTAAAAGACCATTTCCACTATCAAATTCTAAATCTATCTTTAACCACATGGAATTGATTAAAGAATCATACATTTAGATGGAACTGGAAAGGACCTTTGATTTTATTCAGTTCTGTTCTTTAATCATTTGTATTAGGAACTATGGAAAGACTGTGGAGATAAAATTTGATAATGTTTATAAACAGTTTTTAATTTTATTTTAAAAACATAATTCATTTTCTCTCCCTGCCTTCTTCCATCCCTCCTCCCAGAGCTGACAAGCAATTCCACTGGGTTATATAAAAATTATCACTTGAAACCTATTTCCATATTATTGATTTTGGCAATAGAGAAATCTTTTGAAACCAAAACCCCAAATCAAGTAGTCATATAAACAAGTGATTAGTCATATGTTTTTCTTCTGCATTTCTCTTCCCATATTCATCAGGATTGTCCTGGATCATTGCATTGCTACTAGTAGCAAAGTACATTACAATAGATGGTTCCACAATGTTTCATTTTTTGGGGGTACAATGTTCTCTTGGTTCTGCTCATTTCACTTTGCATTAGTTCATGGAGGTTCTTCGATTCGCACAGAAATCCTCCAGTTCACCATTCCTTACAGCATAATAGTATTCTATCACTATCATATACCACAATTTGTTCAGTTATTCACTAAATGAGGGGCATTTCTTCATTTTCCAATTTTTTGACACCACAAAGAGCATGGATATGAATATTATTGTACAACCCTTTTTTATTATCTCTTTGGTGTACAAACCTAATAGTGGTTGTAAGGATTGGATTTGTGCAAGGGGAATGGGACCAAAGGAGCCAGAGAAGGCAGTTGCTGACACTTGCTGACAGTTGAGACCAGAGAGGATTCTGGGAAAGGACTCCAAAAAAGGAAAAAGAGAAGAGGTCTTTAGGCAGAGGACTGGGAAAAAAGAGGAGGGGGACAACCAAGCTCTGATCCAGTCCAGAGGGCTTTCTGAGGATCTTTCTTTTGGAAATTGAAACCCTGATTCCCTGATCAAAGCCATGCCATTGCATCTTGCCCTTCAAGACTTCAACCGTCAAGTTAGCTAAGTTTGGACTCCATTTTGGGAGCAATCTCTTAGTCTCCTTCATCCATTACCCAATCTTGCTGAGAGACCCTTTTCAGTCAAAACTTACAATTATAGAAAAGAAAAGAAACAGAAAAATAGAAATAGAAATAAAAGGAGAAGGGGTGGGGGGAGAAGCTTAGGAATGGGAACCATTAGGGTTCCCTCCTAAGTGACAGAATCCATAGAAATTGAGAAGAGGGCACCCCAAAATCCCTTTTGCCTTTCACCCCTTTCCCCAATCCCTGATTTGTGAAAAATAAAAAGCCATCAAGTCAGATAGTGTTCCAGAGTGACTGAGAGACAATGAGGGAGAGAGGAACCACAACTTGGTCTGGCTGCCTCCATCTTGAAGCCAGACCCCCTGCTGTGAAACTGACTGACCTTGGGGGAAGTTTGAGTGAACCCTGTCCTTATTCAGGATCAGATTGGGGTACCACATACCTGCTCTAATAGGGAAGTCTCACCCCCAACTCCTGAGGGTGCAACATGACCACCCAGGTCATCCATTTTGGGGGTGACATTCCCTTAAAGTCTCCCAGAGTATATTTGGCAATGAAGGAGTACTGGGAGAGAGACTCTTCACATAGACTTTCTCTATCTCCCTTCTATCAAACATTGCTTACAGGCCCTTTTTAATTGTTACATGGTATTGCTGTATTGAAGAATGTATATTCTTTTAAAGTCCTTTGGGCATAATTCCAAATTGCCTTCCACAATAGATCAATTCACAATTTCACCAGCAGTGTATTAATGTCCAA
This sequence comes from Gracilinanus agilis, assembly GCF_016433145.1. Taxonomy (NCBI): domain Eukaryota; kingdom Metazoa; phylum Chordata; class Mammalia; order Didelphimorphia; family Didelphidae; genus Gracilinanus; species Gracilinanus agilis. The sequence goes on along the minus strand of NC_058133.1, from coordinate 147,689,273 downwards.
ATTTTGTCACATTCCCTCAAATATTCATTATTTTCCTTTACTGTCATATTGGATAATCTGCTAAGTGTGAGGTGGTAGCTCAGAGTTGTTTTGATTTGCATTTCTCTAATCAGAAAGGATTTAGAACATTTTTTCATGTGCTTATTGATAGTTTTGATTTCTTCATCTGAAAATGGCCAATTCATATCCTCTGACCATTTCTCAATTGGGGAATGACTTGATTTCATGTACATTTGATTTAGTTTCTTCCTTATTTATGTGGGAAATTAGACCTTTGTCAGAGAATTTTGTTATAAACATTTTCCCCCAGTTTGTTGCTTCCCTTCTAATTTTGTTTGTATTGGTTTTGTTTGTACAAAACATTTTAAATTTAATATAATCAAAATTATTCATTTTGTATTTTGTAATGTTCTCTATCTCTTGCTTGGTATTAAAATCTTTCCTTTTCCATAGATCTGGCAAACATATTATTCAATATTCACCTAACTTACTTATGATTTCGCTCTTTTTATATTTAAGTCATTTCCCATTTTTAATTTATCTTGGTATAGGGTGTAAAATATTGATCTAAACCTAAATTTCCCCATACTGCTTTCCAATTTTTCCAGCAGTTTTTGTCAAATAATGAATTCTTGCTTCAAAAGCTGGAATCTTCAAGTTTATCAAACATTAGCTTGCTGAGGTAATTTACTTCTACTCTATTCCATTAATCAATGCTTCTATCTCTTAGCCAGTACCATATTGTTTTGATGATGACTGCTTTGTAGTACAGTGAAAGATTGGTACTGTCAGGTCCCTGTGCTTCCATTTTTTTCCCATTCGTTCACTTGACATTCTTGGTCTTTTGTTCTTCCAGATGAATCTTACTATAATTTTTTCTAATTATATAAAAAAAGTTTGTTGGTACCTTGATAGATATGGCGCTGAATAAGTAAATTAGTTTAGGAAGGATTGTTAAGTTTTATTATATTAGCTCATCCTACTCATAAACAATTAATGTTTTTCCAATTGTTTGGATCTAGTTTTATTTGTGTAAAAAGTGTTTTGTAGTTTTCATATAATTCCTGAGCTTATCTTGGCAGATAGATTCCCAAATATTTTATATTATCTAGAGTGATTTTAAATGGAGTTTCTCTAACTTTTGTTGCTGATTTTTGTTGAAAATATATAGAAATGTTAATGATTTATGTGGGTTTATTTTGTATCCTTCAACTTTGCTAAAATTATTAATTATTTTTGCTAGCTTTTTAGCTGACTTTCTAGGATTCTCTAAATATACTATCATATCATCTGTGAAGAGTGATAGTTTAGTTTCATCATTGCCTACTGTAATCCTTTCAATTTCTTTTTCTTCTCTAATTGCTATAGCTAGAATTTCTAGTAAAATATTAAATAAAAGTGGTGACAATGGGCATTCTTGCTTCACTTCTGATCTTATTCGGAAGGCTTCTAACATATCCTCATTGCAGATGATACTTGCTGATGGTTTTAAATAACTAATATTCATTATTTTGAGCAAAGGCCCTTCAATTCCTATGCTTTCTAGTATTTTTTTTAAACCCTTGTACTTCGGTGTATTGTCTCATAGGTGGAAGATTGGTAAGGGTGGGCAATGGGGGTCAAGTGACTTGCCCAGGGTCACACAGCTGGGAAGTGGCTGAGGCCGGGTTTGAACCTAGGACCTCCTGTCTCTAGGCCTGACTCTCACTCCACTGAGCTACCCAGCTGCCCCCGCTTTCTAGTATTTTAATAGGAATGTGTCTTGTATTTTGTCAAAGACTTTCTGAATCTATTGAGATAATCATGTGCTTTTTGTTATTTTGATTATTGATATAGTCAATTTTGTGGATGCTTTTCCTAATGGTAACCATCATTGCATTCCTGATATCAATTCCACCTTGTTTTAATGAATAATCCTTTTGAAGACTTGCTTTTGTCTCTGCTTGTATTTTATTTAAGATTTTTGCATCTATGTTCATTAAGGATATTGGTCTATAGTGTTCTTTGTCTTATTTTGGTGTTCCATGTATAGATATCAATACCATATTTATGTCATGAAAAGAATTTGGTGAGACACTTTCTTTGCTTATTTTGTCAAATAGTTTATATAATATTGGGATTAGTTAGTCTTTAAATGTTTGATAGAATTCTCTTGTGAATCCATCTGGCCCTGGCGATTTTTTCTTAGGGAGTTCTTTGAAAACTTGTTCAATTTCTTTTTCTCAGATGAGATTATTTAAGAATTCTATTTTCTCTTTTATTATTCTAGGTATTTAATATTTTTTACATATTTTCCCAATTCACTAGATTGTCATATTTATTGCCATATCGTTCAGCACATTAGCTCTTAATAATTGTCCTAATTTCCTTTTGATTAAAGAAGAGATATTCATTTTCAATTTTGAAATTGTTAATTTGATTCTCTTTTTTCTTTTTTTTTTTAAATTAGAATTACCAGTACCTCATCTATTTTATTTGTTTTTTCAAATTACCATCTCCTACTCTTATTTATTAGTTCAATAGTTCTTTTATTTTCAATTTTTAAAATTTCTCCTTTAATTTTTAGGATTTCCAATTTAGTTTTTGTCTGGAGATTTTTAATTTGATCTCTTTCTCATTTTTTAAGTTGCAAGCCCAATTCATGCATCTTCTTCCTCTCTATTTTGTTGATATAGGCATGCAGAGATATAAATTTTCCCCTGAATACTGCTTTGACTGTATCCCATAGATTTAATATTGTCTCCTCATTATCATTGTCTTCAATCAAATTATTTCTACAATTTATTTTTTGACCCATCAGTTTTGGAGAACTCAATATTACTTAGTTTCCAATTAATCTTAGATTTACCTCTCATATAAATCCTTATTAATCATAATTTTATTGCATTTTGATCTGAAAAAGTTGCATTTATTATTTTTGCCTTTCTGCATTTTTTTTGTCCTAGTACATGGTCAATCTTTGATTATGTACCATGTACTGGTATACTCTTTTTTATTCCAGTTCAATTTTCTCCATATACCTATTTACTCTAATTTTTCTAACATTTCATTCACTTCTCTTACTTCTTTCTTATTTCTTTTTGCTTCAATTTATCTAGTTCAAATAAATCTAGTATGGTTTTATTACCTATTTCCTCCTTAAGTTCCTTTAGTTTCTTATTTAGAAATCTGGATACCATATCATTTGGTGAATAAATGTTTAGTATTGATATTATTTCATTGTTTATAGTACCTTTTAACAAGATGTAATTTCCTTCATTATCTCTTTTAATCAGATCATATTTTACCTGAGCTTTTTCTGGTATCATGATTGCTACCTCTGCTTTTTTTTACTTTAGATGTTGCATAATAAATTCTGCTCTAGCCTTTTACTTTTATTCTGTGTATGTCACCCTGCCTCAAATGTGTTTCTCATAAACAACATATAGTAGGATTATGGTTTTTAAACAAGTCTGCTATCTGCTTTTGTTTTAAGGGTAAGTTCATTCCATTCACATTCAGAGTTATGATTACTATTTGTGTGTTGTCTTCCATTATATTTTCCCCTTTTAACACTGCTCTATTCCCTTTTACTCTTTTCCTCCTCACCAGTGTTTTGCTTTTTACTGCCCCTCTCACTTCCTCCTCCTTCCAATTACCTCCCCCTTTCTTTTTTATTCCCCTTCTACTTCTCTGTAGGGTAAAATCTATATCCCACTGAGTATATTTGTTTTTTCCTCTCGGAGGCTGTTACAATGAGAGTAAAGTTTAAGCATTGCCCATCACCACCCTATCCTTCCCTCTCCATAATGATTTTTATCTCCTTTTTGTTATATAATTTACCCCATTCTATCTCTCTCTTCCATTTTGTCTCAGTGCAATCCTCTTTTCCACCTCTTGTCTTTTTTTTACTAATCATACCATATACATATACAACATATCATACATATCATTTCATATCATCACATATACATACACATCATATTATCATACATTATAAAACACAACATATCACCATAATCAGCTTACTTCCTTACCCTCTTTCTAATTATATTCCTTCTATCTTTTCTACTACTAAGATTATTTTTTGAGAATAACAGTTCTCTTTCCATGTAGAAATAGAAATATTTGACCTTAATTAGTCCCTTAAATTTTCTCATTCTTATTTACCTTTTTAGGTTTCTCTTGTGTCTCGTTTGGACTTCAGTTTTTTATTTTATGTCTGGCATTCCTCAGGAATGCTTAGAAATATTCTGTCTTGTTAAATGTCTATTTTTCCCCCTGAAAAACTAAGTTTTTCTGGTTAGGTGACTCTGGGTTGTAAACCTAGATCATTTGCCTTCCTGAATATAATATCCCATGCCTTCTGATCCTTTAATGTAGAAGCTAGGAGGTCCTGTGTCATCCTGATTGTAGCTCCATGGTATCTGAATTGTTTCTTGTTGGCCTCTTGCAGCATTTTCTCTTTGGCCTCAGGGCTCTAGAATTTAGCTATTATATTCCTGGAAGTTGCCATTTGAGGATTTATTTGTGGAGGTGATCTATTAATTCTTTCAATTTCAATTTTATTTTCTTTTTTGAGTATATCTGGGCAGTTTTCTTTGATAATTTCTTGTATTATAATGTCTAGGGTTTTTTTTGTTTGTTTGTTTTATCTTGGTTTTCAGGTAGACCAATAATTGTTAAATTGTCTCTCCTTAATCTATTTTAATATGTTTTCCAGGTCAGTTGTTCTTTTCAATAAGATATTTCATGTTTCCTTCTTTTTTTATTCTTTTTGTTTTGTTTTATTGTTTCTTGATTCCTTATAAAATATTACTTTCTAACTGCTCAGTTCTAATTTTTAAGGCCTCATTTTCTTTTGTCAGGTTTTGGTTCTCCTTTTTCCTTTCTTTTTTTTTAATTTCATTTCTCTTCCCCACTTTTCCCATGGTTCTCTTGATTGGTTTTTGAAATCTTTTTTGAGATCTTCTAGTATTTGTGTCCAATCTATATTTTTCTTTTGGACTTTGCATGTGTTTGTTTTGCTTTCACTGTCCCCTTCTGTATCTGTACCTTGCTCTTTGTCTCCATAAAAATTCTTTAGATTTAGAAGCTTTTTTAGTCATTTGCTCATTTTTCCTATCTTTTGATAGGTAAACTATGTTTTCTGGGAGGTTAGGGTACCCTCTCAAACTTCAATTCTTCTTTGATGCTATCCTTAGCTCTTTTTTTCTGGTTTTTTGCCAGTTTCAGGTTTTTTTCCAAAATGATGAGCCTAGTGCTGAGAACTCTTAAGAGCGACCTCCCATTGCTGATTCAATTAACTCTTGAGATGTGGATAGCTTAAAGTCTTGTCTCAGGCTTGGGTGTAAGTTTTTGGTCTTATTCTGAGCATGATCAGGTCAGGAATGGCACAAATTCTAGCCTCTGGATTAGGTGCCACTTTTTTTTTTGCTCTCACTGAGTACTTGACCTAATCTGACCCACTGTTGGTTGCCCTGTCCTGGAAATCTATCTGCCATTAGCTTTTTGAAAAAAAGATCCAGACCCATTTTTAGTCTACAAAATACCCCAAACTGGGACCTATAGTCTTATCCCAACCACAGACTGGGTTTCCTAGCTTCTCTCTGGGTCCATGAAGATCAGTCTATCTTTGCACAGTGCCCTGGGCTGGGATCCTGGACTTCCCCTCAGGTTTAGAATTTCAAGGGGTATGAGTGATTGGACCTATATTTGCCAAAGCAGGGTCTCAGGGTCTCAGTATTGGCTTTAGTTTAGGTTCCAAACCTTGAACTGCAGATGTGGAGTGGGGTTGTGTGACTTGCTTTTGGCTTGCTATTCACTCCTTGCTATCATCTTCTGCTGACTCAGCCCATTGCCCCAGATGTTCTCTGCCTACCTTTTGGGTTTTTCTTTTCTTAAAAGTTGTTTTACTCCTTTTCCTTATTTGTTCATTCTCTCCTTTATTTGTTTTTTTGTCATTATTTTAATATTTGTTGAAGAAGATTCTTGTCACAACTCTGAACTTCTCTGCTCCACCATTTTAGTTCCACATCTCATAAACATTTTATAAAGTTGAAAGGGCTATGTAATGCCAGTCATCATTATTTAAAAAAATAATAATAATAATTAGGAGAACTCAGATGTCAGATTGTAAATAGCAATTCAGTTGAATGAACTCTTCCAAATTTTCCCTATAAAGATTTCAAAATAATGCCTGAAATAAAATTCTGGAAAGTCAGACTGAACAAATGGTTGAGGTAAGACATTTTGGTTGACAATTTGGCTGACAAGCTACACTGTAAGGGTAGAACTGGGGTGAATCAATGATTATTAAGCATTCATCTTGGAAGGGGACTGGAAACTGATCCCATGGAACCCTGAGAGAATTCTGTTTGGGAAGGACCAGCAGCAAGAGGAGTTTGGAGGAGTTTTTCTCAACTGTAACTTCACTCATGAGTGGACTGGGACCCTGGGGGGTTGGTTCTTTGTTGGGAGGTTTTGATTTTTGGGTGGATCCTGAGTGAATTGGGATCCTCTGTACTTTTATGAGTGACTATTGCGAGATCACAAATACCAACAAAGAAGACACCTATACCCCTTTTGCAACACCAGCAACAAGCTTTGTAAATGGCTTTGACAGTATAAGCTACAGCCTTAGCAGTGGTTGGCACACAAATAGAAAGAGGGTCAGACAACTGGTCAAAAAGAGATTAAAAGGGAGCATACTTGGAGCTAAGATAGTGGAGTAAGGGATTCTTAGATTGCCCCAAACCTACAAATTCATAAAGATATGAAATAGAATACTTTAAAAGGAAGGATAGCAGGAAGGACACATTTGACTGGGAAAAAATGGGTAAAGTAGCCAAGTAAGTGCCACTTTGGGGAAATTTGAAGATTGTACACTGAGAGGAGCTTGCAGGACACACACCAGAACAGTCCTACTCACAGCCAAATAACTGGAGGCAAACAAACAAACAAACAAAAACAGCTGATGAGAAGCAGCCCAAGAGTAACCACACAAAGACCTGAGGTTAAAAAAACAACTACACCATGCTGTCTATAAGAAACAAATTCAAAGCAAGGAGAGACACACAGTAAAAGTAAGTATTTTTGCTTCAGTCAAAGTAAAAAATAAACAAACAAACTAAGGTAGCAATCATGATCTCAGAAAAAGCAAAGCAAAAAAAAAAAGACATACGGAAAGAAATTGCATTTTGATAAAAGGTACCATAGACAATGAAACAATATCAATATTTAACATATATTCATCAAATGGAATAGAATCTAAAATCCTAAAGAAGTTACATGAATTTCTTGAAGAAATAGTAAAATGTTACTAGTATGAGACTCAACCTTCCCCTTTCAGATGAAGATAAATCTACTCAAAATATGAAAAAGAAACAAGTTAAGGAGATAAATAAAATTCTAGAAAAATGTAGATATATTAGACTTCTGAAGAAAACTGAATGAAAATATAATAGAATATGCCTTTCTTTCACCAGTACATAGTATCTTCGCAAAAACTATTATGGAGCACAAAAACCTGACAACAAAATGTAGAAAGGGAGAAATAGTATATTCATTCTTTTCATACTGAAATGCAATAAAAACACATTCAACAAAGGTTGTAGGAAGACTAAACATTGGAAAATACATAAACTTATACTAAAGAATGATTGGGTCAAAGAACAAATCATAAACAATAATTTCAGTTAAGAGAACAACAACAAGGAGACAACATACCAAAATGTATGTGATGTGGTCATTATGTATTTAGGGGGGAAATTTATATCTCTAAATGCTTACATCAATAAAATAAAGAGTTGAGTAATGAATTGGGCATGCAACTAAAAAATCACATAAAAGATGATGTCATAAGCAAATTAGAGGAACTTGACAATTTACCTGTCACATTTCTGGATGAAGGAAGAATTTACAACAAAAGAAGAGAAGATCACGGTATGTCAAATGGATGATTTTGATTACATGAAATAAAAAAGAATGTTTTTGTGCAAAGTAAACCAATTCATCCAAGATTATAACAAAAGCTGTAAACTGGGAGAAAAAAAAACCCTAATAAAAGCAAGTTTCTTTGGTAAAGGTCTCATTTCTCAAGTATATAGAGAACTTGGTCAAATTTATAAATAATTTTCATTATCTAATACATAAATAGTCAAAGTATATGAACATTTTTCAGTAGAAAAAATCAAAAGTGTCTATAGAATATAAAATGTTGTAAAATATAACTTAATTAGAGAAATGCAAATTAAAACAATTCTATGAACCATTACTGGCATACCTATCTATTGACTAATATAATAAAAAAGGAAAATGACAAATGTTCAAGATGATGTGAGAAAATAGTCACCCTAATGCATTTATATTATAGAATTTTGAACTGATCAAACCATTCTGGAGAGAAATTGAAACTACTCTTTGACCTAGCTCTGATGTCATGAGAACACACACACATACATACATATATATACATACATATATGTATGTATATCTATATACATACATATATGTATATATAAAGGAATTTGAAAATTTAGATTTCAAATAAAAAAGCAAACTGCTAATAAAATATTTTAAAGTCCTCCACATTAAAAATAACTGACAAATTAAAACAAGTCGTCTATTTGTTTTTCAACTCCCCAGTTTGATGAATATGAGAAAAGAGGAAAATAACTGTTAAATTGGTTGTGAGAGAACAAGCACACTAATGCATTATTGATAGATTTGTGAATTAGTTTGATGTTTTCCAAAAAGAATTTGGAACTTCCCCTCCCTGCAAACCCTTAAATTTAAATACATTTTAATCCAGTGATACAATTACTTAGCATATATTCCAAGGAGATTCAGAAAAAGCAGGAAAGAATACATATGTATAAGAATATGTATAGTAGCAGTTATTCTAATAAAAAACTAGAAATAAAATAGGTGCCCATCAGTTGGGTATGGCTGGACAAATTGCTATGTATGAACGTAATGAAAAGAAACATGGAAATATTTGTACAAATTGAGGCAGAGTATAATGTGTAATACTAGGAGAAAATTCATGTGACAAAAACAATACCGTTATTAAAAAAATACTCAGAATTCTCATCAAAGCAGCAAGTGATAATCCCTTAAAAAGACTAATGATGAAACATATCTCCTATATCTTGACATAAAGTAAATAATCTGAGGCATAAGGAAATAAATAATCTTTAAAGCAGCCAGTGTGTTGCTTTGTTTTGTTGGACTACACTTTTTTTTTGTAAGAGAGGGAATCTGATTGTCAGGTTGAAGGGTATATTGACAAATATGAAAAAAAATACTACTGATAAACAAAGTATTTAAATTAGGCAATTAGGTATCACATTGAGTAGAGTACTGGACTCAGAATTAGGGTATACTGAGTACAAATCTGGTTTCAGACACTTACTAGCTATTTGGCCCTTTGCAAATCACTTACCCTCTTGACTCAATTCCCTATTCTACAAAGTGGAATAATCATCAATAACAATAACATTAATATATACCTACCAAGGTTATAAGAATACAATGAGTTAATATTTATAAGACACTTTTCATACTTTAAAGCATTAGAAATCCTAAGTGCTTGTCAATACACAGATATGCAATATGCAAAGGGGATGAAATTATGTTCCTAGCCTGTAAGATAATAAAAGTGAGCTAGCAAGTACAATGGATAAAGTAAGTGCTGGATCCGGAGTCACTAAATCTTTAAGTCAAATCCATGTTCAGACACTTACTATCTATATGATCTAGGGCAAGTCACTTAATATCTGATTTATTTCTTCATTTGCTAAATGGGGATAATGAGAGCACCTTACTCCCAGGGTTGTTATGATGATAGAATGAGATAATATTTTAAAATACTATTTAAATGTAAGCTTTCAATATCATCATCATCATCATCATCATCATCATCATCATCATCATCACCACCATCATCAAACTGTCCATAACTGAAATTCACACTTTAATGGTCAAACCTCTTTTTATTTTTTTAAAAACATATAGATATATAGATATGTTGAGGTGTTTATGATTTAGTTCATTTTTTAAAGATAAATAGTCATTCCCTCTTCAAATTAGGACATGAAGCTTATTGAAAAATATGTTGGATACAAACATATACATATAAGTTGGGTAAAAAGTACAGTAGAATTTATGAGGTACTGATTCTGAGATGATTCTATATAAGAAATGTTAGTTTGAAAGTTTCAACTTATCGTCATGTTTCAGAAATCCTGAATTTATTTTACAAACCATGAATTATTGAGCATTCAACAATGTTGTCTTTATAATTCACTATAACTATGTAAAAAGTTTTATATTTATCTAATAGAATATTTCTGTCATCGTTAACATGATCTTTTATATTAAATATCAATGATTCCATCACATAGGGATATAGATATATAGAATAAAATAATACAATGTGACTATGAGGGGTAGTACATAGAACTCTGGACCTCAAATCAAAAAGATTTGATTTCAAATCCAGTCTCAAGATATTTAACTGTGTCAACTTGGGCAAGTTGCTTTCCCATCTATAAGATGGGCTAGAGAAGGAAATGACTAACTATTCTAATACCTTTGCTAAGAAAATTCTTTAGAATTAGGTTAATGTAGAATTAAACATGACTGAAATGAATGAATAACAACATATTACTAAAAATGAATAAAATTATTTATTTGTTACTAATTAAAATAATATTGGAGAATTAAATTAATTCAATTGAGTAAGTATATTAAATGTCCATAAGAAAATTGAATAAATGCATTTTATTTAACATGGAGATGAGTAATGAAATTATAAAATCATAATTGGATTTGGTGATAGAAGGGACTTTAGAGATCATCAATTCCAGTGATTCCAAAATCGGGTGCTATTGCCCCCTATTGGGTGCTGCAGCAATCCAGAGGGGCGGTGATGGTCACACTTTTTTTGTTTTACATTCTATTCTGAGTTCAACAAATAGATTCATAATTTCCAGGGGGCTCTAAGTAATATTTTTTTTCTGGAAAGGGGGTGGTAGGCCAAAAAAGTTCGGGAACCACTTAATTATTCTAACCTCTTCATTTTATACCTAAGTAAGTTGAGGGCCAGTCAATTAATGTGACTTGCCTATGGTTAAATAAGTAATAAGTCACAGCTGATGTGAGATGGGAATCCATAAAAATTCAGGTCACTTTTCCATAGTATCAAAAATATTTAAGTCATGGTATAAACATAGGGTATAATGATGATGGTTGTGATAAAACAATAAGTATTATAATAGTCAAAACCCTGCATTAAATTCTGATAATAATTGTTTCATTTTGTTTTGTTTTACTCATAATCCTTATTTTTAGGTATTTTATATTTTGTGAGGTATTTTGTATATATCACTCCATGTGATTCGTTCAATATAGAAGTTATTATTAGTTTTACTTTACAGATGAGGAATCTGGGACTCAGAATTTTAAGTCACTTGATCTTTATCACACATCTATTAAATATGTTAATCAAGATTCAAACTCAGGTCCTTTTGACTCTATAATACAGAGGTCTTTGGCCTTTGTACCACACCCCTTATATGGCTATCTGATAGATCGGTCCATTTTTAATTCTGCTAATTCTCATAAATTAGAATCATATTCTATAAACTGACATTCAGGGGACAAATTCTTTAAAATGCCACATTCAAAGAATTAATACATTTTATAGCAGGAAGAGTTAAGAACTTGTTTGCAGTCCTTTAATGTAATTGCTTGAATTTTTCACACCTAAATCTCTATTTATTCAGAAACTGATCTACTGTCATCTTATTATTTTTAAGGTAACAATCTACACTAAGCTAATTGAATTCAATGAATGCTACTTTCATCCTCAAACAATATTTCATTAGTGTATTTTTAGCAAATGAATAAAATATATGGACTGATATATAATCATATCTTAAACACGATATAAGATCAATTAAACATACAAAAGTATAGATGTGTTTGAAGAATGGGCAGTTTTTGAAATATCAAGAGAGATTTGAAGATAAACATTTACATTATAATCAGGGTTAAATATTTCTGTAAGCTTATAATTACAGATAGCTACTCATTTGGGGATCACTTAGTAATGTTTAGATTTCTTTGTATTTTTTTTTTGGAATTGGTTAGATTTTAAAGGGTTTTGAGTTTATAATATAATGATTCTTGGCAAAGTGAATTGTAGAGTATGTTTCTGAATATTTCCAGAATATGAAGTGGGAGGCATGTACTCCATTCAGTAATGGAGTGGGTAGGAGGGAATCGTGAAAAGTCGATTGTGTGATGGATTCCAATCCAAATCATGGCCACAGAGAGATGAAAAGAAAGATAGATGGGTTACTGTAAGAGCATTAATCTCATTGTGAGACAGAGTGGAAAGAGAGTCAAAGACTTTCCAATTATGAAGAGAGGTATAATTTTAGTCCATTATATCATGGATAGGGAGAAAAAACCTTTTTTTTATAATATTCTCTGCTTTGTGATGACATTGCTAGAGAAATTGGAAGAAAAATATTCCTAATTCTATTTTTGTTCACTTCTACTCTAGCAATGATGTATTAAAATCCCACTGAACATTTCAACAATAAATACATACATACATACATACATACACACACACACACACACACACACACACATATATATATATATATATATATATGTATATATATATAAAGTATCTGACACATCCATTGGGTTTTTGTATTTGGAATTCACCAAAGACAGCATAGAGATTATTTAAGTGCTAAGTCCCTTTTGATTTCAAAGAAAAATCAAATCAATCAGTCATTCTGGGTTGTATGGCTATGAAAAAATAACATTTCTAAAGTTATGTCTATGTTATATACATTTTAATAGACACATGATCTTTACTGTATATTTTCTCCTTATTATGTTTATGTCCTTCTCATGACTAAATTTACATAATCCTCCACCAGAACCAACTCATTCACGCATCCCAAGCTTTCATTATCACTCTATCACAGCCTATCTTTTCCCCTAAGCCCTACAGAGCAGGAATGTGGGACTATGATGAAATTGTCTTCTATAAGAAATCATTTCCATCTCTTAACTCTGTTTAGCTTAATTTTCTGTACATTTAAAACTCTTTAAAATCAAATGATATATTTGTAAAATGCTTAGTATTGTATCTGACATGTAGTAGGTATTAAATAAAGACTTATTCTCTCACCTCCCTCTTTTTTTTTGTGATCATAATCTTTACATGTATCTAGGATATCCTTGATGATGGTATGAAAAAGGAATAGGCAGGTTCACAAAAGATAGTTTTACCAAAAACTACATTTTTAGCAAAATAAAATTAACTGAACCTTATAGGGAATACACTCTGTTACTATGATTGTTGTTTGTTGAATATGAAAAAAGTATTTGTGTCTGTAGGGCAAGAGAGTACATGCCTTTCCTCTAATAATTATTCAATGAACATTTATCTAATACCTACTATGTGCTAAGTGTTGGTGTTAATATGATCTCTCCTTCATTTATGTCAAAATTTTAAAACATACTTGAAAGATATAATACAGATTACTTTTGTGCAATGACATTCTGATTTGCATTATCAAATGAAAGTAAAAAAAAAAAAACAAAAGCGAGATATATGCTTGCCAAAGGTATTTACCATTGTTGTGGAAGATGTCAAGCACAGAGACCAAAGGAAAGAAGGTTTTCTATAGTTTTTGAGGTCTTCCTGATGTTTCTGTTTGTTGATGTTGTCAAGCACATTATCTCTGTACATCTTTGAAAATGAGACATAGGATTGCTAAAAACATTTGGCCTCTGTCTATTTAGGAAAAGAAATGCATATGAAGGTCCATTGTTCAAGACAACCAATAAAAGTGATCTATTAATGCACTGAGGAAACTTAATGTTGTATTATGTTATTACCAATATTTCTATGAATTCATTCATTGCCTCAAATGGTCAAGAAGTTTCTCAAGAATGTAACTGAATAAGGTAGACTCCCAAGGGCATTTTTCTGGGCAGCCACCTCTGCTTTTGCTTATCCAAAAACAAAATGATATTTTTTAAGTCCCAGAAAGAGAAGTGTCAGCTTAACTATAGATAATATGTAGTGGAAGTATTGGGGGAGACGTTGAGATCTAAACCTACCTCCTCATTAAAATGTCAACCAATTGGGACTGTGAGGGAAGGTCCAAATGATGTAATGTCAGTCCAATTAGAAGGAAGATATATCTCCACATACAAGTCTGAGTCATACATCACTGAGGATATTTTCTGCATAGAGACACACAAGACCATCATTTATTAATAGATTACATGCCTCCTTTAATAAACATTAAATTCAGAGATGTGAGTTCATTTTATGTTTAATTAAAGAATTTATATTTTTCTAGGATTTTTGTTGTATTCCCAATTCATTGATCTGATCTTTGTCTTTTTTATTTATAAAAGCATTTAGAGATAGACATTTTCCCCTTACTACTGCTTCTACTATCTCCCCAAAATTTTGATATGTTGTCTTCTTGTTATTGCCTTTAAGTTATTGATTGCTTCTATATTTTTTCTTTGACTCACTCATTCTTTAGGATAAAATTATTTTGTTTCCAGTTAATTTTCCATATTTTTTTCTGTAGTCCTTTGTCAAGTGTAATTTTTGTAGCATTATTATATTAAAAAGATGCTTTTACTATTTCTGCTTTTTTGCATTCAATTTTGACAGGTTTGAGTCCTAATATAGGATCCATTTTTGTGAAGGTGCCAGGTAATTGTTGTAATAAAAGGCATATTCTTTCTACTCCTACTGTTTTCTTTAGAGGCTTATCACAGTTAACTTTTCTATAATACTATTTACCTCTTCAATTACTTTCTTGTTTATTGAAGTTTGATGTCCCTGAATAACATAGTTTTATTGTCTATTTCCTCTTATAAGTCATGTAAATTCAACTTTAGGAATTTGAATGCTATTCAACTCTATGAAATATTGATATTACTTCATTATCTATGATACCTTTAATCAAGATGTACTTTACCTCTTTATCTCTTTTAAGTAGATCAAATTTCACTTTTGCATTTTTTGAGCTCATAATTGCTACCACTGCTTTTTTTTTAAACTTTAGCTGAAGCATAATAGATTCTCCACCAGCCTTTTACATTCTTTTGGGTGTGCATCTCCCTGATTTAAATGTATTTCTTATAGACAGTATAGTGTGGCATTCTGGCTCTTGATCCACTCTGTTATCCTTTTCCATTTATTTTATTGGTGAATTCATGCCATTCACATTACAATTATGATTATTAACTATGCTTCCCTACACCTTATTTTCCCCTATTTGTCTTTCTCTTTCACTCCTTTCAGCCTTTCCATTTTCACAAGGGTTTTTGCTTCTGGCTACTGCCTCCCCAAGTTTCTTTTCCCTTTTGTACATGCCCCACTTTTGTTATTCTCCCTCCCCTTCTTAATTCCTCACAGGTTAAATTTCTATAGCTAGCTATAAGTGAATGTTATTTCTAATTAGAGTAAATTTCAACATTGTTCACCTTCCTATCTTCCCTTCCACTGTATTGATTCTTATTTGCTTCCTTATGTGAAATAATTTCCCCTAACTTTCTTTCCTTTTCTCATTTCCCAGTACGTTTGTCTTTTTTGTCTGTTGATTTTGGGGGTGGGGGGGGTGGATATTATCCCAACATAGTCAACATACTTTCTGCTCTTTGTCTATTTATGCTCTTACTCACTGCACTTATAATTTTAATGTATTTTCAGTACCTTAGGTATCAAAGCACTTATTATATCTTAGGTACTTTAAGTTTCATAAATGTGTTCACTGTAGTAATGTCATCAGTTTAATACAACTGTTTCCCTTGATTGTCTTAAATACCTTAAGTACCATGAGTATGGCTTATATCATTGATATCTAAAGCACCTTAGTTAACACTTTCCCAAGTAAGAATGTGTTTAGTTTAACACCATTGGGTGTCTTGAGTTTCTTTTTTCTTTTCACAATTTCCTTGAGTGTCAAATCACTCAAAATTTTGATCATCAATTTACCTTTTCACCTCTGGTCATTTCCTCAGGAAAGCCTAGAAATCCTCTATTTCATTAGAGTATTATGCTCAATTTTAGCCTTGGCATGTTGCAGTCCTAGCTCTTTTGTCTTACAGAATGTCATATTGGATATTTTCTGGTCCTCTATAGGAAAAGTTTCTAGGTCTTATATAATCCTGACTGTGACTCCAGGATATGTGATTTTTTTTGACCACTTGCAGTATTTTCTCCTTGACCTGGGCATTCTGAAACTTGACTATAATAATCCTAGGATTTTTAAATTTGGAATCTCATTCAAGAGTTAATTGATGAATTCTTTCAATTTCTCCCCTTTTGTTCAAGAACATCAGGGCAGCTCTCCCTGATAATTTCTTGCAATATGGTGTTCAAGATTCATTTTTATTTTTTGTCATAACCTCAAACAGACCAATGATTTTTAATTTATCTATCCTGGATTTATTTTTCAGTTCTGGTGTTTTCCAGTGAGACATTTCAGATTTTCTTCTATTTTCCATTCCTTTGAAATTATTTTATTTTCTTCTGTCTTATAGAGTTATTCGTTTCCATCTGCCCATTTCTACTTTTTAGGGAGTCATTTTCTTGCTTGGGGTTTGGTACTTCCTTTTTTAGGAAATTGTTTTTTTTTTCTGAAGTTTGGAACTTTTTTTAGATCCATTATTTTCCCTTGCAATTTGACTTTGACCTCTCCTATTTGTTTTGTGATCTTTTGGGGAGATCTTCCAGGCATTCATTTTGGATTTGACATGTTTTCACATTTGTTTTTGAGGCTTCAGACTTTCCCAATGTTAGTGTTGCTGTCCTCTTCTGATCTTGCATTTTGGTCTTCATTGTTGCTGAAATAGTTCTCTAGGTCCAAATATTCCTTTGTTTTTTTCCTTATTTAGAGGACTTTTTTTCACAGTATCGCCTATATTACACTGAGGGTTCCTTTGGATGTGCTTGCTTTGGACCACTTCTTGAACTCCTCAGAATATAGCTGGGTTGCTCCATTGTATGAACAGGGCAGCTCCTCACATTGCTGGTTCCACTGTTATCCCCTTTTATCACAATGGGTCTTTCCTCTTGTCCCATTATGTTTTCTTTTGGTTGAAATCCTGCTTTGATTTCTTTTTGCTGGTTCTGCTATTCCCAAATTAGTTTTGAGGCTTTTTTTTGTTGTCTAAAACTGGATTTGGGTGAGTCCAGAGAACTCCTTACTTTGCCACCTTGGCTGTTAGAAGTTTGATATCCTCCATTTCTGACCAGAAATGTTTTACTCTCAGTGAGGCAGACTGGTGGGAAATGACCTGATTTTAATCATGGCTAAAATTCCTGGCACTGTGGCACCACATATGAACGATGCATTTAGCCCTGAAAATAATAAGAAAATGAGGTTGTACTTGGGTTGCCTCCTAAAAATTTCATGATACATTTATTAATCTCTAGATTCTCCATGAAATTCTAGATGGTCTATATTATTTTTAGAACCCTTCTCCCCTATCTTTCAAACATTTTAATTATTAGTTCCAAGGCAGAATCGTGGCAAGAGTTAGGAAATTGGGGTTAAGTGACTTTCTCCAAGTCACATGACTAGGAAGTATCTAAGGCCACCAGGCTGCACCCAAAGACCTATATTATTAAACATTGATATTTTTACAGTGATATTCTTTATCTCTGGATCATGAAGGATTAATCTGTGATTTGCCAAAAGGGAAATAGCGAAATTCAGAGTCAGCACATGCCATCTGAAATTGACTACCAATGAAAAATGGTACAGATAAGGTGGCATGAAGGTTATTATCTTAAGGTTATGGAATTATAAAAGGATATAGGATAGTAGAGAAAGGGTAGCCAATGGACTGCCCTCCTCCTCCTCCTCCATTGGGAATGGAGCCTGTAGATTGTGAGGTGGATCTATATGGAGGATTTCTTGGAGGATATGGATATGAACCATATAGGGAAAAAAGATAAGGCGGGCTTATGATTTTTTTTCAAATAGATTCTATGTGCAAACTGATAACAATACAGACCTTCAAAGTACTGAAGTATTTTCACTTTCTGCCTTTCATCCTTATGGTATTTTTTTCTTTAGCTATCTTAGCTATTTTTTCACTTCAAGGAATTTCAATGCTTATTATCCCTGTTGCTGTACAAAATGATTCCCAAACTTAGATTTTTAAAAAAATATTGGACTCAGACTTATGTGAGACCTGGTTCTGAATTATATTTTTGACATTTAATTGTGTTACTAGACATAAGTTACTTAGTTTCTATGAATCTCTCTGTTCTCTTTTATAAATTTTTTTTTTAATTATAGCTATGGCATTTGTACAAGAAGGGTGTTGTAAAGACTGAGGGGGACAATGTACATTGGAAACCTCATAGTTCTCTAAAGTTGTCAACTATTTTTACTATACCATCTATCATCAAGGTGACTGAGTTGCTTGTCTTCCTGGCCACCATGGGGCTTTGTTATAACACTGTTCACTAAGTTGGGTAGAGACTCAAGGAAAACATTAATATGTTATGTGTATTTCCTGACATCAATAGAATTCTTTCACCAATACAGTTACACAAAATGTATCCTGAATTTCTGGGAAGGTATTCTACAGCAAGAGGTAGTATTCAGGTCTGTAGTTATGCTTGCACAATGGATTAATAATGGGGAATGTCTAACATGCCAAAGATATTCTGGAACCCTGCCCAGTTAATCTTGGGCACTGAGAAGTTGCATCAGGCCAACCTTGATCTAAATGATAACTGGTTTCACCACTCATAATAGCCTCTTCCTGATCTCTGCTGCCTTAACTTGCAATGACTTTTACAGAATCCTTTCTTTCTTCTTAATTATTACTGGACTGGCTAACCAATGAATATTTTGATTGGCCCCACATAGTAGAATGATCTCCCAGATCATTACTTCAGTCTTATATTCTTTCAATAGCAAAGTTTTTCTCTAGCCATTAGAATGTCGATTCCATTCCTGAAGGTTATTGGAGATAAAAATTTATTGGAAAAGACGAGAAATTGATTGCTGACCTCAAGAGAGTTATCTAATGAATTTTAATGAATTTTGAAACAACCAAAAGTGGATGAAAAAATTCAGGATAAGTTGAGGAAACTATATAAAATAAACGCATATAATTTTAGCTAAATAATATTACAAAAATGATGAAGTGAATGAAATAATTAAAGCAAAGTAAAAGAGCTTATGTTTTTGAAAGAGCCAATTTTATTTGCAAATAAAAGAGTCTATTTGCCTCTTTCCTCATTAATTCAAGACATCATCAGTGCCTCTTTCCCATTATAAATGTGTATGCAGAGGCCTGAGGGTAAGGAGGGGAAAAATCCCTTCTCTCTCTAATGTATTTTTCCACAAACATCTTTCCATTGATCAGAGATTTGGACTGAATATTACTAAGTAAATTTACAGAATCAAATGTACATGATAAGGAGTCGGCAATAAATCTTGCCTTGAAATCAGAATAATTTGATCCATTTTATAACTTTTGGAATTTATATCTAATAATGAAACCAAATTTTTATGCATTTTTCAAATTCCTCCTAGGTCATAAATCATCTTTTTTAAAAAATCTTGATAATTTGGTTTTTAAAAATAGGTAGGCTTTATCATCTAAATGTATTTTAAAGCAGTTTCATGCCCATCATGAATATTTTGCCTCTAATTTAGTAGATATTCCTTGACTAAAACCATGAAGATATGAAAATATTCATTAATAATAGAATAATTGAATATGGATATCATTACATATAACCAACAGCCAAAACTTCAACTTTAACAATCTTAGCAAAAATGTAGGAATTTTAAGTTAGTATCCATTATATTTGATTACTTTGAGACAAGAGTATAAAGTATTTGATAATGTTACCACTTCATCTGATTCCCTTTCTATTTATTTAATCATACACATACACATGTTATATACATATTATTTATACACAAATGTGATCACATGAAACATTTTATACTAGGCATGTATTGTGTATCATAATACACATATTATGTGTGTTCACATAAATATGCATGTGCATGTGTGGTTTACTTATTCTTCCTGATACACAAATTCAAAAAATATTACCTTGATTTCTATAGCAGCATATAGATAATTGTTTAAAAAATAAAGAAAAAAGTCTAGAAATCTATAAAGTGGTCTACTGTCCAGGAAAAAGACATAGTTAGGATCCAAATGATAGTCATTCCTTTCTAATGAATGGGGAGAGATAAGAGTATAATGGAGAAAGCATAGAATTTGGTGTCTAATTTAGATTTTTATATTATTGAACCATTTTCTCTCAGTTCTCTCAATGAAGTAGATTCAGAATTTAATATAGTGGTATTTTCGCTAACCTTTTTAAAGATCATCATACCCTCTGGAACAATTCTAAAATGATTTTCTGAGTGGCAAGAAGCCAGGAGGAGTTGGGTATCCTTGGACATGGGAGGAGACAGGGAGGGTTGTCCACGAATTCCCTTTGCTGAAGCCCAACATCCTTTCCCATATTCTTTGGCACAAGTAAGAATATACCTAGACAATTTGAAGTATCACTTGATCATCAAATATAATATCATGAAACTAATTATGACTATATTCTACTTTCCTTAACATTCTTCGCATAAAAAGTACTTTTAAGGACTTTTTAATTTCTTTATCTAAAATAGGTTTATTTAGAAATTATATTTCTCTTCCATTAGTCTAAACAGTTTACATATTCTAAAATATAATTCATTTCACTTAAATTAGTGTTTTGTTGGCTTGTAATTGGCAAAACAACTCCTAATAAATGCTTTATTAGTGATAAATTTACCCTATTAATTTTGATGATGTGATTTTCTTTTCTTTTCTTTTTTAAATCATATAAACCAATAGTTTATCTATTTTGTTAGTTTTTTTCATGAAACTTTTATTTAATGATTTTTTTACAATCAATTTTGTTACTCTCACTTTAAATTCTTAGGACTTCTATTTTGGTATTAAAGTAGGAATTTTAACTTGTTTTTACTGATTTTTAAAAATTGCATGTTGAATTCATCAGTCTGTTCTATCTCTATTTTTATATGAGCTTTTAGAGATCTATATTTCCCTCTAATTTCCACTTTTGCTGTTTTCCATATTCCATTTGGTATATTTTCTCATAATTTTCTTTATTAAAATTATTTATTGTTTCTTTGTCTTGTTTTTAATCCATTCATTCCTTAAGATTAAGTTATATAGTCTCCAATTATTTTTATCCTGTTTCCATGGGTCTCTTAGTAAATATAATTTTATTGCAATATAATCCGAAAAAGATGCACTTACTATTTCTGCTTAACAGGAAAGAAGGAAAATAATTTAT
This sequence comes from Gracilinanus agilis, assembly GCF_016433145.1. Taxonomy (NCBI): domain Eukaryota; kingdom Metazoa; phylum Chordata; class Mammalia; order Didelphimorphia; family Didelphidae; genus Gracilinanus; species Gracilinanus agilis. Next base: position 147,667,885 of record NC_058133.1, on the reverse strand, counting down.
ATGTTTTAAAATATGTATAGCAATTCCTTTCATAGTGGCAAAAAATTGGAAATTGAGATGCCCATCAATTTAGGAATTGCTTACAAAGTTGTAGCATATGATTGTGATATAATGCTACCATGTTATAAGAAATGATGAACAAGTTACTTTAAAAAATATTGAAAGACCTACAAGAAATTATGAAGAGTGCAATAAGCAGAACCAAGAGAATGAAATATATATGAACAGAAATATTATTTGAAGAATAACATTTCTATGTCTACTTCCAAAGGCAGAATTGAACTGATAAATAGAAATAAGTAAGACATACCTTTACACATATGCATACAAATACAGACAAACACACACACATATGTTTTTGGCAAATGATTCTTTCTCTAGTGTGGATGGGGAGGAAGGGAGAGAAGGAGCTAACTGGGAATTTTAAGGTAACAAGCAAATAAAAAAATTAAAACTGCTTTGATTTTTCTATTTTGTTTTAATTTTTTATCTGTTTTAATCTTAATCCTTCCATCCTTAATTCATAATTATTTTTAATAAATTATAGAGTATACCAGTTTCTCTAAAGTTTTCTTTTTCTGGTAGGACTAGTTGAAAGGGGAAGGATATGTAATTAGTCTTCCTCAAACGAGAATATTTATATAGAACAACTCCTATGTGCTAGTGTCAGAACAATGAGTACCTATGTTCAAAAATTTCTTGAATATTAAAATTGACTATAGCCTTTTGTGTCAGTCTTCTATAATATCGCTAAGTAAAATGGCAGGGAAATTCCCTATTTCTTCCCCTGTTCCTGTTGTAACTAGGTGGAAATTGCTACTGGGAAGTGTGTATTTATATTTATTCATTTGTTGTTCAGTTGTTGTCTTGTCTGACACTTTGTGACCTCATACTGACCGTAGAATTTTCTTGGCAAAGATACTATAGTGGTATGCCATTTGTTTCTCTAGTAGACTAAGGCAAATAGAGTTTGAGACTTGTCCAGGATTGCACAGCTAGGAAGTGACTGAGGCTGGATTTGAACCCAGGTCTTCCTAACTCCAGGTTCAGGGCTCTAACCACTTATCTATTTAGGTGCAGCTACTACTTTCTAATTCCCTAACCTGCTATATATGGAGTGTTTGATATAACATGTTATTAATAACAACCTTTTTAGATTTTTTTTGTTGTTGTTTTTTTTTTTTTTTTTTTTTTTTTACAAATGTGAAATAAGAGAACTGGTTAGTAGTTGATAGATTCGGTGGATGTTGGCAGGCCCTCCTTCATTTAGACATTTGGATCAGACCATCTCCTGATTAACCACATCAAGTATACAAAATAAATCTACTTATCTGCAAAGAGTTCACCATTTTTCTTCCTTGTGGGTATAACTTGATTCAGAAATTCCCACATAGAATGGACTCTGACCCCTCAAATCTCCCAGCTTTCTCATTTACTTAATCTATGTAGCATCCAGATGACAACAAAAAGACCTTATTCACCTCCCTCTTTGCCTATTTAGAATTTCTGGATGAAATGAAAATAGATGGAGCATTTAAACAAATGTAACACTAGCTGTCGATGTCATTTTGAAAGATGCATTTGGTCAGCTAATGCTCAAAATGCTCATCAGCATTCTCTCTTCCCTAATCCCCTTGTCTCTGGAGATTTACTCTGCCACACTCCATTATAATAATTAGCTAATTTTAAGATATAGGGCAAAGATTTTTAACATATTGTCCATGAACTTTTTTAAAAAAAAAGTATTTTGAAAACTATTTCAAAGAAATCGATTTCATTTATAATCCTAATGTACTTAATTGCATTCCTTTTAGTCATTATTTTGAAAAAAAAAAAGGTTCCAACAGCTTAACCAGATTGCCAAAAGAGTGCAAGAGATGAAAAAAAATTAAATTAAATTAAAAAATAAGGTTAAGAACCCATGACCTAGTGATACTATTCTGGCACCTAAAATTCATTTGGTCCTCTTCGCAACAACTATATTAAGTTTATATCTAATGAAAAGTTAGGAGTACAATTATTCTGTCTTTGAGCCTTGAGTTATGAAAATTATTAAGAAACTGATGTTTGACTCTGAGTGCTAATTTATATGTATATTTAGCTAATCACTGTTGTTCCTAATGTTGAGGCAAATTTCAAGCTACCAGAAAGGATTGGGTAAAGAAGCAAGTAGAACATTTTACAATGTCTCTTAATGAATTGGAATGGGCAGACAGAGGTGAAAAAAGAGCAGAAACTTTCTTGAAACTTCATTTTGTTGGGCAAAGCTAGGTGCCTCAGTGTATAGAGAGCCAGGCCTAGAAATGGGTGGTCTTAGGTTGAACTCTAACCTAGATACTTCCTAGTTGTGTGACCCTTGCCAAGACACTTAACCTCCATTGCCTAGCCCTTACCACTTTTCTGCCTTGGAACCAATGCTCAGTATTGATTCTAAGATGGAAGGCAAGGGTTTCCAAAAAGAAAAATAAAAAAAGAAAAGAAACTTCATTTAGTCCTTGAAGAAGTAAGTAAAATTCATAGCATCAGCCCAAGTCTATTTTTCTTAAATTCTCATAGGGGCTGATGGATCTTTCTTCCTTCTCTCTCAGATTGTTTCTGGTATTCAGCTCTTAAAGGTCTTAAAAAAATTTAAAAATTTCTTCATTCATTCTTTCCTTCCTCCTTTCTCCCTCCTGCCTTCCCTCTCTTCCCTATTCCTCTCTTTGTCTTCTTAACTCCCTCTGGGCCTTCTCACCCTTTCTCTATGACTTTGTATTTACCTTTAATAACTACCAGGAAGGATTGAAGTCTCCCTCCTGGCTTAAAGAGAGCAATAATCACAAAATGTTCTCAGAACTGGAAGGGGATGTTTTTGTCTTTGATCTACAAATTCCAGTTTGTCATACCATTATCACTTCATGTAATGCACACCTTAATTGCTCTTTTTAAACATTATTACATTCTTCTTTATTCTTTCTCTCAATCTCATTATTCAATTACTGTCTTTATCAAGGAAGACTTGCAGTGAGGGAAGGAAAATTTCAGGCTACCAGAAAGGATTGGGTAAAGAATGTATTATATTTGTTTCATATTGCAACTTCCTTAGTTATATTGTTGTCAGTCAGTTCAATCATTCCTAACTCTTCTTAATCTCTTTGGGGGTTTTCTTGGTAAAGATACCTGAGTGCTTTGCCATTTCCTTCTCCAGTTTATTTTACAGATCAGGAAACTAAGGCAACAGGGTTGGGTGACTTGCCCTGAGTTTCAGAGTTCTTAAGTATCTGAGGCCATATTTGAACTCAGGATGTAGAATATTCCTGACTTCAGGCCTGGTATGGTAAGAATGAAGGGCAAAGGGAAGAATCTTGGGCGGGGAGGGGAGACAGAATGTTGGAAGAGAGGAGCATGAGATAAAACTGGCAGTTGAGAGAGCAGAGGATTCTGGGAGGATTTCTTAAGAAATAGGTTTTCCCTGAGAGGAGCTTGAAGGGAGCAGAAGCAGAAGCAAGCTCTGGGCCAACCAAAGGTCAACCTGTGAATTTCCTCAACTGGAAAAAAAAAGACCTATTACCTTATTTTTTGTCAGCGGACATATTCTCAAGTCCAAGACTGTTTCAACCTGTCTTTTGGGGATTTTCTAGACTCCATCTTGGAGCAGATCATTAAAATCCCCCTTCCTGTCCTTGCCTTACAGGGAGACGCTATACAGCTGAATTATAGATATAGCTGATAGACAAGACACAGAAAGAGAGGGAAGGGCAGGAGAAGCGTTGGATTTTAAGACTGAATTGTCTTCCCAGAGGGAAGGACCTGAAGGATTAGACCTTAGGACAACCGATTCCCACTAACCATCACCCTTATCCATCACCCTGATACTTTTAATAAATATTTATAACAGTCAGATAGTGTTCAAGGACCTTTGAGGGAAAAGAAAGGAAGGAAGTACCAAGGCTTTGTCTGGCTGAATCCATCTTTGAGCCAGACTTCCTGTGAGGTCGACTATCACTCAAGGGGGAGGCTTGTGTGAGCCCCCATTCAGAGCAACAACGAACTGAGTCACCTCATACCTCATTTTGTGTGGAAGCCTTTCCTCTAACCTTTGAGGGCTGGCATACCTTCCTCGGGGCCCCCACCAGCCAGGGGGGACTCCATCAAGGCACCCTAGTATTAGTGGCTCCATTAGTGAGGGAGGAGAGAATTACCAAACAGACCCATCTCTCTTTCCCTCCTAATCTTTTTCCATTCTCATCCACCAATACAGTAGCTATCCACTGGGTCACTTGGCTGTCCCACTGAATTTATACCTTACTATATAGAAAAAAAAAACGGAATATAGAATTTGCTTTCTTTTCTTTGCATAATTTTATAGTCATGTATATGTTGTATGAGGACTGTATTAATTACTTTTGCCACATTATACTTTCTGAAATATATGCTTTCTCCAGCACTTTGGTTTAACAAAGCCAACAGTCCCCTACCAATACTCTCTACTGTTAAGATAGTTTTTATTAATTTCTACTTTTTATATTTAAGAGGAAAAGGAATAATAAGTTTTTTCTATAGGAGACCTCCTGCTGTGCAGGTTGGCAGTTGGTGACCCCTGCTGTGCAGATTGGCAGTTGGTGACCCCTGCTGTGCAGGTCGGCAGTTGGTGACAGTTAGAAGGGTGTGGCTGAGTGTGGTTTGTAAGTTGCAAACTGTTAAAAAGGGCTTTTGGTCTCTGGGTCCCCTGGGGAGAGGAGCAGCAGTTTCTGGCTTCTCTCTCTGAGACCGGGAGTTTTTTTCTAAGGCCTTAACAGCCTTATTGATTATTGACTATTAATAACCTGGGTAGATAAGGTAGATAATGGTTATATTATTAGATAGAGAGAGTAGTGAGAGTAGGCCAGGACTTCGGCCTAGCAGTAGATGCTGCCCTCTGAGACAGATAGATGTAGGGTTTTCTAGAGAAATTTAGTTAGGATTGGGATCTGGGATATAGTTACAAGCTATTGTAAGTTTACTTTCACTTTCCTCCTTTGTATTTCCCATCCATATTTCCTAATAATAAACTAAGTGTTTTGCATTTACCAAACTGTGCACTGGCTTTTGATCAAACTCCTGCACCCAACAATTTAACCCTTCATACTACCCCAGGAATCAATCATGTCTCTAATCTCCTTTATATCAAATTGCAATGCATTATCTTTTGGGACTCAGCTAATTTTAAAACTATTGTATCAAACCACTTACTATTGGCTTACATAGCATTCTATAATTGCATGTGAATATTTAAAACTAATTTGCATTTGAAATCATGCTCCTAACACCACTGAAATCCATATATTGAAGTTTTTTTAGTCAATATATGAAGAATGGAAATGAGTGAGTCCATGTAAGATAGGAGCAGGAATGAGAACTACTAAAGGTAATTAGGTAAAACCTATATAAGGACATTGTCAAGGTCAAAACCATTAGAAAAAAGGACTATAAATCAATCTCAAGAATCTTGGTTTCTGAGTCTTGTAATAAAACCAGATTCTAAATTGCAAAGCTAAAGTCAGAGGCAAAGGCAAAGCTCATGGGAGGATAAATTATGGAATTAAGACAATCTAGGTAACTAATTTAAAAAACAAATAATTTCTGCACAGATTTCCATCCTATATATATTGGTGAACCTACTTAAATATATAGATCTCAATGGGGTAATAGCATTATTTTAGTGTAAATTAATCATAAAATGATCAAATACAAATATGGAATACTACATAAACCAAACAAAGCTATACTAACAAATATTCTTTTTTTCTAGAAAAGGCCAGCTTTTAAAAATTTGTTTGTTTTTCAGGCATTTCAATCATGTCCGACTCTTCTTGACTCTGTTTGGATTTTTCTTGGCAAAGTTGTTGTACTCATTCACTATTTCCTTCTCCAGTCATTTTACAGATAAGGAAATAGAGGCAAACAGGGTTAAGTGACTTTCCTCTCATATAGCTATTGTTTGAGGACAGATTTGAATTCAGAAAGAAGAATCTTCCTGACTTTAGGCCTGATATTTCTATCCACTGTACCACATATCTGTCCCCGTGGCTATTTTACAAACCATATATGAGGTGAAAAGTTATATGTTGGAGTGAGTATAGGTAGCATATCCAAACATACTATGTGTGATGGCATTTTGTAAATAAGCATGGAAATATTACTTCATAATTAATATTTATGATTATTTAAGTGTATTGAGGGTATGTAGTTTAGACTGTTAATTTACCTATTAATCCTAGGTTTTATTCTTGTTGATTCTTTTTTTTTTCTTCCTAGTGGAAACTCCAACATCCCTTCACATTCCTCATGTTGACAAATGAATTTAATGTCATTTCAGTCGCAAAGAAGAAAAACAATTTACCAAAAATAATAAATTTTGAGATAGGAAGGAACTATGTAAGAGTAATGACTTATCTGTCCTGTAATCCAAGCAAAACACCCCATCTAATCCCAGACATTTCAGAGATAGAGTTCAAGCTCTTTCTACTTCTTGGTCTAATTTTGAACCATAAAAGAAGACAAACTTTGCTATATTCCAAACTTTAGAGAAAGTGCTAGAAAAGTCTTGCTAGACCAGTTAGGTTATTCCACAAGCTGAGGACTCTAAGATACTTTTGTTATCTCTAGTCCTGGTAGAACTATTATAGAAATAACCCTCTACTCCTTTGCCGACTGCTTGGTCAAGATATATTTCTTTTGTTCACTATCATATACCTATGTGGAAAAGATTTGCTAAAAACATATAGTGTAAATATAGCACAGAAAGTATCTCTCAATTGGGGCAGCTGGGTGATTCAGTGGATTGAGAGCCAGGCTCAGGGACAGGAGGTCCTAGGTTCAAATCTGGCCTAAGACACTTCCCAGCTGTGTGACCCTGGGCAAGTCACTTAACCGCCATTGTCTAGCCCTTACCACTCTTCTGCCTTAGAACCAATACACAGTATTGATTCTAAGAAGGAAGATAAAGATTGAAAAAAAGAATCAATTATTTGAAAAAAAAAACACATTTTTATAATCCTAGTAAAACTCGAACAAATGATAGACAAGATAGTATAAGGGGTAGAAAATATAAAATGTTACATTAACTAATTCATATAGATACATACAAAATTAGTGGAAGCATTTAGAGACAAACCACAGAGTTTTAGCTACTCTCTACAAACTTGCAGAATATTCAGAGAATAAGCAAAATATTACCTGCTATTGCATCATATCATATTAGATAAGTTTTCCTGCAGTTCTCTAGAACAATGATTAAGTGACTCAGTCCCTTAGAGCAATGCCAAATTTCTAGAAGGATCATAGACAATAAACCTAGTATTCAGATAGGTGAAAAATCTTTTTTCCAAGCCTCCCATTTACATTGTACTTGATTTGCCCTCATCCATTTTTTCATATTGGGCTTTAGCTCATATCCCCACACCATTACAGTCTGGTAGAATGTGATAGACCCAGGTCATATGTTGCAGATTTGGACAATGGCAAAATTTTCAATGAGGAAAGGAAATTTGCTTAAAATTGTATGAAGCTTATTTTGGTTAGATAAGTGAAAATACATTTTTGTTGGCTCGTTGAAAGAATATTTGGCATTATGTTATATAATATTATGGTATATTTTACTATATTTATTGCTAAGGTAACTTCTTCCCAAAATAACAACCTTTCCTCATCTTATCCCTAGTGATTTATGTGAATAGCTTCCGTATCTGTACTATAAAAAATTGGAAGAGTTTTATTCTTCAAGATCCATTAATATTCTTTTAGAATAAAATGTGATATTATTGTTCTTTAAGAAATCATATATAATGTGAACAAGGAAGCTTGGGAAAAATTACGTGAATTCAAGAAAAGTGAAGCAAAAAGAAACAGGAAAACAATATATACAATGTTGATAATGATGTGAATGAAAAACAAAGCCAAATAATCAAAACTGAATGGCACAAAATTATAATGCAGTCCTTGCTACCCTTTCTGCAAGAGAATTGATAAGGCAACTCCTTTTGTTTCTTTTAAGAGAAAGGGCGTGAGTATACGACATGGTATATTATGTCCTCCTCTTTTTGATACATTGGTTTATTCTGAATGTATTAGTTATACGAATGTTTGAATGACTAACAGCCCATAAAACTCTATTTATTTGAATTTTAATTAGGATACTTACTATCCCAGATTAATTTCTAATTTGTGGAATTTTATTCAACATATTTCAGAAGTTGGGGGTATTTTGTATTGTGAAAATAATTCAAACAATACAGTAAGTATTGTGCTGCATTAAAAACAATTTGTATATGAAAAACATGAGTTCACACATTAACTCTAATAATGACTAACTAGCTTGATGATGAATAAAGATAGCGTTATGTTAAAGGATATATCAGATTATTATTATTTATACTGTGCATTGAGTGCCTAATCTATTCCATTCATCCACTACTCTAGTTCTTAACCAATGTTTTGATTGTTGGCAGTTTATAATAAAGTTTGAATACAGTACAGTGAGGTCACCTTTCTTCCTATTTTAAAAATTAATCCCCTTGATATTCTTGGCCTTTTGTTCTTCCAGATGTATTTTGGTATTGTTTTTTCTAGTCCTATGAATGTTTTTCCAATTGTTTAGATATGACTTTATTTGTGTGAAAAGTGTTTTGTAGTCTTTGTATGTTTTTAAATTTAATTTTCCCAGGAAAAATTTCATCTCTGAGAGAGGACACTTTCTCATTTTTGTTGGAAACTAAGTGTTACAATGAATAATAGACCTGGAGTTAGGAATACTCAACTTCTTGAGTTTATATCTGGCTTCAGACACTAGCTGTGTGAACTTGGGCAAGTCAATTATTCCTATTTGCCCCCATTTCCTCATCTGTAAAATAAGCTGGACAATGAAATGACAAGCAACTCTAGTATTTTTTCCAAGAAAATCACAAATTAGCCTGTGAATAGGTGGGCAGAACAGAAATGACTGAACAAAAACAACTACAGAGTGGTAAAGGTGTAGAGGAGACTTAGGTTAAGGAAATGCAAATAATAATTATACCTACTTGTCAGAGTTGTTGCAAAGATAAAATGAAATAACATATTTTAGTCCCTTATAAACTCTCAAGCAAAATGAAAGTGAGTTGTTATTATTGAATATTGCTTTCCTGTAGCACTTCCCTAAGAAAGCATATGCATATGTAGAAGACACATAGTAGATATTTAATAAATACTTGTAAGAATATAACTCATAATTGCTTTTCAGAAGAATTGGGCAAGTTTACAGCAGTATAAATGCAATTAGTAGTATAAACAAGTTAAACGTGTTCTATTCTTCCTGCAATTTCCCTAGTAATAACTATTTCTGCCTTTTTATTTTTGTCAATTTGTGGTAAATAAGGCAAAGGCAATTTGAATTTATCTTATTAAAAGTAACTTTAGCAATTTCCCTACAATTTTTAATAGTCTGAAATCATTTTAGAAATTTTACTAGATTCAAAATCCTTTGGAAGCTCTCAATTTCTGAAAGTAGATCTTGTGGCATTAGCTGGGGGTCATGATTCTGGTTAGAGAGGGATAAAAATCAAAGATACCTTTGTATAGTGAATAATGTTTGAATATTTTGAAAAAACATTATGGAATAAAGTGAAGTTTAATATTTCTCAGATGTCTTATACCTATCAATAATGTAATGCTGAAAGTTTAAAGGTAATTGTACATTATATCTTAACAAGGGTTAAGCTCACTGTTTACTTTTATTAGTACTTTTGTGACTAAGAAGCATGACATGATCATAATATTAATTCATTGCTTCAAATTCTGTTCAGAAAATTTACCTAGGGCCTATATACATATTTGTCCCTATTCATTCAAATGCTTAGAAGTTGTGACACTGCTCTATGAATTATTTTTCAAAGTGAATAAAATAAATGTCATTAGAAGAGTAATGTTCTTAATGATATAACTTAAACTGAATGCCTAAACAAAATAAAAACAATTATATGTTAAGCAATATATTTCACCATTTTATGAGGGTGAAATGAATTAATAAAATACTATATAAGTACTAGTTATCATTATATATTATGTATACATAATTATTAGAGGCAACATGGCATAGTGGATAGAGAACCATCTTCTAAGCCAGAGATTTAGATTAAAGTCTCATTTTTAAGCACATACAGTATGTGTAATATTGAAAGTCATTGAACTCTGAACACTAAGCAACTTTTAAAAAATCATTTTCTCCTGTATTACATGTTGAAACAATTATAAATAATCATTCTCTGACATTCTTCAATTCATATTCTCTCCCTCCCTTTTTATCCCTGTGTTCTCCCCAAGAAGACAGGTAATATAATACAGATTGTACATATGTCATTATACTATACATATTTCCATATTTGTCATATGAAGCAAGGCATATTGCTTACATTAGAGAAAATTCCACAGAGGAAATAAAGTGAAGAACTATATGCTTCAATCTGCATTCTGAGTCCATCTGTTTCTTCTGTGGCTATGGATATTTTTTTCTTCTTCATGAAATCTTTGTAGTTGTCCTAGGTCCTTGCATGGTTAATAATAGTTAAGTCATTCACAATTGACCATTATCCAATATTGTTACTGTGTACAACATTCTTCAGGTTCTGTTCAATTCACTTTGCATCACTTCATAGAAGTCTTTCCAGCTTTTTTATGATCATCTTGGTTGTCATGACTTATGGCACAATAGTGTTCCATTACAACTACATACCACAACTTTTTCAGCTATTCCCAATTGATGGACATCTCTTCAGTTTCTAGTTCTTTGCCCCTCCAATAGTTGCTATAAATATTTTTCTACAATTAAGTCCTTTTTTCACTATCTTTAATCTCTAACATGTATACCTGAGTCAAAGGGTATGCACAGCTAAGTGGAAGAACGGATAGAGTTCTGGACCTGAGCTCAAACATCCCTTGGCAACTTTCTAAGAATATAAGTAGCAAAGAAGGTACAGATCTGTATCAGTTGAGTAAATTTCTTTACCTGAGAATCCCTTACAGCAATGAAACTCAAGTTTTATTGACTCTAAGACTTGTCCTTTATCCATTATTTTATCTATGCTGCCATGTTAAGGAAATTAAATACAATGCGTTCTAATATAATTTGTGTACAGGGTGCAATAATTTCTATAAATAGGAAGAAAATGCAATCACATTTGATTTCATTATAAATAAGATGTCATTTATCATTAATATTTTGGGGAAAATTGGGTGAATACAAGAGTGCATATTGAAAAGCAAAATCTGGTCAAAGAATAGCAAATTTACTTGAAAATATTAATAAATCACAGATTGAAATAGTTCCCAGCAGGTGCTTCATTTCAGTACTTGTTAATTTAAAGACTACATGATAATGAGAGAAAGTACTTTAAAAATAATTTTAGCAGGATCAATCAAAGAAGAAATTAAATTATAACATTCAGCTAGAATTACAGAAAACTTCCCAAACCACTTTTCCCCAACTTTGAAAAATCTGAAAACCATCTTGCTACAACATAATTCCTTGAAACTCAACAAACATTTTATATATATATATATATATGTGTGTGTGTGTGTGTGTGTGTGTGTGTGTGTGTGTGTGTATTCTAGAATGTTTACCCACAGCATAAGTGGGAAGAGAGAGACTTAGCAAGTATAAAATTTTAAATTACATAAATTGATTTGGTTCATTCATTTTTCAGTCATATCCGACTTTTCACAATCCACTTGAGGTTTTTCTTGGCAAAGACATTGTAGTGCTTTGTCATTTCCTTCTCCAGCTCATTTTACAGGTGAAGAAGCTAAAGCAAAAAGGGTTGTGACTTGTATGGTGCCACACAAATGGTAATTGTCTGAGATAAAATTTGACCTCAGGTCTTCCTGACTCCAGGTCCTTAGCTTTTCCCCATGCAACCTTAGCTGCTTATGAAAATAATAAATTTCTTTATTACCTCAACTTGGCCTTCTTAAAAAGGAAGGAAAATAGCATTCTTATTGAAATATTTTTATCCTACAATCCTTGATCATGTGTGATTTCTGTACAAATATTTGATGTCATTTTGTTTCACCGATCATTCAATGAAATAAATCTAACACCAAATATCTATAAAATATGTCAAAGCATTTTTTAAATTGACCAAATAATTAAATCAAAAGATTCAGTCAGAAGTTATATCTTCTCTCTTTTATTATGCATATAAATCCCCATCATACTTTGATTCCACATTCCATGAACATTTAGCTAAACACTTAATACATAAATTTTGAGACAACTGAATTACACATTAAATAGAAAACAAGCCTTGGAATCAGGAAGATCTAAGTTCATATTAGTCCTCAGACACTTATTGGCTGGGAGACTCTTGGGCAAGTCATTCAACACCTATTCACTGCAGTTTCCTCATCTGTAAAACTGGGATAATAATAGCATTTACCTCCCAGATTTGGGGCAAGGATCAAATGAAAGGATAACTTCAGAGTGCTTAGCTCCCCAAGGAGCTAAAATTCCAATCCAACTTTATCACATCTATCTTGACAAGATTCCTCACAAATAGATTGGGATTAGCCAGTATTCCAGTTCTAAAGATTAGAGACCCTGGAGTACAATGATGGCCCATGATTGCCACAAATAAGAGCAGAGCTGAATTCAAATCTTGGCTTTAAAAAAGTGTGAGTATAGTACCTTTTCTATTTGATGCTAACTGGATATATGGGAAATTATGCAAAAATTTGTTTATAAATATGCTTATTTTTAAGAGAGAGAAAAACTTTGTTTTACATACTCACTGATAATTAACAAGATTTTTGACAATCCTCCCATTGAACATAAATTCACAGAGGAAACTACCTAAGTGGGAAATAGTGATAGCAAACATTAATTAAATATGCCTTCTTTCGTTTCTAGGTTAATTAACACATCTATAGGGAAGTGGAAGAGAATTGGAGAATGAAGTAAAACGTGTGAAAAGTTTAATAGAAGAAACAAATGAGCAATTGGAAATCCTTTAAAGTTTCTTTTTTATTTTGAATAGAAAGTGAAGAATAAACTGTCATTTAGACTTGAAGGTCTTTTCTGATTTGAGAAAGGTATGAAAACTGCTGTTGCTTAGTAAGATATCTACTCAGAGTGCTAGAATGTAACTCTCATGAAATCCCATAGTGGTTAAGTTTCTGAAAGTACAAAAATTATTTTGCATTAGCTTTATCACTTTCCTACAGCATGGACCCTGATGATGGCAATATGTCAAGGCACTGACCTATATATACAGAAATTATAATGATATGCATTTTTGCTAGAGGAGAAATTATTATTGCATAGAGTTGTTAATGGACTAGCTGTACAAAACTACCAAACACTGTTCCTTAATCTGGGATTTTCCTCAAAGCAGGAATTTCTTGTAGATTGATCAAGTGTTTTACTGAGTCTCTGGGCCTTTATGACAAAAGAAACTAGACTAGCAAATCAAATTACTATACTTTGGTTGTATGTACTGTATGGTTACCTAGAAAGCTAATTAAATCTTAAATTAGTTTAACAGAAGTAAAATTTCCAGCCCTAAAGAAGTGGTAGGGTCAAGGTCAGATGAAGTAGTGCATTTGTCTGATAATTGGGAAAAATATAGCTAATTCTTGGAAAGATATAAGAATGAAATAAAAAAGATAAAAGTTGCTGGAAGGAAGGAAGGAAGGAAGGAAGGAAGGAAGGAAGGAAGGAAGGAAGGAAGGAAAGAAGGAAGGAAGGAAGGAAGGAAAGAAGGAAAGAAGGAAAGAAGGAATGAAGGAAAGAAGGAA
>NC_058133.1:147572480-147649137 GCF_016433145.1 Gracilinanus agilis | reverse complement strand
TATATATATATATATATATATATATATATATATATACATATATATATATATATATCTTAGTTTCTGCTTTTTTCATTCTTTATCACTTCATACAGGTCTAACAATGTTTCTCTAAATTTCTTATGTTCACAATTCCTTATAAATGGCCAAATAACATAAGCATGTGTCATTTTATGGAACTTCACAGATATTGCAATGTATATAAGCTGAAGGTTTGTGGCAATCCTGAATCAAGCAAGTCTGTCAGCACCATTTTTTCAACAGTATGTGCTCACAGCACATCCATGTCACATTTTGGTAATCCTCATAATATTTTTTTAATTTTTTTAAACCCTTAACTTCTGTGTATTGACTTATAGGTGGAAGAGTGGTAAGGGTGGGCAATGGGGGTCAATTGACTTGCCCAGGGTCACACAGCTGGGAGGTTTCTGAGGCCAGATTTGAACCTAGAACCTCCCGTCTCTAGGCCTGACTCTCAATCCACTGAGCTACCCAGCTGCCCCAATCCTCATAATATTTTAAACTATTTTCATTTTTATATCTGTTATGGTGATTTATGATCAATGATCTTTGATGTTCTTATAGTTGTTTTGGGGTGCCATGAGCCAAGCCTTTATAAGACAAAGAACTTAATGGATAAATGTTGTTTATGCACTAACTGCTACACTGACCAACCATTCCTCCACTTTTTTACCTCTCTTTTGGCCTCCCTGTTCCCCTAGACACAAAAATATTAACATTAGGGCTACAAATAATCCTACTACAGCCTCTAGATGTTCTAATAGAAGGAAGAGTAAACTTATGTGGTAAAATTCATTGTTGTCTTATTTTAAGAAATTGTTGCAGCCACCCTGACTTTCAGCACCCATTCTACTCAATCAACAGCCATCAACAATGAGGGAAAGACTACAAGTAAAGAGATTACCACTTGCTGAAGGCTCAGGTAATGGCTCACATTTTTAAAAACAAAACATTTTAAAATTAATGTATATACATTGTTTTTAAGGCATTATGCATTTGCACATTTAATAGACTATATCATAGTGTAAAAATAACTTTTATATTCACTGAGAAACCAAAAAAATTCACATGACTCACTTTTTTTAAAAATTCCTTTATTGTGGTGATCTAGAACTGAAACCACATTATCTTTAATGTATGCCTATATGCATTTTAATCAATATTTCACAATTCATTTAGTGACAACTTAATTGATAGACATATATTTTATTTCTAATTTTTAATACCATTATAGTATGACTATTTTGGTACTTAAGCATCTATGTATGCATACATATGCATATGCACACAATACACAGTACATGTGTCTATATGTGTATGTATTTGTATGTACATTTATACACATTTACATCATGTATATACACATACATGCCTTCTTTTATGACTTTGACTTCCTTGGGGTGTATATAGATATAGATATAGATGTAGATTGATAAATTTATGAATCAAATGCTATGAACCATTTAGTGACTTTTCATACAAGAATTTTTGATCAATTCACAATTCTGCAAATAGTGAATAAGTCCATGTATCTTCCTACAACACCTCCAAAACTAGTATATTTCTTTGAAAATAAAATCTGGGGACATGTAATGTTTGAATAATTTGTTCTTGGAGCTGTACCATTGTCTAAACTCATATGTAGTGAGTCTTCAAACTAATAAAAATGTCATATTCTTGGGGAAATTGTGGTATATTGAAATGATGAGTCAAATATGATTTTTCCCCAGAAGGTAATGTTACAAGGTAGGTTATTTTGGTTATCAAGCTTTTAATGATCTCAAAAAACTAGGAGAGCAACCACCCATTTTTTCAACATTAACATTTACTGATGTTGTCCTGTGTCAACAAGACATGGAATATAATGGCCTCAAAAGAGCAAAATATGAGAATTACAAAGAGAGTAAAGGGGAAAAATGGTACATATGAGTGGAGTGTATCAGATAGCCAATAAAGAACTTTAAAGAATAGAAATAAAGAAACTGAAATATGGCAGGAATAAAAAGAGAAGATAGTCATTTTGCAAGAATGGAAAATGACAAGTGAACAACAAATGTACTCCACTGCTATTTCTAAGATTCTAATAGAAATTAAAAAAATAAAGGTATCCACCAAGTTGAGTGTATTCCCTATGGTCAGTTTTTGTGAGAACATGAAAGGTGCAATAGAAATCTGGCTGTGTTATCTGTCCTGTCTCTAACTATATACCAATTGCATGATTCTAGTTAAATCATTTAACATTTCAGTACTCTATGCCAGGGGTGGTGAACTACAACTTTTGGAGCAAATCTAGCTTGAGATATTTTTTTTTTTTAACTCTTACCTTCCATCTTGGAGTCAATACTAGGCAGAAGAGTGGTAAGGGCTAGGCAATGGGGGTTAAGTGACTTGCCCAGGGGCACACAGCCAGGAAGTGTCTGAGGCCAGATTTGAACCTAGGACCTCCTGTCTCTAGGCCTGGCTCTCAATCCACTGAGCTACCCAGCTGCCCCTTGAGACCTATTTTTATGTGGCTTATGAGCTAAGAATTATTTTTAGCTCATATTCATGCAATAATACATGGGGAGTTAGAGTTGGTTCATGGTGTATAGTTTGCTAATCCCCATTCTAGGTAACTATCTAAAGATTATAAGTTGCAAAAAACAAAAAAAAAAAGGTTTCAGCCTGCATTAGTAGAGGGAGTTTCCTGATGAGAAAGTTCTCTGTATTAATAAAATCACTGGTATAATCCCTCTAAGTACCTATGGCCAAGATTTACTAAAAATCGTTAGGGTGGATGAGTTGTAGTTCACACTGTTGGAGGGAACATCTAAATTTAAATACTTGAAAGTTCCTGACTGAGGATTTGATCCCCTAATCATTATAGAATTGTCCACAAATACTATTTTAGTCAACTAGTGAATTTTTTTTTCTAAAAGTTAAGTACAGCAATAGCTACAGATGCAGAAATTAATTATATTTTGTTTGCTGAAATGATTCCAGGGAAAATAACTATAAGAGATGAGAAGAGGAAATATGGAAAATTGAAGAAACAACTAGAGGAGCCATGACAGTGGGTTTAAGAGCTTTAGAAAACTGGAAAGGGATTTTTCAAGATAAGAAAAGGCCTTCTGAAATTTTACATCAGAACAATGGAGTCTTATATTTAAATTAACAAGGAAATAAACAGACTTATACATGTACTGCCTATTTTAAGTACCATAAATATAAACATGAATGCAAAAGGAGGAAAAAACATTTCTTATAGGTGAAATCCTTTTACATTGAACCAGTATAGCTGGTTCATAGATAGCATATTGAAGAGTATATGTGTAAATTTAGAAATTACATTATAAATCATCTATTTGAACACTTTAACTTATGAACAAGAAAATGGAGATCAAGAGAAAATTATTCTTTAGCAGTTTCATTTGTGTCTGACTATTTGTGACTCCATTTGGAGTCTTCTTGGCAAAGGTAATAGAGTTGTTTGATCATTTTAGAGATGAAGAAACTAGGGCAAACAAGGTTAATTGATTTAATTGACTTGCCCAGGGTCACACAGTAAGTGTCTAAGACTAAATTTGAACTCAGGTCTTGCTGACTCCAGGACTGTGTCACCTAACTTCCAAAGGAAGACAGAGATAGACAGACAGAGAGACAGATACCAAGATAGGTGGAGGGTGGAGGTGGGGGAGGAATGAAAGAGAGAGAGAGAGAGAGAGAGAGAGATAATAGGTCAAATGTACTTTTCCAAATTGCTTCTAAATAAATGAGGATAGGCAGGTAGGCAGGGTGGGGAGAGGAGGGAAGAATAAGCGTTTATGTAATGGATACTGCATTCTAGGTATCTTGATGAGGACTTTACAGAAATAATCTAATTTGATCTTCTCAATATCTGTGAAGTAGGTGCTGTTATTCCCATTTCTTAGTTAAGGAATCTGAAGCGAACTTATTTTAAATAACTTCCTTAGCATCACATAACTAGTTAGTATATGAGGCAGGATTTGAATTCAAGAATTCCTGATTTTAGGGAAAACTTTTATTCACTGTGTCATCTAGCTTCCTAAATTTAGTTGGAGTTTTGATCTTATAATTTGAATTTATTATTACCTGATATTGAAACCAGATTTAGAACAAATATAATTATAGGGTTATATAGAGAGAGTTTGAAGGGCCCCGATGTGTCCTGTGATTTGTTTTACATATTTTAGGTGGATTTTTAAGGTATACACTTTAGTTTGAATGGAATGACTAAATTAACAGGCTACATTTTTAAATTGTTTTGATGCGTTTTTAAAAATTACATCATGATGATTTACAATTCCTAATCTTATTGGTACTCCAACCCTACTTAGTTTGCAGTGAAAATTAGGTAACATAACAACAACATATTATTGTAGATATTTTGTATATCATTTTTCTGGTCTTGCCACATATTACATCAGCTCAAATCTTTCCGTGATTCTCTGAATTTCTCCTATTGACTATTTCTATGTAACATTCTGCTACATTCTTATACAGCAATTTTTTTCAACCATTTCCATATTGTAGAAATATGTAGAAATATATATTTAGCTAGCAGAGAGAACAGACTTGGCTGGCAAGAGAATTTGGAATCTGGACTGAGGGGACACAGTGACTCTGGCAGCATGGCAGTTTGAAGCTGTCAGGAAGAGCCTGTGGATTTATAGTGGATCTGGTCAGACTCAACAAGTCTGAAGCTGTTTCCCTAGATCTTGGACTGTAATATTTTCAATCAAACCCAGTGAAGTTGTAAGGTTGAGAAGTGGATTTAATCTGTTGTGGTGGACACAAAGATTATCCTGTCTCCCTCTCTTCACTCTTGGATCTAACTTGCTATGATTCCTGTTTTCCTGAGAGCAGCTGTGAAGATTTGAAGAATTCAACATAGGACATCTTTGTGACATCCCCTTACTCCCTGTCAAGCCAGACCTTGCTTTAAGCAGTCTGTTCATAGATTTTAGACATCAGTGTAGTCTTTGTCCATTCCTCTATCTCTGGATAGATATCATTAGACCATAGAGTTAGTTCTCCTGATCCCTTTCACTCCTCATCCCACTTATTTATCAAACTGGTTCATTTTCATAATCCTGCCTCATATGTCCTTTCCCAGATACCAAGGTTGACACATTGATCCACTGTGTGTTGAAGTTAACTGGTTATTTTTTTTCAGTTATCCCCACCTGAGTATTGTTATCTGAGGTAATTCATTTAAGCTTTTCAGTTCTCTGCAGTCAGTTGACTCGCCTAATTGACAGCCCTCTTTCCTCACTTTTCCCTACTTTACTGAGTGACTATATTTAATCCATCATTACAATATCAAATGGGCATTCATTTTGACTCTAGTTTGAAGTCACTGCAGAATATTGTAATGAACATATTGGTTTACATAGTACATTTGTTTCTCTGATATTTTGAGACCTTGTTACCAATCATGGGATATTAGGGTGAAAAAATTTGAATAGTTTAGTGACATATAAATTAAAATGGACTTATAACATGGTTGAACCACTTAACGTTTCTACAAACAAGATCTTATACGAAGGCAAAATGAGACTGTCTTTACCCTTAAAGAGCTAATATTCTCTAAAAGGATATAACATGTTCATATAATAAATATAAAATAATTATTAGATATAACATCTCAGGAGACAAGGAATACTTATATGTAGAAGATGGAATAAGATGAGAATTTGCCATTATAGAGTAGGTAATCTTTAGCTTACATCTCTGCTTCTTGCTAACTGCATGAACTTAGGCAAGTAACTTCATATCTTTGAGACAGTTTCCTCATTTGTCAAATGAGAGAATTGAATTAGATGATTTATGATGCATCTACTTTTAATCTCAGATCTTATACTCTGTACTTATATTTTTCTAAGTGAGTTTAGTTAATGTAACTCATTTGCTTAGAAGATGACTGCCCAAGTGAGCCAAAAAATCCAAGAGTCTAAACATGCAAAATTGGTAACAAACATTGAATCTGTGATCTCAATATCATCTAACTATCTGTCTTGATCCATGTTATCATTTAATTCCAAGAAGAAAATTATAAAAAGAGTGATATTATTTCCCCCCTCTCTCTCTATCTTCCAAATAAAGTTAAATTCAACAAATATTTGTTGAGTATTGTAATATGGATAATTTGAGGAAAGGTGTGTGGGATAAGGGAATTTGAAAGGAGATTGTCAGAGACTTGCTAAATGAGTAATCTAGGTTACAGGTAGGCTGGGATTAAGGAGATTCAGAATATAATAGGGCTGAAATCAGGAGTATAACACAGAAGGGAAACAGATCTTCAGGGAGAGGAGAAATTAAACTAAACAGACAAACAGCAGGCTTTTCAGACTGGGACTTAGACTCAAACACTGGCAGAGGGAAATAGACTATACTAAAATTAACAATAGGCTTAGTTAATTTCACAGGAAGGGACTTGTTTTGAAGTTACACCTTCCTCCAAGATGGATACCCGGCTTCCCTTCAAGCCCAGAGTATGTTGGTTCTTTTCCTCTTCTTCCCTCTCTTGATAACTAACAGACAAATTATACTAATAGGTCTGTTGAAACACAAAAGGGTTTATTATCTTTAAAGGATGATTTATCAGGAAAGTGGATCAAAGGAAAGCCCTAACAGTGGTCTCAGGAACCTCAGGTGGGGGAAGGGAGGCAAAGGTGGAGTCTGAGTAAGGACCAGCCTTTTACTCAGCTTACAATGCTATTGCTATCTAAAGGGAATAAATGATGATTGACTAGTTTCTCTATATCTAATATTGTCAAATAAACAATTAACCCTACACAGATTTTGAACTCCTCTCTAATCACTCTCCTTATTAACTCCACAGACATATAAGGTAAGGGAGGGAAGGTAGGAAATAATATTAGGGAAGGAAGATATAAAGGATTTATCCAAAATAATAATTTCTTAAGTAAATATATCAAAGCTAGGCTAAATTTCAATACTATAGCTAGGTAAGGAAGCAGCTCGGCTGAATCAGACAACCTCCCTCCACGGGAGACCCTCATCAACTGTCTTTTCCTCAAGATTCCAAACCCTAACTGATTTAGAACTCAGCCAAAGCTAGAAAAAACTATATGACCCCCACTCTCTATAATACAGTATCTATCATATTCAAAACATTAACATAGACACTATTCCATCCACTCTCAAATATCTCCATCTTTTATGGTGAATAAGGATGGTTAGGATTTTTTTTAACTGATATGTCTTCTCATTTCTTAAGGGAGAAAGAGAGTCAACTCTTAAATAATTTACAAGACCCATTGAGACAGGACTGCTTGATCTTACATGCATTTTATTTGTCACAATAAAAGCATTCTCACAATTAGAGAAATGTTAGCAAAGACTGCCAAAATAACAGCTGAGTGGAGAAAGCAGGGCATGGCTAGCAAATGCCATTTAGGAAAAAAGGTGAAAATCATGATCACTATTTAAAATAAATTTACAATTAGGTGACCTTCACTTATTCAATATCTCATCATTAATTTTAATCAAATATAGTTGTTACCCGTTAACTAGAGGAGAAAAGAAACCTTACTGAATTCTTATTCACTATTTTCATTTGATTCTTCATAAATAAGCCCAGATAAAATACTGCTGTGAGGGAAGAATGAAGAATGAATCTCCCCTCCCCCAATGTCCTGTTAATGAAATGGCCCAAGGTCAGTGAATGTTTTGTAGGCAAAGCTGCTAATGATATAAATAGCACATGTCTGGTGTTGTTAAATTGTACAGTTGATCATCTATGAGCATTCATTAGACAATAACACAATACTTGGTCTTTACCTCTCTATTATATCTGCCACCTGCCTAGAATATTGTGGAATCTGTTAGCATGTATTCTTCAATTTTACTTTCTCCTTCTGTTACTCTATCCTATATATGACTGGTATATTAAGCTGCTTTATGTTTTTGGTCATGTCACTCCTCTACTAAATATCCTTTAATGACTACTTATCACCAATTGAATAAAACACTAACTTTTTTTTCACCAGGGAATCAAGGCATTCCACAGTCTGGTAACGTGCTAACCTTGCTACCTTATTATCATATTCTTCTCAGCTAAATATCATGCTTCAGTCAAACTTAACTATTTTCTATCCTCCATACGAGACTTGAATTTTATCATTTTTGTCTTTGCTCACCATTTTGACTATTCTTACATATTTTCCTTTTTCATTATGCCTATTCATTTACACTGCATCCTTAAAAGTCTAATGTCATATCATTTAGGAAATAATCTCTGATTTCTTACTGATCAAAAATGATTATTTATTTTCTGATCTCATGTTCCCACCCCCTTTTTCTGCTTGCTTATGCTTGATATTTGCCTTTGAAACCGAAAACTTCACGAAGACAGGGCAATGATTTATCTAAATTATGTATCTCACAGATTCCCTTACACACTGCTCTTCATTGAGAGTCACTATGATATAGTAGATTGTTATATCTAGAGTTAAGAGACTTGTATTTTAATTTCACTTCTGTTATATATATATACTGTGTGACCGTGAGCAAGTCATACCCTGTCAAAACCTCTTTTCTTATCAGCATTGAGGATAATAATTCTGTCTTTAATTCATAGTGTCACAAGGAAAGCATTATATAAATGCAAGTTTTCATTATTCAAATATAAGTTTAACAAATATTTTAAAATGAGCCAAATATTCTATAAAGATTTTTTAATTTTATTAATGAGAACAGTATTTCTTTTTTTTAGATAATAAAATCAAAATCCCTTAGCCCTGAGATAAAAAAGAAAACTCTGTTAACAAAATGGGGAAGCATGAGCAGTGACAATCTGGAAAACACAGAAAATAGGGAACAACTTGGTTGGGGGCTTGGAACATTGCATAAAATGATCAGATAAAGGAACTGAAAGTATTTGTCTTTAGAATGAGTAGCTATGGTGGGAAGCTGATAGAAATTAGCATGGAAGAGAATCACATTTAGGCTTTTCTGTGAAAAAACATTCTCAATGATTTGAGTAGCCCAAAATTTAAATGAACTGTATTGAAAGAGTTCTGTTCTAAAATATTTGTTGTTGAGTTGTGCCTATTGTAAGGTAATTCCTATTTGGTTTGGGTTAAGAAGAACATCTCTGACATCCCTTCCAACTTTGGGATTCTGGGTCTTGATGACTTATCATAGTGAAGAAGACAACCTATAAGATCCAAATCAGATAAGGGCATTAGAGTATCATGGAAAGGGCAATGGAACAATAATGAAAGCATCTTGGTCTTAACCTTACCTCTATTACTCTACCTGTGTTACTCAGTTTCCAATTTCAATCTCACACTATGTATAATTCTAAAGCATAGATCTGACCCTGCCCTGTCACTTCCCACCCCCGAGTCAATAAACTTTACTGGCTCCCATCATTTCCAGGTTGAAATCCTCCATTTAGAAACCAAAGCCCTTCATATCTTACTCTGTCTTACTTTCCAACCTATTTATTCCATACTCATGCCCACATACTTTGCAATACAGTGACAATAGACATCCTTGCTCTTTCACACAAAACTTTCCTTCTCTGGGAATTTCTTTGACCGTCGCCTAGGCTGAGTTTCTCTTTTCATCATCACTGTCTCCTGGATTCCCTGGCAAGTCCCAGCTAAAATCTCACCTACAAGAAGGCCTACTTAATGCCAGTACCCTCTGTTGACTAAATCTAATTCATCTTTCTGTTTGTACCTACTTGTTTATATGTTGCTTCAATCATTAACCTATAAGCTCCTTGAAAGCAAGAACTATCTTCTGACTTTTCTTTGTATCCTCATTGGTTGGCATAATATCTGGCACATAGCAAGTGTTTAAGCAAGTGTTTAATGTGTTGACTGACTTATTTTTGTACTCTGTCAACCAAGACCAAACCCCCAATTATGCCCGAGTCATTACCTTGCCTCTTATCTTCAATTCTCTTTGCATTCCAATCACCTGCCACTATAGACACTTTATATAGACTTTTTCAGGGAGAGATGTAAAGATAGTGACAGTCAACTGAAGCCATTCTGTATTATACTCTTTGGTTCTTTTGAACTCTATGGGAGGGATAAACATCATAAAAAACAAAGAAGTTCTGCTTCTTCAACATTAGCATTCTGTCCTAACCCTAATTGCCTGGTGGAAAGGTTGCACCAATGAGGGACATAAAATCAGAATCTGTGATTTCATTTTTGTAGGGAATTCCCAGATGATGAAACTCCCTTCCCCAATGCAAACAGCCAATTTTTGGTAACATTTTTTAGGAATTTGTCTAGAGTATTGACATGTTAAGCAACATGAACATGGTCCCCTATCAGTACTTGTTAGAAAGGGGACTTGAACTCAGGCTAAATGACTCCTTTAGGCACGATGTAACACTGATCTTTGTGGTCTGTATAAACATTTTCAACATGACTTAAAGAACAATAACAGTATTTTCTGCTTCACAAAATATTTTCATACTTGTTTTCATCTAATCCAAGCACCAATCATTCCACATAATTTAGTCTGTTTTTGACTGAACAAATGGTTAGTTTGACTCACAGACCATTCAGTTCAGATATAATGATTGACTCAATTTGTCAGCCCATTCACATTCTCAACCACAGAGAAACCTAGCTACAAATAAGGTGATTTTTACCTCTGTGCTAATCTTGGCAAAGAGGAGACAACCTCTTTGATTTACCTGAAGCTGTCAGAATTTTTGCCTTTCAGTTAAAAGCATTATAAAAATGACTACATTCACATTATGTCCTTTAGGCTAAGTAAGCATTCTTCTTTTGTGTCCAGTTCTTTGATTTCCATGGAAGTTAACGCTTTCTCATTCAGTTGTATTATAAGATGTAAAAAACAAAGCAAAACATGTATTTGAAGGTTTTTCTTTCACAGCTAGTCTGAACTTATTTGCTTAGAATCCTTGTTTTATGATAGTCAAATTGATCTGGTTGAACTTAGCCTAGATTTCTGCCAAGTTCCACTTTCTTTTGGCTTAGTCCACCTCCTGGGGAAATTCTTAGATTGATCAGTTCCTCCAACACAGTGATTCCCAAACTTTTTTGGCCTACCTCCCCCTTTCCAGAAAAAAAATATTACTTAAAGCATTTGGAAATATTTTTTTTAATTTTAATAGCAATTAATAGGAAAGATAAATGCACCTGTGGCCATCACCACTCCCCTGGATCGCTGCAGCACCCACCAGGGGGAAGTGGTGCCCACTTTGGGAATCAATGCTCTAACATTTTCACATGATGTTTATATAGCTGGATGATGCAAAATATAATAGATTTGAGTTGTAATTCTGGAAAGAAAAAATCAAAATAATTTTAAAATGGCAACAGATGTAGAGGATATGATTGTTCTTGAAATATATCTTACTACATAGGGGATGATAGAGATTTCTTCTCCACACATATAGGCTGAGTTTACTTGTCTTATGGGATTTCTGCTCCCCCTACTAAAACCCTGCCAAGCAGTTAGCTCTGTGATCATAGACTGCTATCTGCAGTGTTGACTATTTCTACTGGAATGGGGGAAAGACAGAGTGCCCCTTCTTTCTGACTCCAGGAATCAATCAGTAAATTAATACACAGTGACAGTCACTATGTATTCATAGTATACATTTTCTAGAATACTAAGCAGACTTACAGATGAAATAAAAAAAAATATGAGCTTGATCTCGAAGGACATATGATAATCTACCTAAAATTGAAAGGAGTATAAAAAAGAATATTAATTTCTAGACCCAATCAAAAGCGGTTTTGTCTGAACTGATATTGCCTTTCTACCTTTGCCAGAAATGGTAAAGCAAATATAATGAAGAAACAATGCTCTCCAAGAAGTATAGATATATATGGGTAAATCATTCATATTCTCAGCTTTTCTTCCCATTACATATGAGTGGTGTTTATTTCACTCAGAAAGGCCATCTCTTTCATTATTCAAAAACAGAACTCAAGTTGATTGAGACACGACATCATTCCATTTCAAATTATATCACCTACCTCCAATTCCTCCATTGCATTTTTTCCTTCAAAAGCTGTTGGCTATGAGAGGAAGGAAAAAAAGTGGAGAAGGAATAGGAGGAAATGAAAAAAATGAGTATTGCCGAACAGTGAAATGATCAAAATGTTTCAGAGATGGAAAAAAAAAATTGACTCCTTGTCAGATCTGTAATTCATTTGCACCCAGATAGAGTTGAAGCACAAGGGGATATGGGGAAGGAAAAGTAGGGTGTGGAGAAAATTGTTTTGCTCTGTGTTTTTCAAATTGACAAGGAAACCTATGACTGCATTTTAATTTCATGTTTTCTACACTAAATGCTTCTGGTGGTGGCCTAGTATGAGGTTTGTGATATGCTAAAAGGTTTCAACTGATGCTTTTCCATGGCAACTTAAAGTTTAGCTAAATTTCAATGTCAACAGAGAAATTTGTATAGTAGCATTATACTAGATTTCAAATTTTGTTAATGACTAATTTCTTTCTCCCAGTGCTGATACAGAAACATATATAACTCAGAACATGCCTGGTACAATTGTTCTCATTTAATTTTTCAGTAAATGTTAGCCAAGTATTTATCTGTGTTAATCTGTAAATTTCTTCTATTGGTTCCTTTAGCTTTAAATATATTTTATTTATTCAAAATGTATGTAAAGATAATTTTATTTATTTTTCAAAAATGTAAGATGTAAAAAGTGTTTTGAGATAGTTCTTTTTTTTCAGAATTAGCTATAGCCATAGTATCTGGAGCCAGAAGATACCTTAGGGATGATATAATTCAAGTATTCTCAAAGCATATTCTTGGCAAATTCTAAGTTTTCAATAAGCTATTACTGAAACTATATGGAACTTTCCCTTGAAATCCCATGTGCAAGCCTGACCCTTCCCAGGCCCCACTAGAGTATATAATTCTGCATAGAAATATTTTTAATGTATATATATGTATACATGTACATATATGTATGTATATATAATAGATGGGAGAAAACATTTGGAACTGCTGATTTAATCTAATATTTTTGTTTTGTAAAAAATATTTATATATTTAAAAATTCCAAGAACCAAACCAATAGAGGTAAAGTGATTCACCCAAGTTTATACATGTAGTAGTTAGGATTTAAATGCTGATTCTGACTTGAAATCCAGTGGTTTTTTCACTTGTTTGTGTTATTCATCTTCATCATAATTGTATGTTTTAAACATCTCATGCCATCAATGCAATTCAAATAGGAACCATTATTAACTCCCTGAGATAAGATGTAATTTACAAAATGTCTTGTCACCTGAGAGATTTAATACCTAAATCCTAAGCCCATCATCATATTCATCTGAATTGATCCAGAAGCAGTGTAGTGCAATGGACAAACTGGTCTCAGAGTTAGGAAATCTTGTTTTCAAGTAGTATCTGATACTAATTGACTATGTATGTATCTCTGAGTAATCTCTCAACTTCTCAGTGTTCCAGACAACTATCTAAGAATAACTTAGAAAGTAAGTGTTAGGAGGCAGTTGGGTAGCTCAGTGGATTAAAAGCCAGGCTCAGAAGCAGGAGGTCCTAAGTTTAAATCTGACCTCAGACACTTCCTAGCTGTGTGACCTTGGGCAAGTCACTTTATCCCTATTGCCTAGCCCTTACCACTCTTCTGCCTTAGAACCAATATACAGTATTGATTCTAATGTGGAAGGTAAGAAGTTGGGGTGGAAGAGTGTTAATATACATTGTTAGAAGAATTTTTTTTAAATTCCTAGACCAGTGAAATCATAGGTCTGGTCAATTTTTTTTAATTTACTGAGAAACAGGTATCAAGAAATAGATTGAAATCCAACAAGTATGTTTCTGGGGAGGTTAAAACTAAATGAACCTAAATTAGTCCTGTGCAGCATGACAGGAATTATTATCTCAGTGGGTATCATAAGGAAAGAGAAAGATTTTCTGAAGGTGCCTACCTATTGTTATAATAAAAGAGGACCCCCTCCCTGATACTCCTATCTATTAGATGTAGATGGAGTACAGAGAGAGGGTAGGATGACACCTCTCTCTCCTATATCAGTTGCCCAGGCAGGATCCTTTAGGTCAATGGATATTATCCCTTCAGGACCCACCTGGGGTTAATTGGTATTATTTATTGGGCTCTTCAGCTAGGTAACTTTATAATCTGACTGCGTGACTCTCTTCCCAAATAAACTTTGAATAATCGATTCAGGAAGGTACTTTAAACTTTGAATATATTTGGCAAAGAAGGATAATGGTATGGGATAGAGGTATTGGGACACCCTAAGTTAAACTGATAGTAATGAATCTCTAAACTGCAGGCAAATGAAGGAATCAAGATGATAGCTTCTCTCTGGTACAGCCTGGCCAGGGTCACACCAGATGAGGGAAACTGCTGTATAAACTTTCAGCTTCTTCTTCAGTCGATGTTAAGCCTAATCAGTTTGAGACATCCACCCCTTCCACCCTCTTCTTCTTCTCCTACCCACTTCCCGGATCCCTCCCGGAACCTGGGAAACCTAGATGACTAAGATGATTGACTTCCTAATATCTAGGGGCAGTAGAATCAGAGATGATGGTCTGATTCAGGTTGATGATGGTACAGGAAACACAGGAGGAGCTTGCAGGGTTGAGTTTGCAAGTCTCAATTTCCCCAAAGACTAGGATCCACTGATCTCCAGCCTCAGGAACAGGTAAAGACCCAAGAACCTCTGCCAGGGCTACCAACTGCCTTCTCCTCTCCACATGCCTCTCTGGGAACATTCCGGCATCCAACTGATCCACCTGTCAATCACCAAGTGAACTCCAAGCTCCCAGAGATTCAATATAACACTATGGAAACTAACCCCACCTAATTCAAAATTTCACTTGGGGAGAACATCCAATATAAACAATGACAATCATCATTATATCAAAGAAATACATCTCATACCTTAATTAATAAATCATTTAAGATAAATTTATTTTCTGGGATGGTAGCAATAATAGCTGAGGGGGGAAGTAATGATTTGTCTCTGAAGCAAATTAAAGAACCATAAAGGGATCTCAGATATCACTTAGTTTTATCTATGCAAACAAGAATTTCCCCCCTATTTTTTAGTCTTGATTTTATTTAGTCATAAGCTATATACTTGGATCTCACACAGCCAAGCCATCTTGAGGTTGGGAAAGTACTATTGTAGTCATATTTCATGTAATCATTGTTTTGAAAATCCTTAATGAGTCTTAGGGGAGCATCTTACAAGGGGAAAGAATCTTCTCTGTTGAGAGGAAATGGAGATATGTTGTATTTTGGGGGAGAGAAAGGAGAGAGTGTTCCACAGAATCTGGAATATAAAGTACAGCATTCATGCTCTAGAATGAATCACTGTGCCTAAAAATGATTTATATTGCTCCTGCTGTTTTAGACATTTAAAAAATGTTATTAGATTGCATGATTTTCATTCATAGTTAAATCAATCTATTAACAAAATTGGAGTGCACATTGAGAGTAGAGGTGAGAAAGAGAGAATCTCAAAAATTACATATTTAATACACTTTGAAGTACAGGAATATCTATTTTTCCACTTTTAAGGAAGTGTCCATAAATGACGTAGGATTGCAAGAATTATTTGCTGAAAGAAAGGAAGCAAAATCCTTAATGAGTCTGAAATATATAACATTGATTCTTTTAGGATTGATAGATAGGATTGTGAAAATTTATCTATCAGTGAAAATTTAAAAATCCTAGCAAAAAAATAGAGGTGGCAGAGGACTGGATATGGGCAAATGCTATTTTACTTTTTTTTTTTTAACCCTTGTACTTCGGTGTATTGTCTCATACATGGAAGATTGGTAAGGGTGGGCAATGGGGGTCAAGTGACTTGCCCAGGGTCACACAGCTGGGAAGTGGCTGAGGTATTTTACTTTTTTTTAAAAGGAAGAAGATAGATGCCTCAAATTATTGATTAATAAGTTTAACTTCAATTCCTGGCAAAACTTTAGAAAGAAGAATTAGTAGAGGGGTATTTATAAACTTTTATAAATGGGAAGCTATGCCTATTAACACTAACAAGTATTGACAGAATAAACCCATTTCCTTTTCTGATAGGATTATTAAATTGAGACAACTGAGGAATGACATAGATAGTCTATGCATACTGGAGCTTTTAACAAGATGCTTGATGAATTTTCTCATTATATACTATGCATAAGATGAATGAATGTGGGCTAGACAATTGTACAGCTAGGGAGAGTTGGAATTGCTTGAATGACTAAACTCAAAGAATATTGATCAATGCATTGATGTTAACATGGAAGGAAATATGTAGTGGAATACATCAGGGATTTGCCAACTATCTGTCTGTCTGTCTATTTATCTATCTATCTATCTATCTATCTCCCAGTAAACTGAATGATAATAATAATTATAACCAACAACAATTTCAAATTTATGTAGAACTCTGAATTTATACATGGTAATCCAATGAAATATATATGTGATACAAAACTGTAAGAGATAACTAAAATGTTAGGTAACAGAAGCAAGATTCAAAGATAACTTGACAGGCTTATATAATGGACTGAATCTACTAAGATGAAACATATTAGTGTTCAGTTTGAAATCTTAACTTCCATTAAAACAAATCAATTGCAATTTTAAAGGATAGCAAAGTTTTCAAAAGTTTTTATTGGAAAAAAAAAGACTGGGAGTTTTAATTTCTGACCTTTTCCCTCATTACCACTGACTCATCATTCAACTCTCAACATTCGTATCCCCAAGCTATTGTCCTTTGCCCTCATAACTTCTCCCTGTAGTATCTTTAATAATCTCATACATCCCAATGGAATCAATTACCAACTCTGTGAACTCTATTTATATATGCCAAATTGAAATGGCTTCATCTCTAATCATAAGTCTCTAACTTCTACTAGAAATATATACTTGAATTTCCTATTAGCATTTCAAATGCAACACATGCTGAAAAGAGTTCATCATCCTCTCCTAATCTTCCTTCCAGAATTCCAAACTTTCATAGTTTTGTATATGGTACAAAATTCTCCTTGGTTCACAGGCTAAAATCTTCAGAGACATCTAACTATTCCCTCTCTTTCCCCCTTAATATTCAAGCCATTGCCTTTCTTATTGATTCTGCTTTTATAATATCCATTGCATCAATCTAATCTTTCTTCTTATAGTCTTTTCTGCTCCTACTCAAGATTTTTCTTTATATCTGTTGCATATAAAATAAAACATATTCTTAAACTAGAATTTAAATACCTCCACAATCTTGTTCTCACTTCACTTTCCTACCTTTCTTAACATTTTAAATATTGTTTATTTTCACACATTCCATATTCTAGCCAAAGTAGATTATTCAGTGTTCACTGACCTCAACCTGCTCTCTCTTATGGTATTTTGATGAATTCACATAGGTCATGTTCAGTGTCTTCAGGGATAGTCTATCTTATTTCTTTCTGTTGAAATTCTTGCCTTACTTCAAGGCTTAGTTCAGATGTATCCTGAACCTTTCTAAGGATACATATGCTCAGCACTGAAAGGCTTGACATTTAGACATAATAGACTGAATGGTCCATTGGTTCTTATTTTCTTCCCCATGATGGTGATAGGGAAGAATACTGTTCTAAAGCTGTATCAGAAGGGACTGACCAATAAGACAGAAAAAGCCTCAATAGACTGAAAGATGAAATTGACACCAATGGAGGAATCAGGGTACTCTGGACCTCTTGAACTCAAAAGGCTTTTTCCCTAAGATTTGAAATGTTTATTTCAGCATCTCCATTTAATTACCACTTGTTGGGATCCAATAAACCACAACAATTCCACTTTGTGATTCAGTTCTGGATCTAGTTCAGTTCCTTTTCTATTTAGTTATGGGTTGAGTCCAAGTTATGTCTTTTGAGAAAGCTTTATTGCATTATTTCAAACTTGCCTTGCATAACTGGAAAGCTGGACCATCTCAATCTGTTGCTTTGAGTTCCTTATCGAAGTATCTACGTTATGCTGATGAGAAACCCTGTCAGATCATAAGGTTGATGCAAGTTTTCTCACAATTATACATATCAAGTAATTCATGTGTCTTATTGCAAAACTGGCCCCATTCAGGGCAATGAATTTCTGTTTCCTTGTTCCCTAAATTTAATATAGAAATTTGGAAGCAGGAGTAAATAAGACAATTCTTTTCTTATTTTAGGAAATTACACTTGCTACCCTTCCTCCCAAGTTTCAAAACTCACTCATTTATTCCCAATTAAAAAAATCCATCATCTTTACTCTAATTAGAAATCAGATTACCTAATTTTGTATACTATTTTATGTCCTTTGAATTATTTAAAAAATAACACCAAAATCCTCCCCATCCCTGTATTTGGGGTCTAGTACCAAGCTAAGGAAGCCTGATCCTAAATTGTTACATAATTGAAATGAATTGCTTAATAATATGCTCAGAAGACTGAACTTTTATTTACTTAGTTATTTCAGATTTCATCCATCACAGTATGACTAAGGTAAGAAATACAAAGCAGAACAGATAGCTGGGCCTCTAGCTGTCATGTGGAAGCAATGACTATTTCTGCTTATTTATGTGAGAGAAGGTGCTTATTACTTACCACTAATAAGGGAGAAAGATTGGAAAAAAGAGAGGAAGAGACACAGGGACAGGGAGATGAAGAACTGAAGACTGAGTGGGAAAAGGTAAAGGAGAGAGATTTGTGATGCCATCACTGATTGCCAAGTCTGTCATTGCTGAACATATATATCTACTGAAGTGGGCAGAGCTCAAAGGGGCTTGAGCTCACCAGCATATAGAATTCTCCTTACATATAGTAGATGTTTTAGTAAGTTTATTTTACTTTTAAGGTCCTATGAATCTCTGAATATTGTTGATTCTGAGATTCTCTATAGTAACTGCACTTTGGAGGAATGAATGAAACTTCTTGGAAAGGGATACAAGATGATAGATTTAGAGTTGTAAAGAACATGAAATAATAATAGCCAGCATTACTGTAGCTCATTAAGACTGGTAAAATACTTTTAAAATATTTTATCACTTGGTTCTCACAACAATCCTTGATGGTAGATATTATTATCCCCAATTTATAGATTAGGAAATTGAGGCAGGCAAAGGTTAACTTTCTTAATGTCATGTAACTAATAAGGGTCTGAGACTATATTTGAATGAATGTCTTCCTGACTCCTCAGGTCTATTGCTTTTTCTTTTATGTTACTTTGCCATCTCTGATAAGTTGCTACATCCAGGTCCCTCATTTTATAGATTTACAGGCATAAAGAGTTAAATAAAGTGAAGATATGTGAAAATTCCTGGTCAAGGGCTTAGAAAGAGAAACAGCATCCTAATGATTGATTAGAAAGATAATGCACTATTTTATCTTCCTTTATAGAGATAGCAAATAACTGGTCATTCCTGGCTGCCATTGTTGTAGAAAGAATTTCTCTTAGCTTTCACAACACTGCAAGAATCCAGTCTATTTTCCAGAAATTAGTTCTTAAACAATAGTTAAAGGAAAGAGAGTGGTTATAGCATCATTGATTTTTTAAAGAACTCATTGATATTACAAACCAGACTCTCGTAATGGTAAAAAAAAAAAGATTTACACTTTAGCAATCATTGACCTCCAAAGAAGGCTGAATTTTTTAGTACAGTAACTTAATTTCTTTATCTAAAGAAATCCACAGCCCATTCTTATTCAATCATTTCTTATATAGCAGAGAAATTTCCCCTATATCTCAACATTATCCAGGTATAACAATGGCAGTTTCCTTGAATTCTAATGAATTATAAATACTTTGGTGACCTGTCTATCATACATTGAAAAAAAAAAGTGATACTTTTTAACGACATGACATTATTCATCTATAGGTTTTGAATTACTTTAAAATGTAATTCATGACATATTATGTAAGCTTGATAGTTTTCAAAGAAGGTATTATATGCAAAGAGGGCAGAAACACAGAAACCTAGAAATATGTCCAAGGTTACATATAAAAACCACAGATTAAATTTAAAATTGTGGTTTCTTACTGGTAATTCTAAAAATTCTGTGAATTTTTAATGAATAATAGTTGAAACCTGACATTTCCACTTACTTTATGTATTTACACAAGTCATTAAGATTCTTTGAGACTACATTTCCATTTGCTCAATGGTGGAGTTGAATTAGATGGCATTTGACTTTCTTTGAATTATGTAATGATGCTTGGATCTCATATTTCTGCTAAGTAGTTGTTTATATTTGTTCATTGTTTCTTGTTTTGCTAGATAAGCAATATTATGGTGATTTTTTTCTAGTAAATATTTGTTATGTTTTAACAGAGTCATTTTATGTGAAATGTATTGGATATAATAATGTGATGTGATATAGCATAAATATGGTATGATAAGATGATGTGATATATATATATATCATATCATAACCTGTCTCTTATACTTGGGTTATCAACTTTGACCTAATAAATCCAAAATTGGATGCTAGTATAGAGTGAATTATTCCATTCACTGGACTTCCTAATTCTGTCCCTATACCATATAATGCTATTAAAAACAACCTAGCACCCGAATTATAAGGTTTTCATATGGTAGTTTCTAGCACATGATCTTCTAGATAAAAAGGAGCTCAAAACCCTTGATCAGACTATGATCTTGCTAATTCCTTAGTTTCCCTGACTTTCCAACATAGTTGCTCTGACAATCTCTAAACCTGAATAATTACTATTTTTTTCTTTTGCTTTCTTTTACAGCTGATTCAACATTACTGAAAGCAAAGTCATGTATCTGTGCTTATTGATTCCTATATAAATTCACATTAAAATCTCAGGTGGGCCTTCATGTTGTTTAGCTATCCTTTCATCCATCTCTTGTTGACTCTTTCACATCTCATATGCCGATTAGTCATCTTCCCAGTGAAAATGTTTATTTAGCTCCATCAGTCTTCTAGAATAATATTTCTAGATCTCTTTGGTTCTGTCAAATTCTAACTTGTATTTCATCTACTTTCATAAGTTATATATCCCCTAATTGGTTTTTATTTTCATGTATTCATTTATTTTTGTTACCATTTTCATATATAGTAATATAATATGTAACAAAACATAAATATAATACATATAATTTATTATAAATAATTAATAAATTATAATAAATATGCATACCTAAGAGAAACAGATTCTCACATTACCTATGTCCAAAAATCTGTTTCACTCCTTTTCCCCCTTCCATTTCATACCTCCTCCATCCCCAAGAAGGCAGGTAATATAATTTCAGTTGTACATATGTAATCATATAATACACATCTCCTTATTCATCATATTCTAAAATGAGACCCATATTGCTTAAATTAGAGAAAATTTCATGAAAAAATAAACTGAAGAATCATATGTTTCTACCTGCATTTAGACTATGTGAGTTTCTTTTACGGTGGTGGATAATCCTTTTCATCATGATTCTCTTAGAGTTATCCTGGATTCTCTGCTTATTGATAATAGTTGTCATTCACAGCTGATCATCATATGTTATAGGTGTTATAGTTTTATACCTAATAAATATATATTTGTTATTATTAAGTATATATGTATATGATACATACATATATATATAATAAATAAAAATAAATGTATACCTAAGTCATGTATCCATTTTATCTTAGCAAATGGCATAACATATTGGTCTATAGCTACTTTCTGACAAGCTGTTTTCCCATTTTCACAACAATCTTTACCAAATAGTAAATTCATATTCCAAAAAGTTTTGAACTTTACCTTTATCATACACAAGGCTATTATAATGTTTTAGTACTTCTTGTTGTATAATTATTCTGTTTGAATGATTTATTTTTCTATTACTTATCAAGTACATAGTTTTAAAAATTAATGCTTCATAATATAATTTGAAATCTGACACTGCAAGATCTCCTTCCTTAGCATTTTTTCATTATTTCCTTTGATATTTTTGACTCTTCATTTTTCCCAATGAATTGTTAATTATTTTTTCTTATTTAATAAAATATTTTGGTTATTTAATTGGATTGCATTGAATAAGGTGTTTAGTTTAGGTAGGATTATCATTTTAATAATATTGACTCTGCCCCTGAACAAGTTAATATTTCTCCAGGAATATACATTTGACATCATTTGTATAAAAATGCTTTATAATTTTGTTCAGATAGTTCCTGGATAGTTTTGGAAGATACACTTAGGATTTTATTTCATCTGTGGTTAATTTAAATTGGTTATCACTCACTTTCTTCTTTTAAGACATTTTCGATAATATCTAGAAATACTAATGATTTATGTGGGTATATTTTATAGGCTAATAATTTGCTTTAAATTATTGATAGTTTCAATAAAATTTTAGTTGAATCTCTAAAATTTTCTATACATATAATCACATCATCTGTGACAAGAGATATGCATTACCTTTTTTTTTTATTTTTTTAATTTTTTTTTTTATTTTAAACCCTTAACTTCTGTGTATTGATTCATAGGTGGAAGAGTGATAAGGGTAGGCAATGGGGGTCAATTGACTTGCCCAGGGTCACACAGCTGGGAAGTGTCTGAGGCCGGATTTGAACCTAGGACCTCCCGTCTCTAGGCCTGGCTCTCAATCCACTGAGCTACCCAGCTGCCCCCGATATGTATCCTTTTGCCAATTATAGTATCCTGTTTCTTTTTCTTTTCTTATACTACTGCTAGCATTTCTAACATAATAATAAATAATATGACTGATATGCATTCTTGTTTTACTCATGATCTTAAAAGGAAGAATTCTAACTTATCCCTTTTACAGATAGTGCTTGCAGATAGTTTTAGATATATGCTTCTTATTAGTGTAAGGAAAAAATCCATATATATCTATAATATCAAATGTTGTATTTTGTCAAAAGCTTCTGCATCTGTTAATTAAATTGTAGTATTTTGTCACATTTTTGTTGATGTAATCAGTTATGTTAATAGGTTCACATATATTAAACTATCCCTTCGTATGTGCATTACTTCTTTTTAAAATTTTAATGATTAAAATCCAGAGTTAGCATTTTTTCCATCTTTGTATTCCCAGAGGTGAGCAACTTGCCCTGGACATTATAGTCAATTTAGTAGAATTTTATTGAATAATTTTCCATGTTATCAAAAAATCATGACACAAATAGCTCCATCTTTTCTCAGATGTACCTCAAAATTTTTCTACCTCAGAGCTACTGTAGCCACAGTAGCACATCCCTGCACCACTAGGATAGTGTTATTTTATAATACACTGAAAGAGGTGTAGTAGTTGCCACAAATTCAAAAGTACTTGGTCCCTACTAAAACTCTGTGCATGAACATAGTATTGAAACCTGCTTGCTTGCCATTTGGATTCAACTCTCCATTTCTCTGTTTCTCATACCTTTTGTTGGCTCCTTGGTAAAGGTATACATTTGGAAAGTTCTACTTAATTTTTGTTGTCTCTGTCATTCACAATAAAATATAATTCATAATATTCACAATATCAATATTTATAGTCATCATAATATTGATTACCTTTAAGATATCCTCTCTGTTTTGGTTTTCAAGCAGTCACTGTTCCCTTTTGTAATGTTCTCTATCTCTTGCTTGGTTTTAAATTCCTTCCTTTTCCACAAATCTGACAGGTATACTATTCTATGTCCAACTAATTTATTTATAATTTCCTTCTTTGTATTTAAGTCATTCACCCATTTTGAATTTATTTTGGTATAGGGAGTGAGATGTTGATATAAACCTAATTTTTCCCAAACTGTTTTCCAATTTGCCTAGCAATTTTTGTCAAATGCTCAGTACTTGTCCAAAAAGTTGGGGTCTTTGGGTTTATTGAACACTAGCTTGCTAAGGTCATTTACCCCTAGTCAATTTCACTGATCCATCCTTCTGTCTCTTAGCCAGTACCATATTGGTTTTTGTTTTGTTTTGTTTTTTGGAAAATTTTATTTAATTGATTAATTTAGAATATTTTCTCATGGTTATAAGATTCATGTTTTTTCCCTCCCTTCCCCACCCCCTCCCATAGCCAATGCACAATTCCACTGGGTTTTACATGTGTCATTGATCAAGACCTATTTCCATATTATTGGTATTTGCTCTAGGGTGATTATTTAGAGTCAGTATCACCAATCATATCCCCATCAACCCATGTGATCAAGCAGTTGTTTTTCTTCTCTGTTTCTACTCCCAGATTTCTTCCTCTGAATGTGGATAGTGTTCTCTCTCATAAGTCCCTCAGAGTTGTCCTGGATCATTGCATTGCTGCTAGTAGAGAAGTCCATTACATTGGATTAGTACCATATTGTTTTGATGACCACTGCTTTATATACAGTTTAAGATCAGGTACTGCTAGGACACCATTATTCACTTTTTTTTCATTATTTCCCTTGATATTCTTGATCTTTTTCTCTTCTGGATGAACTTTCTTTTACTTTTCCTAATTGTATAAAAAAGTATTTTGTTAGTTTGACAAGTATGGCAGTGAATATTTAGATTAATTTGGGTTGGATTGTCATTTTTATTATATTAGCTCATTCTACCCATAAGCAATTAATGTTTTATCAATTATTGAGATCCAGGCTTTCTAGTATTTTTTTAAAGAAATGAGTGTTGTATTTAGTCAAAAGCTTTTTCTGCATCTATTAAATTAGTCAAATGATTATTATTTTATAACTAATATGCTTATACTTTTCCTAATATCAAACTGGTTTTAATTATTGGTATAAATTCTGCTTAATCATAGGGCATAATCTTTCTATATTGCTTCAATCTTTTGCTAATATTTTATTTAAAATTTTGCATCAATATTTATTAAAGAAATTGCTTTATAGTTTTCTTTTTGTGTCTTTGCTTTCCCTAGTATGGGAAATAGTACAAATTTGGGTGATAAAAGAAATTTGGTAAAATTCCTTTATCTATTTTTCCAGATTATATATTAATGAAATTTTTAATAATAACCACCTTCTGACATTTTGCAATTCCTGTTTTAACCTTCTCTCTGTAGATTTAAAAATTATCAATGCCTCTAAAATATGATATTTATAAGGATTTATTAATATAAATTAGAGAACTAGAGGAACAGGGGGAACCTTTCCCACTCACCCAAAAGAGGCTTATCCCACCAGCCCTGTTCATCACACCATCCACGTGCAAGAGAGAGGAGGAGAGGTAGAGCCAACCCAAATTATATACAGCCCACCAAACACACATATATACAAGGCAAAAGGAACTGTGAGTATGGTGAATGGGAGTTTGTGTAATATAGTTTCAGGGGTTCAAGATCTTCCAACTTTACATTCCCCCTGTGATCCTTTGGGAGACCAGTCTCCCCAATGGATCATGAAAACATAATCAAATTAAAATTTACAATAAAGATAAAAGGGAAATAAAAGGGAGGAAGAACAGAACCAATGTTAGGTGCATTGACAAAAAGCCATTTAGGGGGCAGTCCCCTTTTTGGCATAAGAGTGTCCAATCAAAATAAATACATCCAACACCCCAAAGTTCAAATTCTCCATGTCTCGAAGTTCACTCTGGATCATCTTGTGCAGGTCTCTGCAGGCATCTTCATGGCACTTTCTGTATTCTGGGAGGTAGTCTTCTGTTCTAAATTAGGGTCAAATTCAAGTCCAAATTCACAGAAATAGCATAGTGCCCCCTGAGGAGAATAACTATACATCCCCACCCCTGATGAGGACACAAGGATACACATAGGAATCATACAGAAATACATGGTCAAGTCAAAAGGTATGTGAATCAATTATCAAAAACATCAAAGAGTCCAAGGAAATAAAAAAAATAACCTCTGAGGGAAATATAGGGTATTAAAAATGTGAAGAAAGAAAAATTCTAGGAAAAAAGAAAAAAACGTGCAAATCACAACAGGTCCATGTCCCATAGGCTTTGCAACAACAAACACTCACTAACCCAATTTAGCAGCCTGGACTACAGTAAGTTGCCACATCATGAAAGAAATAGAGAAAAGAGACTATATCTTGAAACAAATGGGAAATAGCATTTCCCGGTTTGATCCTTTTCTTCACTTTCAGAGATAACAGAGCTAGAACAATTGATGTTGAGTACTTGATATAGAGTGTATAATGTGATATATAAGTGATATATAAGTGTTGCAACCTCAAGTCTCATACATGATCAAATATTTTCGCCCTTTGCATAGAATGCCATCAATCCCTGTAGGATTAGTTTGGTCTCTTCCTTTTTTGTGCTCATTTGGCACTTCACAAGTCAACTTCTGTGCTCCTTTGTGGTCCAATTCTCCTTGGATTAGACATATTCATTGAGCAAAAGTCTCATAATAATTAAATAACTAGTGGCAGGTTTCCATAGTCCAAAGCTTTTTGGGTATGCATTTACATACTAGGCAAATGGACATCTTAGCTTATTTTTATTGCAAAAATCAAAACAATCAAACATCTATTTAATGATTGTGACATGCTTCAAATGTAAAAAAAATTGCCAAATACTGTACTGCATATGTAGGAAGAAAAAACAAGACTATTAAAAATGTATAGCTTCACAATCACAGAAGTAAAATATAGAGGTTAATTTCCAAAAATGAGATTCATTCCCTCTTTAACTTGCCATGATCCACATTGTGAGTGTAAATGAGGTTTATAAAGCAATAATACATTCAAGAAAATGCAAAAGGAATGACAAAAGACAGAAAATGTTTTGGAAGGCACATCAGGTCAATATAGGTCACTAATAGAGATATTCTGTTGTGAGGTAGTATATGTATCATTCAAGTACAAGGATTAATCAAATAAAGTGGAACAAAATAGTGCAAATCCAGCAATAGAGCATTCTTATCACAATAGTCAAATACAATCCATAATAAAATATAATAGGTACAGGTAATCCTACTTAGTACAGAGAATTATTCATTATCAATAGAGGGTACTCGTTTCACATGACTGCAGTGAATCCATGAGTCCCTTTCCCCAATTTTAATGACTATTTGTGTAGTTAATAGGACCTAGAATGGTCCATCATAAGCAAGTTTAGTCAACCCAGTACGTTTGAAATTTTTTACGTAAACAATATCACCTGGGTTCAAATCATGAAGCGAGAAGTCTAAGGGGCCTGCTTGAATAGAAGCTCTAGGGTTGTGGAGTTCTCACAATTTTGTTTGTAAGTGTCTGATATAATTGGCAATGGTTGTATCCCCTCCTAACAATGAAGTAAAGGCAGGGGTAAATAGTTGTGCCAGAATAGGTGGATGTCCAAATAGCATCACAAATGGTGAGATATGTAAATCACCTCTGGATCTGCTTCTGAGATAAAATAGGGCCAGAGGTAGTATTTTGGGCCATTTTAAATGAGTCTCTGTGTACAATTTGCCAATCATAGTTTTAAGTTCTTGATTCATCTTTTCAACTTGGTCAGAGCTCTGGGGATGATATAGTGCAGTGATTCCCAAAGTGGACGCTACTGCCCACTGGTGGGTGCTGCAGCGATCCAGGATGGCAGTGATGGCACAGGTGCATTTATCTTTTCTATTAATTGCTATTAAAACTTTTAAAAATTAATTTCCAGGAGGCTAAGTAATATTTTTTTCTGGAGAGGGGGCAGTAGGCCAAAAAGTTTGGGAAACACTGATATAGTGTATGAAATTTAGGAGTTATCCCCAAACATGAATAAATTTGCAATAAGATTGAGTCAGTAAAATGATAAAGGATTATCAGAATCAATACATGTTGGCAGGCCAAAATGAGGAATAATCTCTTTCAAAAGGACTTTTTCAACAAAAGCCTCTGTGGTCTGAGCACTAGGGAATGCTTCAGACCACCTGGTAAGCTGATTGACTATGGCCACACAAAATTTATACTGTCCAGCTTTTGGCATAGAGATAAAATCAATTTGTAAATTCTCAAACTGTGTGTAAGCTAGAGGACGTCCACCAAAGGCTTTTCCTCAAAAAGCATGCTGATTAAAGGCCTGGCAGGTAGGACAAGTTGTACATATTTTGGAGGCAATTGTAGTTATTCCAGGTGCTATCAATACTCTTTTAACAGAGTCTACAATGCCTTGGGTACCAAAATGACCATGTTTATGGATGGAATGAAAAATTTGCTTATAGAAATCCCTAGGGAGCAGGTGTTTGCCTTCAGACAGCACCCATATCCATTTATCTGTTTTGCTTAAAATCTCTGCTTCCATTTTCCCACTTCCTTGTCATTATAGGAAAGGGATAGCTCCAAATCATCAGTAATTGTTAGTGGCATAATTAACTCAGGTTCTTCTAAGGCTGCTAGTTTGGCTGCAGTGTCTGCTCAATCATTTCTCCTGGAGACAGGGTCAGTGCCACATGGGTTTGTAGAGCAGTAAACAACAGCTATGGCGTTAGGGAGCTGGATGGTAGAAAGAAGTTCAGTAATAAGGTTTGCATTGGCAATACATTTTTCAACTGATGTTAAGAATCCTCTGTGAAGCCATAACATGCCAACAGCATGACATATGCCAAATACATAAAGGGAGTCTGTGTAAATTGTGACCCTTTTATTCTGTGCAAACAGGCTTATTTCAAAGCTGTAAGTTCTGTACCTTGTGCACTTACATGTGAAGGTAAGGAAGCTGTCTGTAGAGTATCCAATTCTGTAACTACTGCAGCTCCTATATAGCACACAGGATCTCTCATAAAAGAACCATCTGTAAATAATATTAAATCCGGATTACCCGAAGGGGTGTCCAGTAAATCATTACAAGGTTTATCAGCAGTGGACACTAAAGATGTACAATCATGTAAAGGTTTTCCGAAAGATGGCAAACCAGGGAGACAGGTTGCAGGATTAAGAACTCCACAGCATTTTAATATGATATATTCATTATTCAGTAGGGTTCTCACATATCTTGTAATCCTTTGATCAGTAAATGCCCGAGACCTATGTCTTAATAACAATACCTCAACTTTGTGCGGGCACATTATGGTAAGAGGGCATCCTAGTACCAGATCAGCAGATTTAGTTACTAATAAATCTGTGGCAGCTATTCCTCTAAGGCAGGGGTCAGCAACATTTTTGGCTGTGAAAGCCATATTCGCCACATTTTTTTAAATGTAATTTCATGAGAGCTGTAAAGTACACAGAGCCCTCAAAAGATCCAGATATGGCTTGAGAGCCATACGTTGCTGACCCCTGCTCTAAGGCATGGTGGTGCTCCTGAAGCTACTGGGTCCAACTGGGCTGAATAATAGGCTACTGAACATTGAGCAGGTCCCAAAACTTGAGTTAGAACACCTGAAGCTACTCCTTTCCTTTCATGGACATATAAAGTAAATGGTTTGTCATAATTTGGGATGCCTAGAACAGGGAAGGACAGGATAGCATGTTTTAAATTTGAAAGAGCTGTTCAGTGTTCCTTTTCCAATTTAAGTGGTTCAGGGATCATATTTTTTGTGAGTGATACAAGGGGCTTAGTGATTTCCCCATAGCAAGGGATCCACTGGTGACAAAATCCTGTTGCTTCAAGAATCACTCTCAAGAATCATGCTTTTTAGTGGTAGGA
Organism: Gracilinanus agilis; assembly: GCF_016433145.1. Taxonomy (NCBI): domain Eukaryota; kingdom Metazoa; phylum Chordata; class Mammalia; order Didelphimorphia; family Didelphidae; genus Gracilinanus; species Gracilinanus agilis. Next base: position 147,619,588 of record NC_058133.1, on the reverse strand, counting down.
TCACTTAAATTTTGGATGCTTTCAATGCATTTTGGAGAAATTAAATGGGATTCAGCAGTTAAAATAAAACCTAAATATTGTACTTTGGGGATATACCACTGAACTTTATCTTCGGAGACCTTGTGACTTCTCTTATGTAGCTCCAAAAGGAGATGCTTGCTATCCTCTTGGCATGGCTCAGCATTTGGTGAGGCCAAGAGCAATACATGCATATATTGGATTAAACAGTTGTATTTAAATGTAATGGCATCTGTATCAGCAGTTAAGAATTATGTGAACAATGTAGGGCTGTCTATGAACCCCTGAGGCAAATGAGCCTAGGTCCAATGTGAAACTTTCCAGGTGAAAACAAATATATGCCTGGAATCTCATGTATAGGTATAGAAAAGAAGGCTGAGCACAAGTTTACTACTGTAAAGTATGTAGCTTTGCTAGGAATAGAAGAAATGATAGTATTTATGTTGGAAACTATAGGGTATCTCTTTATAATGTGATTGTTCATGGCCCACAAATGCTGGATGAATCGATAAAGATGCTTACCATCGGGCCCTAATTTTGGCTTTTTAATAGGCAGGATGGACATATTGTATTCAGATTTACAGAGAATTATAATGCCTTGGTCAATTAGTGAATTTATCCCTGGGGTAATGCCCTCTATTGCCTCCTTTGAGAGAAGATACTGAGGAATGGAAGAAGGTGGGTTATATTTAGTTTTAATTTGGATAGGGAGAGCCATTTCAAGTAGGCCAACATCAGAAGATGATGTGGCCCAGAGAGACTCAGGTATATCAGTTGGGATTTCAAAAGTGGGAGAGTCCTTCATCTTCTGACTATCTGAAAGAAGTACAAGGAGCAAAGTTAAGGATTCCTCGGGCAATTCCAGTGACATAGAGCCATCTGGAGAGCAAGTTATTGTGGCTCTAAGTTTATATAAAAGATCTTTCCCTCAGCAAATTTATAGAGGAGCCAGGCATCAAGATGAAAGAGTGTTCCACATTCAGAGGTTCTATGGACACCATCCTAGGGGAAAGTTTTTGAAATTTTAGAGGTGTCCCTGACATCCTCACTCTGGAAGCTCCCATGTCCAGAAGAAAGTCATAATAGCTGTTACCAGCCTTTAATGTTACATGGGGCTCATCAGTACTGGGGGGGGCAGTGGATGGGGACAACGGGTAATAAGACATCAGGGTTTGGAAAATCAAAGGTTGTATCCTTTGATTCCTGTGCCCCAATCCCCTCCTGTACACCTTCATAATCTTTTGGTAGTTCCTTGGGCTCCTCCTTGAGGGGCAGTAGCACCTTGGGTGGTTCAGGGCTGAGCTCCACTGAAGATATACTGCTGTGGAGTCATTTGGTATGAGTTATCAATTTCCTGATCCATATTTCTGGATTTGTTATCAGTCCTAAAGTTGCAATTCCTGAAATCATTATTGTAATTATTTCCATAATTGTTATTATTTCTAAAGTTGTAATTTCTGAAGTTATTATTTCTAATCGCTTGTTTCCAAATCCTACAGTTCATCATTATGTGACCCCTTTTAGTACAGAAGTGGCATATAAGGAATTGATAGATTCTTGGGGAGGGGCATTGCCATTGGTTGAGTACCATGCCCTTTTAGTTGTTTATTGATTCTATCACTTAAAGAGTCTATTTTCTTTTGATACGTATCCATTAAACTATGATTTTCTTCCTATTTTTCTTTATGGCTGTTACAGACATAAACAACAGCTCTCCATAATTCATCATGGCCCATTTCAGGCCACTTAGGGCAATGTGTTTTAAAGTAGTCTTGGGCCTCTCTATGAGAGTTATTGACACATTGTTCCCTTATTTGCCTTATATCCTTTTCAAGAGAAATGTGAAGTTCTATGTATCTACCTCCCAGTAAAATGAGCCTATCCATGAATTGGGAGGGTGTCTCATAATCAGATTGTGTAAGGCATTTAAATTTAGTGCAGGCATGAGGCTTCTCAGCTCAATCTCACATTGCTTTGAGAATGGCCTCCCTAGCAAGACATAAGTCTGAATATTCTTTGGAGTACTTATACTGCCATTGAGGATCTTCAGATGGCCAGTGTAATGCATTGAGTTCTTGGGCTTTGTTAACATGAGACATAATTTTATTCCTTTCACATTCTGTTAGGAAAGCCTGAAGCAATTTTTCTACTCTTTATAAGAAAGGTCATAGTGAAAAAATATCATCCATCTTTTTTATTACTGTTATGGGTTCTTCCTCTTATGTGGGACAATCTTGTTTTCATTCCTTTATATCCTGAGGCGTAAAAGGCTTATGTTGTTTCAACATAACCATATCCCCATCATGTCCTATTGTGGACACTTCCCTTAAGGGGAAAAGACCTTCACAGGAATCACTTAATGGTTGTGGTTTCTGAGAAGTTGACTGTGGGAAGGTAAGGTTAGCCAGGAGTTGCAGGGCATGAGCAAGGTTCAGAGTATGAGAGAGGAGGTTCTGCAACTGAGACATAGTAGAGGGGCCTGTCATCTCTATTTCATGGGAAACAGGTTTGCAAAAATCAGGCCTGTGTTAAGGAGAATCTTCCTTTGTTATTCGACTGTGTAAGTAATGTACAACCTGGTCCAATTGAATTTGCATGTCAGCCTGCATTCTCCTTTGGGAAGCTTGTTGGGACCTTCCAGTCCAGAGAATAAAGAAAATTACAAGCCACACAGGATGAAGAGGCAATCCGGAACCCTATGAGCTCCAAAGTGGGCAAAAACCACAAGAGTTTCTTGTAGAGTAGCATTTATACTGCTGAGCATTGTAATCAAAACGGTAGATTGAAGTAAAGTGGAAAAGAGAATAATTTTCAATGTATATATTGATTTGTTATTTATTTTTTATTTATTTGGGGTAGGGGCAGGCTAAAGGTTATTTTATATTGTTTTACTTTATTTTATATAATGTCATGATTTTGTTGGATTTTATTTGCAAAAAATTATTATTTATTCATTTATATATTATGAAATAATATATTATAATTTATTTATAATAAATAGTTCATAATTGTTTCTTATTATTATTAATTATTATTTTTAATGCCTTTATTCATTTATTTATTTATTTGTTGGGTGTTGCTGTCCTCTGATGGCAGAAAAACACCCACTATGGTCAGCAAGAAAAAGGGGGAAGAAAATATAAAAAAATAAAAATAAAAAAAGTGTTTTTTTTGTTTGTTTCTTTGAGTGCTCACTACTGACCTCTGGTAACTAAATGGTCACACTAAAACAGGGATGGGTAAGGAGCATGGTTAAGGAAGGGGGTGGGAGTAAAGGGTGTGATTTGTTTGCCAGGAATCAAACTGGAGGATATGATTACAAAACAGGGCAAATTTGCTGCTAAGGTGTTGCAGCTGGTAACTGGGAGTTGAAGCAATTACCTTGCTTTTTGAAACCCAAATTGTGGCAGGGAGGGAGCTAGGACACAGACTGGGATGGGTGAGAAAAAGGTCAGGACCTCCCCACTCCAAGGCAAAGAGCCTGGTAGAGGTTAAGGACTCTTGCAAGGACAAAAGAGACTTCGCCCTCGCGAGAGAGGGAGAAGGAGAAAGAGAAGGAGTCTTTTATGTTTACCAATCACAGAAGTGGTGGCAGAGATGGTCACTGCAGCATAAGACAGGCCAGCTAGACACTTAAGCAGAGCTGAAGGCAACTGGAGCCTCTCAAACCAAGTGCTGGAAGCTGAGGTTGGAGCGTGGCCCCGCCACTCCTCTGACTGAGGCTGCTGTGGAGGCAGCCCAGTGCAAGAATCGCGGGAGCTGAGTGCAGTAGCTGGGCTCACCCAAAAAAGTTTAAAAGGTGGCAGAAACTTTGGCTGTAGCAGAGGCGGGGTGCGGCTGTAGCAGAGGTGGGGTGCAGTGGCAGTGAAAAGAGGGAGCTCCTAAAGAGCCCCCAAGCTTGGTGCAGCCGCTGAAGGCTCACCCACAAAGGTTTAAAAGTGGCAGAAAACGGCCACAGTGGGACTGGAGGGGGGACAGGGCAAGGCTGGGCTGCCCAGCAGTAAAAGCAGGAAGCTCCAGAAAAGCCCCCCTGGAGGCTTAGTGGGCGAGCTGGGAACTACTTCAGCAGGGGATCTGAGGTAAGATTCTGAAATCCCTTCGTAAGGTTGCCAGACTGTAGATTTTAAAATTAATATTCAATGCCTCCAAAAATTATATTTATAAGGATTTATTAATATAAGTTGGAGAGCTAGAGGAACATCGGGAATCTTTCACACTCACCCAAAAGAGGCTCACCCCACCAGCCCTGGTCACCACACCATCCACCTGCAAGCGAGAGGAGGAGAGGCAGCCAACCCAAGTTAAATACAGACCACGAAACACACATATATGCAAGGCAAAAGGAATTGTGGGTATGCCAAAAAGGAGTTTGGGTAATGTAGTTTCAGGGGTTCAAGATCTTCCAACTTTATACCTCCCACCCCACACCCCAAGAGGTCAGGTAATATATAAGTTATGCCTGTTTTATCATAAATATACATTTTCATTTTTGTCATGTGAAAAAAGACATACTAAAAAAATTAATGGAGGAAATAAAATGAAGAATGGTGTGCTACGATATATATTCAGAGTCCATCAATTCATTCTATGATAACGGATAGTCATTTTCATCCTGAGTCCCTTGGAGTTGTCCTGGATCCTTGCATTACTCATCATAGTTAAGTCATTCACAATTGATCAAACTTTATTGCTGTTATAGTGCATATCGTTCCCCTGGTTCTGCTCACATCAGTTCATATCACTTCAGTAGAAGTCTTTCCAGGTTGGGGGTGTGTGTGTGTGTGTGTGTGTGTGTATGTGTGTGTGTGTGTGTGTGTGATCATCTTGTTTGTCATTTCTTCTTGTGCTATAACATTTCATTACAACCATATACCACAACTCATTCAGCAGCCATTCCCCAATTGATGGACATCTTTTTCTTTTCCACTTTTTTTACTACCATAAAAAGAGCTATTTTGGTACAAGTAGGTCCTTTTCCCCTATTTTGGATCTTTTGAGGATATAGACCAGGGTTTCCCAAAGTGGGCGCTACTGCCCCCTGGTGGGTGCTGCAGCGATCCAGAGAGGCGGTGATGGCCACAGGTGCATTTTATCTTTCATATTAATTGCTATTAAAATTTAAAAAAATAATAATTTCCAGGGGGCTAAGTAATATTTTTCTGGAAAGGGGGTGGTAGACCAAAAAAGTTTGGGAACCACTGATATAGACCTAGTAGTAGTATTACTGGGCCAAAGAGTATACATTGACTTCATTCTCTACTGAGTTTGCATTTTCATCTTTGTCAGCATAATTTTTGTGGGAAGGTTTTTTTTTTGTTTATTGTTGTCATCTGAGCATTTGCTTTTTTGTTAAAGTTAGACTTTGTTCCCAGTATGGGAGAGGAAGGGCACTGCCCAAGCTTACGATTTTTTCAAAGTGTGGTTTTCAGGCTTAGATTATGGGGTTTGTAAATTTTCAGTGCTTCTAAGATGGGGTGATATGGAAAGAGGTGTGATAATACTCCTCGTCTCAACTTTGGGCCTTATCTGAAAAGAGCCTTTTATTATTTGGAGTTACAATTAATATTGCTTCTCATGGTCCCAGGACCTTATGACCAAAAGTGACTTGGAACTACAAAAGATAATGCGTCTGAGGTTCCTTGTGTCTGAAATGATTCAGTTGCTCAGCATGATCCTTATTCCCTCAACCAAATGTGCTCCTCTCTACCCTTGAACCTTTATTGAGAAGTGGATAGACAAAAAGAGATGCCAAGCTGCATATACTTGAGTCCATTATTAGTATGAAAGTCTCCTATAATTTCTTTCTTACAGGTTTCTAGGCCTTATTACTATCTCTGTTTTGAGAGTTTCAAAAATGCTACTGCTTCAATTACCATCACCTATTCCCACTGATCCCACATTCATCTGTGCCCTGGGCCAACCTCTACTTCATGTCATAGATCTCCCCTTTTAACCACTAAAGTCACCTTTGGCAGGAAGAAAGTTTCATCTTGAACTTCTGTTGAATCTGCCACTCTAGAACTTAATTTTGAAGGGGAATTTTCAGAGAGTTCATCTGAGATTTTCCTCTACTCTGCCATTTTTGGTACATTCTCAGAAGTCTCTCTTTGGACAGGAATAAGTAGTTTTCAGATGAATAAATTAAAGCTATCTGTAGTTATATTAAAAATACTCCAAATCATTATTGATTTGAGAAATTCAAATTAAAAAAACATCTCTATGGTACCTCAGAGTTATCAGATTGGCTAATAGGACAGAAGAGGAAAATAATAAATGTTAAAGGGAATATGGAAAAATTAGCATACAACTGCACTATTGGTGAAGATGTGAACTGATCAGATCATTCTATAGAACCATTTAGAGTCATTTGCAGAGTTATGAAACCCTTTGATCCAGCAATACCACTACTACACAATATCAAAAAGGAATAAAAAAGGGCAAGATCTATTGGACAAAAATATTTTAGCAGTTCCTTTTGTGGTGTCAAATAATTGAAAATTCAAGGGATGTTTATCAATGGGGGAACGGCTGAAAAATTTATGGTAAATGATTGTAATGGAATACAATCATGCTATAAGCAATGACAAATAGGTCAATTTCAGGAGGAAAAAAAAAGACAAACCTGGAAAGATATATGAAGTATTTCAAAGTGAATTGAGCAGAACAAAGAGCATGTTCTATACAATAAGAGTAATGTTGTTCACTGAATAACTGTAAATAACTTAGCTATGATCTGGAATACAATGATCCAAGTCAATTCCCAAGGCCTGGTGATGAAAAGTAATATCTAGCACCAGAGAAAGAACTGATGGAGTCTGGATCCAGATTGAAGTATACCATTTTTCGCTTTATTTTCTTCATGATATTTTTCCTTCTTTTTATTTTAGTGATATATACATCTTCTTCCAGAACATGATAGATATGGAAATGTTTTGTATGATACCAAATGTATAACCTATATCATATTGCATACCTTCTCAGGGAAGGGGAAGAGAAAGAAGGAGAGAGAGGATTTAGAACTCAAAATGTAAGAAAACAAATACTAAAATTGCTTCGGAATGTAATTGGAGAAAACATTAGTAGAAAAAGAAGTCTCTTTAAAGTAAACAATAACTGCTTAATGACTGACTGGCTTATTTTCTTCCTTTCACTCCCAGACTAATCTTCCTTAAGCATAATTCCTAGGATATACTGTTACTGAAAATATTCAGTGATTCCTCATTGTTAATTGAATAAAATTCAAACACTTTAGTTTGGCTTGTAAGGTTCTCTATAATCAGGACCCCCATTCTTTTTCAGCTTTTCCTCACACTATTTCCATTTGAGCAATCAAATTTGAATTCTAATCATTCCTGAGCCTTTTCACACTATCTTCTTACCTACATCTATACGTTTATTTTTCAAGTTGATATCTCTTTCTGGAATGGCCCAGTCTCAGTCTACCCTGTTTTAAAGTCTTTCTCAAATGCCACCTCCTTCAAAACACTTGCCTCTACTCAAATTTTAAAAAGCTTGTTTTCAATATAACATAGCAATCAATTAATTCAGAATGACAAACTAGTTGAAATTAGAAAAAGGAAATCAGTCTATCAACTTGCTATTTAGTCCACTGAAATGCTGGACTAGTTCGGAAGGTGTCTTGCTCAGACTCAGACAAACAATAATACCTATCCCTTCTCACACTGAATTGGCCCTATTGGAATTAAGTAAATTAAGCTTTCAAATTTGAAGAAGCAGAGAGGTTACCCACTCTAATCTAAAGTAACAAAACGGATTCACAATTTTATCATTCGGGCATTAAAACTGTGACTTATACTTTGAATCAGCTAAATTCAAATCAATTTTAATTATTTTGAACATTTAAATTGGACAATTATTTTTAACTGGAGGGAATGGAAAAAAAGTCTCTGATAATATTGTAATGTCTAATTACTTCATCACCAATTACATAAGCTAAGCCAGACAAAAGCGTAGAATTCTTATTTTCCCTATCTGCCCATCATCACTTTAATGAGATCACTAGGACCCAATGGGTTTATGATATGGGTATGAAGCAGGAAATTAACTGCCAAACTGAATATTTGTATTAATGATTGAAGCTGGTATGGTATCCTTTGAGCTCAGAATACAAACAAGAAATGCCTTTGTACCTAATAGTAACTATTACTATTCTAAGCATGAAAGAGAGTTCTGTAAAAATCTTTCCCTCTAGTGTTTTGATGATCACTTTCAAACTTTTTCAGTATATAGATCATACTTGTGGTAATAACAAATAAAATACTTACTTAAGTCTTCTTTACCAAGCGATCTTAATTCAAATGTTTCCTTTGTTGATTCCCACAGTCTCTCAAATTTATGTGGTAAATAGCTTGTTTGTACATAGTTATTTACATGTTAAGTTCTTATAGGCTGTGAACTCCTTTAGGCCAAAAATGATCCTTTATCTTTCTTTGTATCTTCAGTGGTTAGTGTACTTTTTGTCATTTTACAGAAACAATGAGATTTTATTGATTCATTGATTAAATATTCAAATGTAAATATTTTTAAATGACCACTATATGCCAGCTATCATACTTGGTATTGGGTTTATAAATACACAAGACAAAAACACTCCTATCAAGTTTTGATTCAATTTGAGGATTAACATGTATATGTATAAGGATAAAACATACACACACAAGAAATATATATACAGAAATATATTTATATCTCTTTATTTCTATCTGTAAAATTCATAGAGAAGAAAAGAAAGAGATTATCATACATGGAACATTGGAGACAATTGTAGCTTTATAAACTCAGGAAGAGGATGTTTCTATTACCTTACCTTCCTTCAAAAGAGATACAAAAGAATTCCCCATTGGTTTCTTCTTTGATAATTAAACCATGTGTCTATAAGCATTTATTTTTCTGAAAAATAATCAATTAATAATTACCAAATGAATTCCTATAATTTATTGAATATATTACACTCATATCAGAAAACCATGAGGTTTGATGCTGAAAGGGAAAATTACTTCACTCATTCAGGTCTCTAATCTATAAGTAAAAAAAAAATGACAGCCCAGAGAGAGAAGTTACTTTTTAAAAGCCATCCATATAGTATGAAATATAGCCAGGATTTAACTTTGGGAGGATTTTTTTCCTACCAAAAGAAGTATTAGAGATGAAAATGACATGGTTGTTACATTTAAACAGTTTATAATTTATTTGGGGAGATAAGATTAATTCTCATTAAAAAAAGATAATACAAAATTTTACGTGTGATTAAGACCTAAAATCTGTCATACAAGGGACCCAAGTGTTATAATTTAGAAGAGAAAGATATCAGTGCAAGTTAGAAAAGTCATACAATACTTTTGGGGGAGGTTGAACTTAAATTTCACATTGATTAAAGGGTAGGTTTTGGTTCATTAAAAAGAGTCTGAAAGAGTTGAATAATGACATTTTTTTATTTAGAATATTTTCCCATGTTTACATGATTCATGATCCGCCCTCCACCCATATCTTTCCTTCCCCCTCCCAAATCCAACAAGCAGTTCCACTGGGTTATACATGTATATATTCAAAACCTATTTCCATGTTATTCATATCTGCGGTAATGTGATCCTTTAACATCAAACCCCAATCCTATCCCTATCACATTATGTGATTGATCACATATTTTTCTAACATGTTTCAGTTTCCACATTTCTTTCTCTGGATGTGGACAGCATTCTTTCTCACAAATTCCTCTGAAATAAAATGTTAAGGAATACACAGCTGATAATTATAACCCTGAATGTGAATGGGATGAACTCACCCATAAAACAGAAGCAAATAGCAGAGTGGATTATAAAACAAAATCCTATCATATATTGTATATAAGAAACATACATGAGGCAGGTGGACATACACAGGGTTAAGGTCAATGGCTGGAGCAAAATCTTTTGGGCTTTAACTGAGAAAAAGAAGGGAGGAGTGGCAATCATGATTTCTGATAAAGCCAAAATAAAAATAAATCTGATTAATAGAGATAGGGATGGTAATTACATCCTGATAAAAAGCAATATAGATAGTGAGGAAATAGTAGTACTCAACATGTATAAACCAAATGGTATAAGCATCCAAATTTCTAAAGGAAAAACTGGCAGAGCTCAAGGAGGATATACATAGTGTTGTATTGAATTTCTGGGACAAGATGTACACCACTTTGAATGACAAGACTGGCAGTTGAACACCTCGGAATGTACCCAGATGCTGTGAGTCAGGGCAAAAGTCAGTTGGAGCCAACCCTATAAACACCCACCAGGCACAACATAAGTTGGTTCAGTCTGGAGCAGAATTTGGGAGGTGGGAGGTTGAGTGGGAGGGTAGGCCTATATCTGCAACCTAACTTGCCTTACTGAGAGAGCTGGAAAGCAATCACCATTATTGTCAATAGAACTGAGAGAAGTTATCAGTTGTGGATTAAATGTAGGAGGTGATCTGTGGATTCTGTTGATTTCCACTTTTCCCTCTTGTTCAAGACTTTCTGGGCAATTTTCTCTGATAATTTCTTGTAAAATGCTATCTAAACTTTTTCTTTTATCATGATGTTCTGGTAAACCAATAATTCTTAAGTTGTCTCTTCTAGCTCTGTTCTCCAGATCTTTGGCTGAATCAATGAGGTGTTTCATATTCTCCTGAAATTTTTCATTATTAAAATTTTGTTTAATATATTATTGCTGCCTTGTGAAGTCATTTGCTTCTAGTTGTTGAGTTCTGTTTTTTAAATACTGAATTGCATCCCTGGCTTTTTGGTCATCCTTCTCTTTCTGGTCAGATTTTCTTTGTAGATCATCTTTTGCCTTCTTTGCTTCATTTTCAAGCTGGCCAATTCTGGCTTTCAAGACTTTATTTTCTTGTTTTTGTTCATGTATTTCCTTTTTCAAATTGTCTTCAGTCTCTCTTGATTGCTTCTAGGAATATTATAGCCAAATTCAAGAACTACCAGACCAAGGAAAAAATATTACAAGCTGCTAAAAAGAAGTCATTCAGATATCAGGGAATCACAGCTAGGATAACAGAGGATCTGGCTGCATCTACATTGAAGGACCAGAAGGCTTGGAACACAATATTCTGGAAAGCAAGAGAACTGGGTCTACAACCAAGAATCAACTATCCAGCAAGATTAACTATGTTATTGCAGGGGAAAGTATGGTCATTCAATAAAATTGAGGACTTCCAAACATTCATCAAGAAAAAACCAGACTTAAACAGAAAGTTTGCTGCCCAAACCCAGAACTCAAGAGAATCAACGTAAGGTAATTAAGAGAATTGGGGGAGGAGAAAAAAATTCTTTTCATTAAGGGACACAACAAGTTCAATCAATTTATATTCCAAGAAGAAAAGAAGGTATTGGCAAATATTAAAAAGTATTATTACCAACAGGGTAACTAGAAGAACTTTACATAGAGGAAACAGGGACAAACTGTATAGGATGAAATGTCAAGTGATATATAAATATATGTATGTAAGTAGGTAGGTAGGTATAAATATATACAAAACTGGGGGAAGAAGATAATAATAAGAAAAATAGGAAAACAAATAAAAAGGAATAAATTTCTATTCCATAAAGAATCGCATGGGAACAACAGGGAAAAATAACAATACAATGTAAGAGTAAAGAGGTTAGAGAGAGGAAATATTCAATACTTAAGTGCATTGAAATCAACTTAGAGAAGAACAATCATATCTATAGGGGCAGATAATTGATTCACACCCTATAGTGAAGTAGAAGGGTAACAAATGGACTGGTGGGGAGGGAAGCAATACTAGAGAGGGAGAAGCCTTGGGGGGGAATGCGGTGTGGCCTTAAGGAACAATAAGAGGGGAATAAGAAGGGAGGGGGGAGAAAGGGAAGTACAAGAAGGGAGGGGATTATAGGAACTGATTAAAAACAAAACACTGGTATAGAAGGAAATAGTGAAAGAAGAAAGGGCACGACTAGGAGAGAGAATCAAAATGTCTGGGAATGCATAGTTGATAATTATAACTCTGAATATGAATGGGATGAACTCACCCATAAAACGGAAGTAAATAGCAGAGTGGATAAGAAACCAAAACCCAACCATATGTTGTCTACAAGAAACACACATGAGACAGACAGACATATATATAGTGAAAATGAGAAGATGGAGCAAAATATTTTGGGCTTCAAATGAAAAAAAGAAGGCAGGGGTGGCTATCATGATCTCTGACAGAGCCAAAGTAAAAATAGATAAAGTTAAAAGAGATAGGGAAGGTAACTATATTCTAATAAAAGGGAGTATAAACAATGAAGAAATGTAAGTATTCAATATGTATGCACCAAACAGTATAGCTTCCAGATTTCTATTGGAGAAGCACATGGAGCTCAAGGAGGAAATAGATAGCAAAACCATACTAGTGAGGGACCTCAAACTTCCCCTATCAGATCTAGATAAATCAAACCAAAAAATAAATAAGAAAGAGATAAGAGAGGTGAATGAAACCCCTAGAAAAATTAGAGTTAATAGATATATGGAGAAAAATAAATAAGGACAAAAAGGAATACACCTTCTTTTCAGCAGCACATGGAACAATCACAAAGATAGACCATGTAATAGGGCACAGAAACACGCAAACAAATGCAAAAAAGCAGAATAATGAATGTAATCTTAGATCATAATGCAAAAAAAATAATTATTAGTAAGAACACATGGAGAGGCAAACCAAAAACTAATTGGAAATTAAATAATATGATTCTCCAAAATAATTTAGTGAAAGAACAAATCACAGAAACAATTAATAATTTCATTGAAGACAATGGCAATGATGAGACATCATACCCAAACCTATGGGATGCAGCCATAGCAGTTCTAAGGGGAACATTTATATTGCTGAGTGCATATATTAACAAATTAGGGAGGGCAGAGGTTAATGAATTGGGCATTCAACTTAAAAAACTAGAAAATGAACAAATTAAAAATCCTCAGATGAAAACTAAATTAGAAATATTAAAAATCAAAGGAGAAATTAATAAAATCGAAAGTAAAAGAACTATTGAATTAATAAATGAGACTAGAAGCTGGTATTTTGAAAAATAACAGATAAAATAGACAAAGTACTGGTTAATCTAATTAATAAAAGGAAAGAAGAAAAACAAATTAATAATATCAAAGATGAAAAGGGAGACTTCACCTCTAATGAAGAGGAAATTGAGGCAATCATTAAAAATTATTTTACTCAATTATATGGCAATAAATTTAGCAATCTAAGTGATATGTATGAATATTTGCAAAAATATAAATTGCCTTGATTAACGGCAGAAGAAATAGAATACTTAAATAATTCAATATCAGAAAAAGAAATTGAACAAGCCATCAAAGAACTCCCTAAGAAAAAATCACCAGGGCTTGATGGATTCACAAGTGAATTATATCAAACATTCAAAGAACAACTAGTCCCAATACCATACAAATTATTTGATATAATAAGCAAAGGAGTCTTATCAGATTCCTTTTATGACATAAATATGGTTCTGATTCCAAAGCCAAGCAGACCAAAACCAGAGACAGAAAACTACAGAACAATCTCCTTAATGAACTTAAATAAAAAAAATCTTAAACAGAATACAAGAAAAAGACACCAGCAAGTGATCCTGAGGGTTATCCATCATGATCAGGTGGAATTTATACCAGGAATGGAAGGATGGTTCAACATTAGGAAAACCATCCACATAATTGACTATATCAACAAGGTAACAAACAAAAACCACATGATTATCTCAATGCTCGAAAAGACTTTGAAAAAATACAACATCCACTACTATTGAAAACACAAGAAAGTATAGGAATAGAAGGACCTTTCCTAAAAATAAAAAACAGTATATATCTAAAACCATCAACAAGCATCATATGAAATGGGGATAAATTAGAAGACTTTCCAATAAGATCAGGTGTGAAACAAGGATGCCCATTATCACCTCTATTATTTAACATTGTACTAGAAACACTAGCAGTAGCAATTAGAGAAGAAAAATAAATTTAAGATATTAAAATAGGCCAGGAGGAGACTAAGCTATCACTCTTTGCAGATGATATGATGGTCTACTTACAAAATCCTAGAGAATCAACTGAAAAGCTAGTAGCAAACTTTAGCAAAGTTGCAGGATCCAAAATAAAAGCACATAAATCATTAGCATTTCTTTATATATCCAACACATCACAGTACCAAGAGGTAGAAAGAGAAACACAATTTAAAATCATCCTAGACAAAATAAAATACTTAGGAATCTATCTACCAAAACAAACACAGGAATTCTATGAACACAACTACAAAACACTTTCCAAGCAATTAATACTAGATCTAAAAAATTACTAAAACATTGATGGCTTATGGGTAGGATGAGCTAACATAATAAAAATGACCATTCTACCCAAATTAATTTACTTATTTAGTTCCATACCTATCAAACAACCAAGAAAATATTTTAAAGAATTATTAAAAAAATACAAAATTCATTTGGAAGAATAAAATATCAAGAATATCAAGGGAAATAATGAAAAAAAAACACGTGAAGGAAGGTAGCCTAACAGAACCAGATATTAAACTGTAGCATAAAGCAGTGGTCTTCAAAATAATATGGTATTGGCTAACAGACAGAAGGGAGGATCAGTGGAATAGACTTAGGGTAAGTGACGTCAGCAAGACAGTCTATGATAAACCCCAAAAGTCCAACTTTTGGGACAAAATCAACTATTTAACAAAAACTTCTGAGAAAATTGGAAAACAATATGGAAAGGTTAGGTTTATATCAACCTCTCATACCCTATACAAAGATAAATTCAGAATGGGTGAATGACTTCAATATAAAGAAGGAAACTATAAGAAAATTAGGCAAACACAGAATAGTATGCTTGTCAGATCTCTGGGAAAAGAAAGATTTTAAAACCAAGCAAGAGTTAAAAAAAATTACAAAATGTAAAATAAATAATTTTCAATTACATTAAATTAAAAAGGTTTTGTACAAACAAAAACAATGCAACCAAAATTAGAAGGGAAACAATAAACTGAGAATAAATCTTTATAAAAAAAACTCTGAAATAGTCTAATTACTCAATTAAGTGAATTGTACAAAAAATCGAACCATTTCCCAATCGATAAATGAGCAAGGGACATGAATAGGCTATTTTCAGATAAAGAAATCAAAACTATCAATAAGCACATGTGAAAGTGCTCTAAATCTCTAATAATTAGAGAAATACATATCAAAACAACTCTCAGGTATCACCTCACACCTAGCAGACTGGCTAAAATGACAGTAGGGGAGAATAATGAATATTGGAGGGGATGTGGAAAAATTGGGATATTAATACACTGCTGGTGGAGTTGTGAACTGATCCAACCATTCTGGATGGCAATTTGGAACTATGGCCAAAGAATGCTAAAAGATTGCCTGCACTTTGATCCAGCCATACCATTGTTGGGTTTGTACCCCAAAGATATCATAGGTAAAAAGGCTTATACAAAAATATTTGTAGCCATGCTCTTTGTGGTCGTAAAAAAATGGAAAATGATGGTATGCCATCACTTGGGAAATGGCTGAACAAATTGTGATATATGCTGGTGATAGGTTACTATTGTGTTCAAAGGAATAATAAGCTGGAGGAATTTCACGTGAACTGGAATGACCTCCAGGAATTGATGCAGAGTGAAAAGAGCAGACACAGGAGAACATTATACACAGAGATTGATACACTGTGGTAAAATGGAATGTAATGGAGTTCTGTACTAACAGCAATGCAATGATCCAAGACAGCTCTGAAGGATTTATGGATAAGAATGCTATCCACATACAGAGGAAGAACTGCAGTAGTGGAAACACAGAAGAAAAACAACTGCTTGGTCACATGGTTTGATGCGGACATGATTTGGGATGTAGACTGTAAAAAACCACCATAGTACAACTATAAATAATATGGAAATAGGTCTTGATTGATGACACATGAAGAAACCAGTGGAAATGAGCATCAGCTAAGAGGGTGGGGGAAGTTTTGGAGGGAGAGAATAAGAACATGAATTATGTAACCATGGAAAAAATATTTTTTCTAAAAAATAAAATTAAAAAAAAATTGAGTATTTCCTGTCTCCAGCTTCTTTAACCTTCCATTGTATTTGTCTTCTCCCTTGCTCTCACCATGTCCTTCTTTATGAAATATATATTTACCCCATTTTGTCTTTTTTCTCACTTCTCTTAATATTATCCTCTTTTTTACCTTTAGTTTTATATATATTTATATCTACATATATATCCTGACATTTAATTCCATGTAATTTGTCACTGTTCCCTCTAAGTATACTTCTTCTAGCTACCCTGATGATAATAATAATTTTTAAGAGTTACCAACTCATCTTTTCTATAGGAATACAAATCATTTGAACTTATTGGGTCCTCTAAAAATGTTTTTTATTTTTTGTTTTTTTTCCCCTTTCTTAATTACCTTTTGGTGACTCTCTTCAGTTCTGTGTTTGGACAACAAATTTTCTCTTTAAATCTGGTCTTTTCTTTAAGAATGCTTGGATGTCTTCTAATTAATTAAAAGACCATACTTTCCACTGCAAGAATATAGTCAGTTTTGCTGAGTAGTTGATTCTTGGTTTTAGACCCAATACCCTTGCTATCTGGAATATCATATTCTATGCCTTCTGTTCCTTCAGTGAAGATACAGCCAGATCCTGTGTTATCCTAACTGTGGCTCCATGGTATCTAAATGACTTAGTCTTAGCCACTTGAAATATTTTTCTTTGACCTGCTAGTGTTATAAAGAAGGTAAATAAGGTAATCTGAGTGGGTCAAATGAACACAATTTGAGTGTGAGGAAGGATAATGAGTGTATAGGGAGATTATAAGGTGATTGCCGGAGGAATGAACATAAGGGAAGGTATATAGGAGATAAAGGAAATGGGATATATAGGAGAGGACAGCTCAAACAGGTTTATTCTCAGAGACTTGAGACAGAGGATACAGGGAGGAAATTAGAGCCAGTAAGAAATATTTAGGTTTTGCCTGGAGGGTTTCGCTAGTTAGTTTCAAAGTCTCTTGAGGGAGGAGTCGAGAGGACTCCTCCCTGCCAGTCAAACTGATGGCTAAAGGAAGTCCTTGGGTAGGTACTTCCTGCCAAGATGGATGCCCCCAATTCTTTCAAGAAATGATAGAAAAATGATTCCTTCCCCTTTAGCCCTTGTCTTAATTTTCGACACAATGATTCACCAAAGGGTTTGAATAGGTAACAAGGGGATTTATTAATACCAGGGTCAGTCAGAGGGGGAAAAGGGTTTCAGGGTTTTCTAATTGCTGCCAGCGAGAAGGGTGATGGTGGGGGATGGGTTGTGGAGAGGTTTAGACAGAGTGTCCGGCTCTCCCAGTCAGGAAGATTTGACTGCCTTTTAAGTAAAGTCTCTAGCAAATCATTAAAATAGGGGTAACTTATTTGAGGATACTCTACTAGCCTTTAGAAACTAAACCCACAATGTCTAATCACCAAGCCCTCCCTTTCACCCAGGACCCAAAGGAAATTCAGGGAAGGGGAGGGATAGAGATGGGAGATCAGGGAGAGTTGCAGAAAAATGAGATAGGTGCAAATTTCCCAAGACAAAATAAGCATAGGCCAAGGCCAAAGCAAAGCCAAGCCAAAAGGCCTAAGCAAAAGCCTCCAGCCACAGCAAAAGCCAGAAGGGAAAACCCTCCTCAGTTGGAACTTCACCTCTATTTATAGCTTTAAGTTCTAACTGACTTTCTGAAGATTCTAAGATGTTTAACTGACTTTTTGTGACCATTAGAAATTACAGAAGCAAAAAGTTTCTGTTAGCCACCTTGCATTACACTAGTTCTTGAATTTGGTTATAACATTCCTGGGTTTTGTCAACTGGGAATTAAATGTAGGAGGTGATCTGTGTATTCTTTCAATCTTCACTTTTCCTTCTTGTTTGAGAATGGTGGGACAGTTTTGTTGCATAATTTCCTGTAGAATAATGTCCAGGCTTTTCCTTTTGTCATGATCTTCCAATAGTCCAATAATTCTTAAATTGTCTCTCCTTGATCTGTTTTCAAGTTCTGTGGTTTTGCCAATGAAGTGTTTCATATTTTCCTCAAATTTTTCATTATTTTGATTTTATTTTGTAGATTCTTGCTTCCTTGTAAAGTCATTTGCTTCTAGTTGCTGGATTCTAATTTTTAAAGACTGAATTTCATCCCTGGCTTTTTGGTAATCCTTTTCCTTCTGGTCTGATTTTCTTTGTTGGTAGCTTTCACCTTCTTTTCCTCGTTTTCAAGCTAGTTAATTCTGGCTTTCAAGATACTATTTTCTGTTTCTAAATGACTTGTTTTGTTTTCTCAATTGTCTTCAGCCTCTTTAATTCTTTTTTGAATTGCATTTTGAGTTCTTCTAAAGCCTATGTCCAGTTTGCCGGAGTTTCCATGTTTTGGCTTGGTGTTCCTTGGTCCTCCTCCTTTCCATTTGCTTTTTGTTCATTACCTGGATAGAAACTGTTAATTGTAATTTCATTTTTCTATTTCTATTTCTATTATTTATTCATATTTTTTCTCTTTTTCCACTCTTTAATTGGCTATAACCTTGCTCCTCTGATTATTTGCAGGATTTGTGGGTTTGGGCTATTCTGACCTGAATGGCTTCTTTACTACTCTGCTGATTGATTATGTTAGAGTGATGGTATTAATGAGCCCAGAGGTCAGATTTTACCTAGCTGGCTGCAAAGGCTGAAGGTGTACATGAAGGTATGGAGTCTAGTGGGAGCTGGGTTTCCCACCCTGTTATCAGGGTAATATTTGCAGCCTTCCCCTTGGATCTTAGTCAACAAGGCTTTCAGTGGAGTCAGTGTGGAAGGGTGTTGGAGATAGAGCTTCCCTGGCCTTAGGAGGCTTCTTATCTGCCCTGTTGATAAGATTAAGCTTTGGAGCTGGATGTGACACGAGGCCAAAACATTGAGAAGGGAGTAGGGGCAAGATGGAAAGTTTTGGCTGTGCCTAGGCTGCCCTTTCTTTGCTTCTCCTCCAGCTGCCTCCCTACCATCTGTATTCAATGCCCTGAGGCTGGCACAGCTGTGCCAACAAGGCATTTCCTCTGCATCAATGCCCTTCCCTGGCCAGAGTTTCCAGGAACCACTGGAGACTCAACATAGTAGGAAGGTGAGGGGTCCTGGGATCTTTCTTCTTCCTTTCCCTTTAAAATGACAGTTCAAGAATTCAGGCCTTTTTATCTTGGTGAACCTTTTAATTTGACTTCAGTAGGAGGGTCCCCAGCTCTTTCTTGTTGTTAGATTTGGTTTTATGTCCCCTTGAAGCACTTTGTTTTTGATTGGTGTGGAAGGGTTTTCAGAAGTCTGAAATTTTGCTGCATCTAAGCCTCTATCTTACTGGAATCTCTGGGAGGTCTTTTACATCACATTATGGTAAGAGAATAATAAGAAGAATGGAGAGGGCAGGAAGGGTAATAACTATAAGGAGGGCCAATGGAGTAGACTGACTAAAAGTGAGAAGCTGGAGGGGAGGGTAAGAGAAAAGGTAGAATTAAATGAGAAAGTCAAAATGGAGAGGAATACACAGACAGTAATCATATCTGTGAATGTAAATTGTATGTATTCACCCATAAAAAGGAAGCAGATTGCGAAATGGATTAAAAACCAGAATCCTACCATTTGCTCTCTATAAGAAACACACTTGGGGCAGGTAGACATATACAGGTAAAGGTAAGAGAGTGGAGCAGAATTTACTGGGTTGCAACTGAGACAAAGAAGGCAGGAGTAGCAATTATGATCTCAGTCAAAGCTAAAGCAAAAATAGGTCTCATTAAAAAAGATATTGAAGGTAATTACATCTTGATGAAAGACAGTATAAATAATGGAGAAATATCAGTACTCAACATATATACACCAAATGGTATAGCATCCAGATTTCTAAAGGAAAAACTAAAGGAGTTTAAGAAGGAAATGTATAGTCAAACCATACTAGTGGGGAACCTCAACCTTCCTTTATGAGAACTAGATGAATCAAATCAAAAAATAAGTAAGAAAAAGTAAGAGAAATGAATGAAATGATAGAAAAATTAGAGCTAATACATATATGAAGAAAAATAAGTAGGGATAAAAAGGAATATACCTTCTTTTCAGCAACACATGGCACATATACAAAGATTGACCAGGTACTAGGATATAAAAGTTTTGCAAACAAATGTAGGAAAGCAGAAAAAACAAATGCAATTTTTGAGATCATAACGCAATAGAAATCATAATTAATAAGGGCTAATGGAAAGGCAAATTTAAAATTAATTGGAAAGTAAATAACCTAATTCTTCAAAGCTGATGGGTCAAAGAACAAATCAAAGAATCAATTGTTGATTTCATTGAAGAGAATGACAGTGAGGAAACAACATATCAAACCTATGGCATACAGCCAAAGCAGTATTCAGGGGAAAACTTATATTCTTGAGTGCATATATCAACAAATCAGAGAGTGAAGAGATTAATGAATTGGGCATGAAACTTAAAAAAAAACTAGATGTAGAACAAATTAGAAAACCTCAGATGAAAACTAAGTTGGGAATCCTAAAAATTAAAGGAGAAATTAATAAAATTGAAAGTAAAAGAACTATTGAATTATTAAATAATAGTAGGACCTGGTATTTTGAGAAAACAAATAAAATAGATAAATACTGGTTAATTTAATCAAATAAAGAAGAAAATCAAATGAATTGTATCAGAGATGAAAAGGGTGATCTAACCTTTAATGCGGAGGATACTAAAGTAATTATTAAGCACTACTTTACCCAATTAAATAGCAATTAATACAGCAATATGGTAAAAAGGATTTTTATTTACAGAAATATAAACTGTCTAGATTAACAAAAGAGGAAATAGAATACTTAAACAACCTGATCTCAGAAAAAAAATTGAAGAAGCCATCAAGTTACTCCCTAAGAAAAAATCCCATATGGATTCAAAAGTGAATTCTATCAAACACTTAAAGAACAACTAACCCCAATATTATACAAATTATTTGACAAAATAAGAAAAGAAGGAATTACACCAAATTCCTTTTAAACACAAATACAGTACTGATTCCAAAGCCAGGTAGACCAAAAACAGAGAAAGAAAACTATAGACCAATTTCCTTAATGAACATAGAGGCATAAATCTTAAATAGAATACTAGCAAAAAGACTCCAGCAAGTGATCATGAGTATTATTCACTATGTCCAGGTGGGATTTATACTAGAAATGCAAGGCTGGTTTAATATTAGAAGAACTATCCACATAATTGACCATATCAATAACCAAACCAACAGAAATCACATGATTATCTCAATAGATGCAGAAAAAACCATGAACTAAATATAACGTCCATTCCTATTGAAAACACTAGAAAGCATAAGAATAGATGGACCATTCCTAAAATAATAAATAGTATACATCTAAAACCATCAGCAAACATCATTTGCAATGGGAATGAGTTAGAAGCCTTCCCAATGAGATCTTGAGTGAAGGAAAGATGCCCATTATCATCTTTTATTTAACATTGTACTGTAAACACCACCAGTAGCAATTAGAGAAGGAAAAAGAAATTGAAGGGATTAAAGTAGGCAATGAGGAGACTAAATTATCACTCTTTGCAGATTATATGATAGTCTACTTAAAGAATCTAGAAAATCAATTTAAAAGCTAGTGCAAATAATCAACTTTATCAAAGTTACATAATACAAAATAAACCCACATAAATCATCAGCATTTCTATATATTTCCAAAAAATTCATCAGCAAGAGTTAGAAAGAACAACTCTGTTTTACAGCACACAAAATAAAATATTTAGGAATCTATTTGACAAGACAAAAACAGGAATTATATGAACACAACTACAAAGCACTTCTCACACAATTAAAACTAGATCTAAAGCAAGCCATTCCCCAACTGACAAATATTTAGGGGACACAAGAAGGCAGTTTTCAGGTAAAGAAATCAAAACTATCAATAAACACATGAAAAGGTTTTCCGAATCTCTCTTATTTAGAGAAATTTAAATCAAAACAATGTTGAGTTACCAAGTCACACCTAGGATATTGACCAATATGACAGTAAAGGAAATATAACACATGTTCGAGGGGATGTGGCAAAATTGAGAAACTAATGCATTGCTGGTGGAGTTGTGAATTGATCCAACCATTCTGGAAGGCAATTTGTTACTATCCCCAAAGGGCTTTAAGAGACTATATTTCCTTTGATTCAGCAATACCACTGTTGTCTTTGTATCCCAGAAAGATAAGGAAAAATACTCTTACAAAAAATATTCATAGCCTCAATCTTTGAGGTGGTAAAAAATTGGAAAATGAGAGAGCATCCGTCCATTGGTGAATGGCTGAACAAAAGGTGGTATCTGATGGTGATGGAATATTATTGTGCTGTAAGTAATGATGAACTGGAGGATTTTGTGTGAACTGGAAAGATCTCCAAGAGCTGATGCAGAGTGAAATGAGCAGAACCAGGAAAACATTGTACTCAGAGACTGAAACATTGTGACACAATCAAATATAATGATATAATCGACTTCTTTACTAATAGCAATGCAATGACCCAGGGAAATTCTGAGGGACTTATGAGAAAGAAAGCTAACCACATCCAGAGAAAGAACTGTGGGAGTCGAAATGTAGAAGAAAAACATATGATTGATCTTATGGTTCAATGGATATATGATTGGGGATTTTGGCATTAAATGATCACTCTATTGCAAATATTTACAATTTGGAAATAGGTTTTGAACAATGATACATGTGTAACCCTGTGCAATTATTCATCAGCTCCAGGAAGGAGGAGGAAAGGAAAAAACATTAATTATTTAACCATGAAAAAAAATTCTAAATAAATAAATATAATAAATAAATAAATAGCTTTCTTCTCTCTTCACTCTATTGCAAAATTCCTTTAATGATCAAGCTGTTAACCTCATAACACAAATGAAAATTTCAAAAAGACCTGTGTTTTCATGTGTGTCATGAACTTTGATAAGAAAAATCCTTCTACTTGATCATCATCTATTCTTTATTTTAGATTTAACCTTGCTGTTGAAATAACGATATCTGAAAAAAGGTAGACCAAAGCAAAAATCTTACCTTTTGCACAGGAGTAACCAAGATATTGAGATAGGACAGACAAGAACCTGTATAACAATTTACATTGGAGCTGATAGTATAATTTGAGGAGTAGTGGGAAATAAAATTTCATATATTGGAGCTAGATTACGGGCACCTTTGATAACTATGATCCTTAAATTTCAATATTTAAAGATTTGAATACTCTGAGGTTTTAAAAACATATATAAATGGGGCAGCTGGGTAGATCAGTGGATTGAGAGCCAGACCTAGAGACGGGAGGTCCTAGGTTCAAATCATGGCCTCAAACACTTCCCAGACTTAAGGCAAGTCACTTAACCCCCATTTCCTAGCCCTTACCACTCTTCTGCCTTGAAGCCAATACACAATATTGACTCCAAGATGGAAGGTAAGGGTTTTAAAATATATATATATATATATATATATATGTATATACATATATGTATGTATATATAATAAGTACAAATGATTAAAATTTATAAAGGATCAGATTAATCTCTGTGTGTGTAAATCTTTAGATTTGGGCTACTGGAATAAGCTATTAGTTAAATCAATTAATTAGGATTCAGTTTCTTGTTCTGCTATAAAATTTAATCATTAAATTATTTTATTTTATTAAAGATTTTCAAATTATATTTAAATATTTTTTACATTCATGTTTCAAAATTTCTGAGTTCCACATTCTCTCCCTCTCCTTCCTCACTCCTTATGAAGACAAGTAATGTGATTAAGTGATGTCAGGCAAACATATTTCCATGTTAGGTAAGTTGCAAAAGAAAATACAGACACACAAACCATGAAAAATAAAGTTTAAAAAAAGTAAGTTTCTGTCTGTACTCAGAGATTTTAAATTCTCTCTCTTGAAAAGAATAATATTGCTCTTCATGGATTCTTGTGAATGATCTTGGATCATTGTCTTGATAAGAATAACTAAGCTTTTAGAGCTTATTATCCTTTCTATATCACTGTTACTTTGTACAATAATCTCTTGATTTTACTCACTTGATTTATTTTGCCTCATTTTATATGTCTTCTAGTGTTTTTCTGAAAACAATTTGTGTGTAAATTCTTACAATAGTATTCTGTCACAATATTATACCAAAACTTATTCTGTCATTATTCAATTGATGATCATCTCACTTCTTTTTTTGCCATCACAAAAATAGCTGCTTTAAATATTTTTGTACACATAAATTCTTTTCCATTTTCTTTGATATTTTTGGGAAATAGTCCTATTAGCAGAATTGCTACAATAAAGGGTATGTACAATTTCATAGTTTTGGGGGCATAGTTCCAAAATGTCCTCAAGAATGATTAGACAAGCTCACAGCTCCTGCAGTGCATTAGTATCCACATTTTCCCACATGCCTTGAAGCATTTGTCATTTTTCTTTTCTGTTATGTTAACCAATATAGGAGGTCTGAGGTAGTACCTCAGATTTGTATTAATTTGTTTTTCTCTACTCAAGAAATTTAGAAAAATTTTATGTCATGATTGATGGCTCTGATTTCTTTAGGAAACTGTCTGTTCCCATTCTTTGACCATTTATCCATTGGGGAATTGCCTTATTTTTATAGATTTGGCTCACTTATCAATATATTTGAGAAATGAAGTCTTTATCAAAGAAATCCCCCATACTTACCTATTTTCTTTTTTATTTTGGCTTCATTAGTTTTGTCTGAACAAAATGTTTTTTAAATTTCATGTAATCAAAATTTTCCATTTTACTTCCTCTCTTTCTGTCTTTTATTTGGTTATAAACTCTTCTCTTATGATATAATTAATGTAAATTTAAGTAAGAAAGAATTCTTGCTTTTCTAAGCACGATTTTTCTATGAACATTCCCTGATGTTTTCAATAGTTATTTTTCCCCTTGTCCTCAAGTTAACTTTTATTTCCTTCTCTCTGAGTATGCTGTACATCATCTGTCAATCAAATTCAAACTCCCTGATGGCAGGGACTGCTTGTTTTAGTTTGTTATTTTTGTTCCCTATAATCTTAGTATGCATTTCAGTGCCTTGCAGGGAGAAGGCAGTTAATAGATGATTGATTATTTAGATTGAATTTCAAACTTAAACTATTAGTTGAACATGGGCCTCAGTTAGAAATGCATGAGGATGAAATTCCTTGGTGAAATTTAAACAGCTACTTTTGATGAAAAGCAGAATAAGTTACAATACATTATATCAGTTTATAATACATTAGCCTAAGTTGCATGTTTAGGTGTGACGTTTTCCTTCCAACTCCAGATTATTTACTCACTTCAGAATTTTGATGTATTTTGACAGTAAGGTTTAAGGTAGATAGTAAGATGCAATTAATTACCTGTTTGAGAATCCTAGATTGGGGTTCTAGCTACATTCTTGACAATGTCTAGTTTTAAAGCATCTTCAAGATTTTACTGGGCCATAGCAATAGTGTATCAGAAATCCCTCTCCTCTGCTTTCCCAAACATCTGAGGCATGAGAGGTCAGCTTGAACTAGATACTGTATATGATCTATTTCATATTTATTAGATAAGGAAATAATTATTTAAAAATTTTATAGTGTAATTACAAATGAAATAATTGAAATCCATAAAATACATGTGTTTATCAGTGCCCTTTGATATTTCAAAATAACAATATTTCTAACAGTCATGCTGTCCTAATTTATACCTTTAAATAATATCAACAGATCTGTGATCTCATTAATGCTGACATTATTTTCATTGATAGAGACTCAAACTCTACAAAAAAGTGCACATGATGGGCAGCTCTCATCCACATTCTCCAACAACTCTTTTGCAGAGTGTTCTCCATTACACATTGGAAGCTTTCTTTATCTTCTCTTCAAATTGCATGGAAATCCACGAAAATTGTAGGTTATCACTTATCCTGCATTTTAACTACAGAAATAGTTCTTTGTTACCACTCTCAGCCATATATTTGTGAATTGATGGCCTAATTTATCTCCTTTATCCTGTTTCATATATGGTGATTCCTTTCAGTCCTAATGAGACTCCATCTTCACCCTTTTGATGTGATTGGCAATGCATCACCTCCACTTCTTTGGGTAACTGGACAGCTTCCAGGAGTTGGTTTGTAAGGCTCCTATTAGCTATTTCCTTCCCACCAGCAGTTACAAACCCCCAATATCTCCAGATTTGGCAAGTGCAATGGACCACATTGAACACATATTTGCTGTTTGGTATACACATTTAACCTCTTACCCTGGCCAATCTCTAGAGCTCTGGTGAGACTCAGGATTTCAGCACCTTGAGCACTCATGGACTTTGGTAGAGCTGCATACCATAAAGTCTTATCTTGAGTCACTACAGCTGCACCTGTATACTGTTCCCCATCTAACATAAATGCAGAACCATTGGTAAACAGTGCCAGGTCTGGAGAGACCAAAGGGATATTGGTCACGTCATCTCTATTTTTCTGAACTATTTCCAAAGTATCTGCACAGTTCTGGATGGGTTCCCCTTCTAACGGGAAGTCTGGCATCAGAGTGGCTGGGTTGATCTCCTTACAACAATGGAAAGTTAGGTGATCATTGCCCAGCAACACAATTTGATATTGAGATAAGTGCTGGGATGTAAATGCTTGCAGGATGCTGTTTTTCAAGATGGTATCTATTTGAGAAGGTGAGTACAGTATGATCCTGCATCCCAAAAGGATATCTGACAATTTTTTAACCATTAGGGCAGCAGCTGCAATTGCTCTCATACATGGTGGCATCCCCCTAGTCACAACATCTAGCTGGGATCTATAATAGGCTATTCGTCTGAACTGATCCCCAAGAGTCTGCATCAACACTGCACTGGCTATTCCCTTGTCTTCATGCACAAACAGGTGAAACAGTTTTGCATAGTCAGGGATACCAAGTGCAGGGCTTGATAACACAGCTATTTTCAGTTTTTCTATTGCATGCCTGTGCTCCCCTGTCAGTTTTAAAGGTTCTGAGACAGTGTTCCTAGTCAAGTCTGTCAGAGGTTTTGAGATCAGACTATAACCAGGTATCCACTGCCTACAGTAACCCATGATTTCTAATATTGCACAGAGCTGCTTCTTGGTCCGAGGCATGCACAGCTTCTGTATATGTGCAACTCTCTTTTCGGAAATCCATCTTATACCCTTCTCCAACACAAAGCCTAGGTACTTTACTCATCACCCTCCACTTGCCCTAGGAATAGCAAGGGATGGTGCTTGAGTGACTGCTTGGGTAATTGTAGGAATATTTGGCCTGACTTATCACATTGGATAGTGGCACCTAATTTACAAAGAACATCTCTCCCCAAAAGGTTGGATGGGCATGCAGGTATCTAAAGGAATGATCTAAAGTAATTGGGCCTATCTTCACCATCTTAGATCTTAGCTTGGGCACCAACTCCATTTGCCCAGAGGCTCCTTTTACTCTCACAGACCCCATTAATGCCAATTTTCTGGTGCAGATGTTAACATAGACCAGATTGCTCCGGTGTCAATAAGAGCTGAATAGATTTGATTTCCTATCATCACCATAACCAAGGATTCCTTGTCTTTAGCTGTCTGATCAACAGGTACCAAAGGTGATATAAATCCCATTGATCTTGTTCTAGGACTTCTGTCTGTGCTAGCTCAGGATTCTATGAGTGTAATGATGGTAAGTCTCCTTCAAATGTGGCTTTTTGGACTGCCTGTGCCTTAATTAGCACCCCTGAATCATTCATGGGCCTATCAGTGTCAAAGTGTATCTCAGTTTTCCCAGACCATGAGTAAGGTAGAGTGTCCTTCTCTTCACTGAATATGCTTTGCTTGGTTTATGCAAAGTTAGATTCAGGAGAGGTATTTCTTTGCATTAAAGGAAATTCTTCAGAATTGGGAATATGTTGTTGGTTCATGACTACATCCCAGCCCTGTAAGTCTATGCCTTTTCCTTGTGTTTAACCCCTAGACTCTATGTCATTATCAAGGTACAGCAGATGTACCTTGCATAGGAAACAAAGTCAGTTTTGTAGATTCTTTCTCTGTTCCTACTGGTGTCATTTTGTTTCTCTCTTGGCTACTGACATTTATGGAATTGAATTCCTTTAAATGCATCAACTCAGAATCTACTCCAAAGGCAGCTCTCTCTGGAGTATCACAGGCTTGAAAATGTGCTACATCTTTATGCACCTGACCCTGAAGTAAGCTTGGTATGAATTCCCTAGCTTCAGGATCCAGCTTTAAAGTTCCTTTAGTATTGTAGCTACTAGACTTTCCATTTTCCCTTCCAGCTTCCCTAGTTGGTGATAGAGAAGAGGTTGTGCCTGTGTCTGAGAATTTTGCACTTTCCTTCTCAATGGTCTGCAGGAGCTCATCTCAACTGACACCCGTCTAAAATCATTGCCCTTGTTGTTTGGACTTGCTGTACTACTGATTGCTTCAAATGATCCACAGTCTTACTATACAACAATGCTTCTTTCCCTTACAGTGAGAATTAATGAATGCTATTTCCTTAGAGCTTGAATCAAGAACTTGTGTAGATGCGCCTGGTTCCCTCTCATTATTCCCCACATCACTGTTTCCTTTCCCATAAATTCTCTCCTTTATTTCTATTATATCCTCCATTTGCAACTCATTCTCAGTCATTTCTTTGTAACTTTGTGTTACATCTGCCAACCCATAATTTATCATTTCTTCTGCACCCATTTTGTCTTTCCCACATTCCTCTGCCACATCATTGTCATTGCCCTTATCTGTCCTTGCAACAACTAAGGCTACTTTCTCGATTCATAAGCTGGTACGAGGCCTTTCTCCTTGGGACACGTATTCTTCTCTTTTTTACAAACTAGGGGAATTACTGAATTTAACACAGTTATGGTCACAACATCTGGCCTTTACTTTGTCACTGTATCTGGTGTTATCCCTGTTGTTGCTACTGTTATTGCTGTTGTATCTAGAATTATGGTAGGTATTTCTCCTGCTGTTGTTAATGTTATTGCTTCTATTCCCAAAATTTATCTTAGATTTAAACCTACAATTACGAACAATATGCCCAAATTTTGAGCACAAGAAGTGGTACTTGACAGAGTTACTATTATTTTTTTTTTAATTTTAAACCCCTAACTTCTGTGTATTGACTTATAGGTGGAAGATTGGTAAGGGTAGGCAATGGGGGTCAAGTGACTTGCACAGGGTCACATAGCTCGGAAGTGTCCGAGGCCGGATTTGAACCCAGGACTTCCTGTCTCTAGGCCTGGCTCTCAATCCACTGAGCTACCCATCTGCCCCCCAGAGTTACTATTATTGCTGGAGGATTGCCTAGGCCTGCTCTGGCTCCTCTGATTGCTAGACATCAGAGCCATGTTCTTAATTTCCTCAATTTCCTTGGCCTTTTGAGCTTCCTTTAGTTGTCTCTTCAGCTCTGCAATCTCCCTATCCTTTTCAGAGGCCTTTGATTTTTTAGGCTCACTATCCCTAGACTCATGGACATATGCAACAGTCTTTCTTAATTCTTCAATGGGCATGGTCTCCCATCGTGGGCAATGCAACTTGAAATAAGCCTGGATGTGGTTTAGACTGCCCTTTACAAATTGCCTACTGACATGCTGGATATTATCCTCAGCTGTCATGTCCCTGAAACCTAGGATAGTTTTGCCTGCCTCTAAGAGCCTGTCCAGGTAAAGGCTTGGGTTTCTTCTTTCCCCTGCCCTAATTTCTCAAAGGACCCCCATGCATTTGATTGTCTTGCATGGAACCTCATCACTTCTGCTAAATCGTCTCTACACCTTTTAAGATAAGCCATGTTTGCATGTGAGGAGAGTTCTAAGTCCTGGTGTCATTCTGGCCATGAGGCAAGATTGGGGTT
This sequence comes from Gracilinanus agilis, assembly GCF_016433145.1. Taxonomy (NCBI): domain Eukaryota; kingdom Metazoa; phylum Chordata; class Mammalia; order Didelphimorphia; family Didelphidae; genus Gracilinanus; species Gracilinanus agilis. The sequence continues at coordinate 147,589,596 of NC_058133.1, read as the reverse complement.
GGTTCTTGTCTCGGCTATAAACTTCGCCTCTTCACTAGGGGTATATAATTTTGTTAGGAGCAATTCCAAGTCCTCAAATGTTGGGTTGTAAAGTCTCACAGCCTGTTTATATTCTTTTGCAGACTTATGGGGATTTGTATAGAACTGAGGAAACCTCCTTTTTAAGATCTCCAGATCACCCCATGAGAAAGGTTTGTAGCAATTAACGTGTATAACGCCTGAGTTAGGTTGTACCACTGTCCTATCAGTAATGGGAAGGATAGTTATAGGAGCTGCTTCAGCCCCTGCAACCTGTTGTTCTTCAGTGTTCTTATCTTTAGCTTGTTGTTTAATCTCACCCCCCTTTTTTGGTGTGACTGCACTTTCAATAATTCTAGCTGCATGATTGTGTTTGCATCTAGATCCTTTCCTTCCCTGATCTGCTTGTTTATCTCAATTAAGGTCTTCATGTGCTCCACTAATTGCTACAAAACCGGGTTTGTTATTTCTGTTCTTCCAAAGGTAAATGCCAGAACTTTCCTCAATATCATCAGGGCCCCATAAAAAGTTGCAGCCATGGCTATCCCCGATGGCACATATGCCAAAGCATCACCCACTGATATAGTTAACCACATGTAAGTATCATATATTTCTATCATTTGTTTGAAAAATTGGGGAACCGTTATCAGCCAAAAGGTAGCACAAGCCTGCCAAATCCCATATATTAGCACCCCAGAGCACCCCAGTGTGACAATGGCACTGTTGATGAAGATGGCCATACTGATCACTTCCCACTCAGGTTCTGAAATAAAAATCCTAGCTGGCTCACCAGAACTGTCATGTTGATCTTAATAGAGGCATTTGGGAAGCTGAGGAGATGGCCAGAAACCAGAAACCTGCAGGACTCACTACCCCCACAGGCTAGAGTGAGTAGGGAGGGGTAGGTACTCCTTAGTCTTACCTCTCCCACCAAGCAGTTGGAAATCAGTTGGAAATGGAGGCAGGACTGATGTCTTCTGGCAAGGCTCAGCAAGGCAAATCTCTAATAATGTTCACTTTCTCAACTTATATTCCCCACAGGTTTGACTGAGGGACAATAGGAAAAGCTTGATGTCTTGTAGTTATCAGGGACAGACGAATCTAACTTGTATGGACAGGATAGCTGAAGGAAACTTAGCTGAAGTTGGATGTAAGTATTGCCAGAATAATAAACAGGCACTGCTCCCAAAAAATGAAGTTTTTACTGATAAAGAGGAAGGGGAAGGTAGGGAGGTTTTTCAGGCATTAGGATAAGATCTGGGAAGCCCTGTACTGTTAGATGGAAAAAGCCCCTCCCCCCCAGGAGGGAATGGCAGACTTTATATCTACCTAGCCCTCAAAGCCTATAATTATCACTTCTTATATCTAAAATAACTAAATAACAATTTGCTGTTGCTGGAAAGATCTAGTTCAGCTAAACAGGTGAACTGTAAAGAACCAAAATGGTTATTGCCAAAGATGGCCTCCAAAGCAATCCCAAAACTGGGAATAGCAAGCAGAGAGATCTGCTCACCTCAACCCCCAGGAACCAATTGTTCAACTGCTTTAAAACTGTCCCCTCACCCAGAGCTCTTCAGGGAGGTCCCCTGGAATTTTGGGTGAGGTTTGACCCTATATCTTGCAGGAATTCCACCCTGCCGTTTTCCATGTTACACTTTATCCTGTTTCATATATGTTGATTCCTTTCAGTCCTCTACTGCTATTATTTCAGAAGTGAAAATAACTCAGGGAGGTATTATTTATATCTCTTTTTGTTTCATGAAAGAATGTGGCCAAGGAATTCAATAGCAAATGACCTATTAACTGTTTGAGTGTCTCAGAACCAAGGGCCATTGGCATAAAAGAACTTGTTCTCCAATCTTCTCTTAACCTTTAAATGCAGGTGCAAGAGGAGGCAGAATTATTGAAAAATAGCTAGAAACTCAGAATAGGTTTCCTATTTTCAATATTTGCCATGGGTTCACAGTTCTAACTATATGAGTAATGTGAGCTAGCAAGAGGTACCAGTTTTGTTGGTAACAGTCTTTTGCTACATAGCCCAAAAGAATACATTAAGGCAATGATGTCTATTCAAAATGAAGTTGAATTTGTCCCTCAGGGATGTGCTTTCTTTACCCAAATGGCTCAGCTAAGTTGATTCAAAGCATCCTTTTAAGGAGAGTGAAAGCTTTCAAATGACTGTTTTCTAGCTTTGTCCAAGATGTGTCATCACTTAATTGATGGAAAACATGTTATATAGTGTAAGAGATAAAACTATATATGTTAAATTACACATCATAACTGTGGTTTTACCTAACATTTTCCAGCCTTCTTTCAAAAAAATTAACATGAAATCAAAAGCTATCCTTTTTTTCCCTTGGTATTTTCATTCCTAATTTTTTTAAGAGCAAAAGACACCATTGAAAATAAAATCTAGAGAAAGGATACACAAAAGGCATCCTGACAGAGTTTATGATAAATTAGGCTTGTAGTGAAGAAAACTTGGTTTGAATTTTAACTTTGACACATTATAGTTGCTTTAACAAAGCTTCTGATCATCACTTTCCAACCTCCAAGACAGGGAAGTTATTAATACCTGCAGTTATTATTTTCCAAAATTATTTTGAAGTTCAAATGAAATAATGCATGTGAAGGACTTTGTAAATTTAAAAGCATTATTAAATATTAGGGATAAATTTTTTCTTGTTAGAATTAATTTTTAAAAATAAATTTTAATTTTTTCAGATAACATGCCAATGCAAAATTTTAGCATCAAATTATGATATTTAGCAATCCATGTGGGTAATACGATATAGGTTGTACACATGTTATTATACAATATAGATTTCTATGTTCATGTCAGTAGGGTTTAAGCATTGCCAACCACCCATCTTCTTTTCTACTGTATTGATACTTACATGTCCCTTTTATGAGATAATTTTCTCCATCTTTCTCTCCTTTCTATTTTCCTAGACCCTTGATTAATAAAAATCCCATTATATTTAATTTACTCCCTGCTCTCTATCTACATATGCTTTTATTCATTGCCCTAAAAGCGATATTTTTAAGTATCTTAAGCACCTTAACTATCCTAAGTAGTAGATATCTTGGGTACTTCAAGGATCACAGATATTTTAAGCTTCTTATTTATCACCTTCTTACTATTAATGTAATAAACCTAACCCAATTGATACCCTTGATTACCTTAAATTATCTGATGTATCTTATATACCTTATACAATAATTATCTTAAGTTTTCTAGTTACCTCTTTTCCATGCAATGATGTGCTCCATTTAAGCCAACTGATTCCTTTGTGTTTTGCTTTTTATGTTTACTTTTTATACTTCTTTTGAGTGTCATTTTTGTTTGGGGAAACATTTTTAGCTGTAGTCATTTTGTCAAGAATGATACCTGGTTCACCTCTATTACATTAAATATCCATTTCTTCCCCTAAAGTATTATGCTCAGCTTTGCCAAGCAGGTGATTTTTGGACATAGATCTAGATCCTTTGCCTTGAGGAATATCATATTCCACTCCTTCTAATACACACATATAGAAACTTCTAGGATCTGTGTAGCACTGATTGTGGTTACACAATATTTGAATTCATTGTTGTTTTCTGGTTACTTGTAGTATTTTCTACTTGACTTAGAGGTTCTGAAATTTGGCTATAATAGGCCTGGGATTTTAAAATTGAAATTCTTTCACAAAGTGATTGGTGGATTTTTTTCAATTTCCTTTTCCCCTTTTTGCCCAGGGAAAAGATAAGAGAAAGAGGAACTTACCTTATTTCATTAACCTCATCACCCAGTCAGGATTCTGGTGAATGAGAGGAATGAGGCAGTAGCCCTGTGCTGCCTAAAGTTAGAAGCATAGATAAAAGATGGAAAGCACATGTGTTACAGATTTTCTATCCAGAACTGGGTTTTGAATAGAGAGAGAGTGCTAAGAGGATCTTCTGCCATTTTAACTCCTTGAAATACTGCAGATAATCCCATTTTTATCTATGGATAGATAATTGTTTTTCTCATGTTGTCACATAACTATTCTGTCAAGCAAGAGTCAAATTCATCCCAGGTCTCTCCTGACTCAAAGACAATGAATCACTATATAATATTGTCTTTCACAGAGTTGAAGAGTATGCAATAGTAGAGCTTAAGGTAGGTACATATGTGGTCCCAGGTCTGAGATAGCAATCAAATAGAAAAGAATTGGGGGAAAAACCTATGGAAGTTCCACTACAATTGCCTCTGAGATAGCAACAATTTAGGCAAATGAGCTGTTGTTTTGATAACAAGGACAAATGAAAATATTTAGGCATTTATATACCATTTTAAGGCTAGAAAATTGCTTTACAAATTTATTTTATTCTTACAAAAACCCAGTATGTTGTTGCTATTATACACATTTTATAGAAGAGGAAACTGAGACACATGAGTTAAATGACTTTCAAGGTCACAGAACAAGTCATATGAAGAGGATTTGAATTAAGGTCTTCTTGATTCCCATTCCAGAATTTATCCATTTGTACTACTTATATGACCCAAATTATAATAATGATTTCCCACAGCATGTGGCCTCTTACTCCCTTACATCCCTGAACTATTACTTCCTCCACTTTCTTCCTTGTCCCACAAACAAGGGAAGACATCTTCTTTTAAATTTAGAGATACCTTCTTCATAGGATATTAAAGGAGTAAAGAAACAACTGAAATTGGTAGATAATTGATGTCAAGCAATAAAGAGCCATAAAGTATATTGTAAAAGAAGAAAGTAACAATAACAATGCAGAACTGCAAATTGAAACAGTGATATACTCAATATAAGAAATAAGTGATAAAATAAATTTAATAACAAACATGAAAAATATCAGAGGGAAAAAGTATAATTCAATGACAAATATAAAGGGAAGAGGTAAAAGAACAACTTTAAAAATTGCAAAGCAAAATATAACAATGAAAATATTAAAAAAGCTAAATGAAAAATAAATTAAATTGATCAGAAATGAACTATCAATAATAAAAATGGTAAAAACATAAGCCTGGTTCACCAAAAAATTCAACAGTTCAAAGTACAAGGTTTTGAAAGATAAAGGATGGGGGTTTATGTCAGGAGCATCACCAATATGTGTAAACATATTATAAAGCAGGTGTCATTCAAAAATACTATTGGACAAAAATAAATTCAAGAAAGAAAAATAATAATTGTAGGAACAGAAATATACACATTCAAAAGATTGCTTCATAAACTTTCCAATACTAAAAAATCATAAAAGAATTTATTATTTAACAAATTTTCTTGAGAACATTGATTAAAATATACCAAAACATAAAACACAAAACCACCAAGTACTCCAATGGGTTCCATTTGAGAACATAGAATTCAACATTAAAAAATGGACTAAGAAATCTAAATAATTCATACATTTGTTTCAATTCTAGAGAGCAAATGCATTTTAACTATTAAATAGGAGTAAATAGGATTCATGATTACATAAAATAAAGTAGTTCTGGTAGAATTTCAAATTGGTAAAAACTTTTTAGGGAAATAAAAGTTTATGAATTGCAGAAATCACAATACCCAATTTGGAAACTAAAGACAAATCAGTAGACCAAACTTGGAGACAACTTAACTCCATAATATATGGTGAATAATCAAATAAGCTATGCATATCAATATAGAATAATAATTAAATGCCATTGAAATTATGGAATAATTATATATACATAGAAAATTTCATTTCATTTTGAAAGATGTAGGACAAAACATGAGGCATATAAAAATCAAAATAATGATAGGAAGTAGTAAAAGTGAAGAAAGAACAGCTCAGTATAAAAAAAGGAATATGTATACCAAAAACCAGAGATAAATAATATGAGATTGGAAGGTTATTCAAAAAGGGTAACTATATCTGTTGTGATCAAATTGTATGAAGAAATTAATTTTAAATTGAAAACATTTTTTTTAATTTTAACAACAAACTTCCATATGAGTTTTCCAAAGTCATTTAATCGAAATTGTCTCCCTCCTTCTTTCCCTCCTTCCTCTCAGAGCTCTCAGCAATTCAATCTGGGCTATACATATGTCATCATGTAAAACACATTTCCATATTATTCATTTTTATAAGTGAATACTCTTATGACACCAAAGCCCTAAAACATATACCCAAATAAACAAGTGATAAATCACGTGCTCTCATCTATATTCTTGCTTCAACAGTTCTTTATGGAATCATCCTGTTTGTGGTTCCTTAGAGCACAATAGTGTTCTATCACCATCATATATTAAATTTTTGTTCAGCCATTTCCCCAAGTGAGGGACATCCCTTTAGTTTCCAATTCTTTACCACCACAAAGAGAGTAGCTATAAATATTTTTATACAAAGAGGTCCTTTTCCTTTTTTTTTATCTCTTTGGGATACAGACCTAGTAGTGGTTAAAAATGCTTTTGAATGTATGATTTTTTCTTTAAAGTGAAACACAATTTTATTGCTACAATTTAGCAGGAGAATTCTAGAGGTATAAAATTATATATAAAGAGGTTTAACTAGCTGTTTGTCATGTAAGCATATTAATGTTATCTTAGTAAATGTACATATGAATGAATGAAAAGTATTTATTAAGTGCTTATGTTGTATATGTAAACTTTGAGAATCCTTATTACCACTCTCATTCTAGTAGATGCTTCCTCTTTAGGAAGACTATTATCTCCTCTCAGATTTCTACTGGTCATACCTGAGGATAAAGGAATGTCTTTCTCTCTAAGTTTATATATTCATCAGTGTGCTTCAATAATTATTAAAATTTACTAATAAATATTAATGCTTTATCCAATAAATATCAGAAACTGTAGAAGATAAAATTATAAATCATTTTAAGGTAAGACTTTTTTTTAACTCTTAAAGGGTACTATAGAGGTTGTTGTCCAGTCATGTCCTCTTTGTGACTCTACTTGGAGTTTTCTTGGCAAAGATATTAGAGTAGTTTGCAACTTCCTTCACCAGCTCATTTTACAGGTTAGGAAACTGAGGTAAACAGTGTTAAGTGAGCTGCTCTTGATCACAAAGTAGGAAGTATCTGAAGCTATATTTGAACTTAGAAAGAGGAATACTTTCTGAATCCAGGCTTAGCACCATGCCATATAGCTGCCCACCAGAAAAATAGCCTACGTTTTTTATTAAAATGGTGTAGTAATTACAATTCATATAAAATATTTCACCACAAGTTAGTCAGACACTCTCACATGGATGTATAGATTCCAGAGGATAGCAGGTTCAACCCTAGAGAGTTTATGTGACCAAGGAGTAACATAACTCCTGGTCCTTGGGAAGTCCATGTCTCAAATATGTCGAATCTGTGTACAGTCTCAGTCGGCTCTTGCCTCCCAATAGAGAACCCTACTATCAGATGATTCTAGAATATTATTAGCATATAGATGTAAGAATAGGAAGGAATTACAACATATTTCAAACTATTTAAAGCTCAAAAGTCCTCTTCTGACCAAAGTAAGGAGAAAGGAAATAAGACCTAGTTAGGATATAGCCAAAGCCTTTCTTCCCTTTTCACAGAATTTCACTTAACACACCAAACATCAATCTTTTCAAAGTGTGTGTGTGTGTGTGTTTGTGTGTGTGTGTGTGTGTGTGTGTGTGTGAATGTCACAAATGTAACTACCACATATTTGGGATGAGTCTTTCCCCAATAGTTGTACAGTCAGAATTGTAAATACCTTAACAAGACCAGCTTAACAATCATGGATTTTTCTATACTCCCTTCTGAAGTTGAAGGACTCTAGTCACACCATGCCATAAGGAAAGAGGAACAAAAGGATATTCCATTCCCTCTTACCTCCCTAAATTATGTATATGACTTTAAAATTCTTGTATCTTTTACCTTTTCTCTTTTTTTTCCTTTTCCTATCTGAATTTGGGGAAGAGTCTCTGTTCTGGCTTGTGAGCAGGAGCCATGGGAATCTCTAGAAATTCAGGAATCCAAATCAAATGTTGTCAGCTCAGCAGAGTTGACCTGAGGGACAAAGGTTCAGGACACTTTTACAAAAGAAATGAGCACTGCTGGCTTTGGACTTGAATTTAGTGTACTAATGCTGAGTGGGAACTGGTAGGGAATCAGTGAGAAAATCTAGTCATTCCATTATCCTTTTTCAAAGTTTATAAAGAATAAGCTACATTTAGAGCTGATGGGTTTTACTTTTGTGTTATATATCTGTTATACTCAAATAATTAGTCTGAGTAAGTTTCTTGAGGATTGGTATATCATACTTAATCTTTTCTATAAGATCATGTGCTGAATGAAAATTTTCAATTGATTTATTTCACCTTAACTAAATTAATTAAATTATACTAATAAAACTGGCTTATTTCTACTAAGGAATATATCCCAAAGTGGAAAAAGAAGAAAGTAAATGTGTTAGGATAATAACTATATCTGGAAAGCAAATATTGACAAGGGGTATAACAAAAATCTATAAATGTATGTTTATGTATAATCTTCCTTGCCAGAATCCTATCCTAATGTCTCATTGTGGTATAGAGGTCACGAAGCAGAATTTACTAAAATGAAAAAGTCTCAAGATCAGTCTGGCATTAGATCCTCTGTTGCCCGAACAACTGATATACACTATGAAAGATGGGGATGCTAGTATTCGTACTATCTTTCTCACAGAGTTGTGGTGAAGGAAAGACTCCTGGTTTCTCTTAATTGTGTGGGCCTGTCACTTTTGGATTTACATTAATTTCTTTTGAAACATTTATTTGTCCTAAGTTAGCATATAGGAAATTTTATTTTATTCTAAATTTTCCTTTTTCAATTTTCCTAATTTAGGAGATTTTAGATTGTACAACATTACTTAGTTCTGCACATAGGAATAGTTACATAAATGTTTCTTGAATATTAGAACTAGAATAAAGCATTTTTGAATCCTCACTTTACCAATTAATATTTCTTTGACCTTAGGAAATTCAGATTTCCTATATTGGTCTCATTTTTCTCATGTGAACTTGATCCCTCCACTGATACAAAAGCTAATGCAGTCTTTCCCCTCCATTCTATTTGTTCCATTCTAGTTGTCACATTTATCTTCTAGCTGTCATATTTATGTGCTGGATGGTATATCCAACACCTTGGAAAGCTTCCTCTATATCTCTTGCCATTTCATGGACAATAATGGAACACTCAGCCTCATTTATCTCTTGTTTTAGCTTTGCATACATTTCTTCTGATGATATTTTTCATACTGCTACTACTACACATTTCCTCTCTGATAATGTATTACAGTCTGCTCAAATACAGAGTGCATCTCTTTTTGTTCAGTGGCAGCCAGTGAGACATTGAATGCCCTCAGTTCTATGTGACTCCATTTTGCTTCTGCAGTGACATTGGCAGAGTGACAGAAAAGGGGCTGGGGGGTGTTTAATCACACAGATTTTAGATTGTACAACATTACTTAGTTCTGCACATAGGAATAGTTACATAAATGTTTCTTGAATTGAATTTAATTATGTTAAAGTCTTTAATAATTTCACATCATTCAAATTCACAAGACTGAGGAGGGATAATCAAGTAGGCTAATTTTCATGTTAAATAAAGAGAAACCCTTTATTTGAGAAGATTCCAGAACTTTCTTTAGGGTTGCTGCTTTTCCCATCTTTTATTCATTGTCTGTCTTCCCCTCAGTGCACCTGTGCCTGCTGGCTTCTTGCACTGTCATTTGCAGATGGTTTAAGGTTCCTGTTGTGTTTTAAAGGGACCTAAGAGAGAGGTTTAGACATGTGCAATGCAGAGATCTTTGACAGCAGGCTACTAGGATCTCAGAGATGTGTTTAGCTTGACTGCCTTTTCAGTCACCTAAATAGCATATATACATCAATCAAGTCAACTATTTATCATTTGAAAAGGCTAGTAGGGGTTTCTGTGAAATCAGTTCCAATACCTTTGATACCAAAATCTTTACTTAAATGTGGAAGTTACAATTATTTCATTGTGCTTCTAGCATCTCTGTTGTAATTTGCTAGAGTTTTATAGTTATTTCCTATCCATCATCTGTTAATGTCATTTGCAGACACCATGTCTCAGAGAAGTAGTACTTTAGGGAATGATATTATACTACCCATCAATTAAGGTCCCTAGAGTGCTAATGTCATTCTGGGAAACAAGTTCATCAATACTGAGCACTTCTGGGAACAACAACAAAAGCTGCAGATTCATAGAAATTAAGGATGAAAGAAGGTGGTGAGGTCATTCTCTTACAAGACAGGGTAATTCCTTGTTGTATTGTTAAGATAGTGGACCTGCCTGCTTTTTAACAATATCAGTGCTGGTCTATGTCTATAATTGAATATTCCATTTAGCCTAGTAAGTCAATTTTCTCTTTGGGGGAAAAACCTAATTTTTAAATTTATTGAGGATTCAACATTAATGACATAATCACGGCTAGCTTCTCAACTTCACAGCATAAAAATATTGTGTAGCAGAAAGATATTATTATTTGGAGAAAAAGGACTTTAGTTTGAATCTCAACTCTTACTTATTGCCTATGTGGTCCTGGGTCAGTTAATGACTCTTTTGTCTTAGTTTCCTTATTCATAAAATAAGGATGTTGGACATGATGTAGTCATATGGAATTCTAAATTATTCTAACATAAATATTTGTTCATTACTTTTTTCCTCACAAAGAAAACATACCCAATAAATACATACCCACATATATCAATATTTCCACTTTGTCTTCAAGGATTACCAATGTAATTTTACTAAATACTTAGTCAAAATGTTTCTATGGTATTTCTGTTTTCTATCAGTTGATTTATACAATCAGAAAATGAAATTATATTAATCAGAAATATACTATTATTAAAAGTACATGATCTTATTTGACCTTTACCACTGTGTTCTGAGGAAGACACTACTAGTATTGCTTTCTCAAAAGCTAGAAAGAAGCAGAGACTAAGAAAAAATAAATTAAAAGTCCACAAAAATACAGGGACAGAGAAATATTCCAGGTCTTTTCTTTTCTAAATCCAAGGGTCTTTGCATTTTATATAGTGTTTGTTCTTATGTGTCCCACATTTTTTAATTTTTATTTTAAAAATTGAGGTCACATTTCTCTGCCTTCATCTTGCAACACCTCTCTGATTTACTATATCTGAAGGTTCACCAGAAGGAGTTCAGAACTCTCATCTAAAAAACTATTTTGGTACGATAGAAAATTTCAATCAGCACAAATTTATTGAAGTCATAAAGAAAATTAGATTTGACTTACTAGCTACTTTCATATTCTATATTTCAATTATCTTTTAATTATTTTCACCTATCCTATTCATTCTGAACAAAATATTTCTTTACAAATCTATAAGATATGTTAAAACCAGTGGAAATGAGCATCTGCTATGGGGAGGGGGAGGCGGTCGGGGGCTGAAAGGGAAAGTAAGAACATGAATCAGGTAACCATGATAACTTTTCTAAAAAATAAAAATTGTTTTAAAACAACAAATATATAAGCTAATGAATTATTTTTTTTTAATTTACTATCCTACAGCCTAAGGTACAAATCAGCAGATTCCCTAGTATTCACTGTTTTAACTTTTATAAACCTGAGTAAAGAGGTGCTTTGTGAATGACTGGAATGGACAGCAATGATAGCTAAATGCCAGTATTTTTTCACTAACAATACATTTCAAATTCATACCATTTCATTTTCATTGTGTTAATAAAGTAATGAATAAGTAGACTACCTTGGAAATATTTTAGCAAAGCAATTAATAAATATAATCCTTGAAAACTAATTGGAAATATATGAGTTGAATGATAATACTCTTAGGTAGATTCAGAACTGGCTGATTGATCAGATACAGAGATTAATCCTTAAAGGAGTTGCTTTCACCATGAGTACTGTTGTTAACAAAGTGATCTCAGATCAAATAGGCAGAAGATTTAAATTTAAGAGAGCTAGGTAACATGTAATATGAAAAATTTGAGATTCAAAAATGGTGTTAACAGGATGGAAATATAAGTCATAATAATATGAATAACTTAATGTGGATTAATGTAAAATCCTAAATAAATAACTTTATAGCAATCAGACTGGCTAATGTGACATAAAAAAAAAGAAATGGTTAATGTGGATGAGATGTGAAGAAATTGGAAACTAATGTCCTGTTGCTGAAGTTGTGAAACAGGTACAATTATTCCAACAGCAATATGAAACCATAAAATATGCATACTCTTTGACCCAGCAATACAAATTACTAGGTTTGTATCCCAAAGAAATCAAAGATAGGGGTAGAGGACCTACATGTACAAAAGTATATATAGGATTTCTTTTTTGTGGTGACAAAGAACTAGAAATTGAAGTGATATCCATCAATCAGGGAATGACTGAACAAGTTGTAGAATATGATTCTAATAGAATATTGTTTTGCAGGAGAAATGACAAATAAAGCAACCACAGAAAAACAGAGAGAGATTTATATGAAGTGATGTAAAGCAAAGTGAGCAAAACTAGAACATTGTGCACAGTTATAATAATGATATATGATGATCAACTGTGGATGACAACAACTGTCAACAATGCAAAGATCTAGGACAGTGCCAAGGGACTCATGAAGAAAAGGTTTATCCACTACCATAGAAGGAACTGATGAAGTCGGAATGCAGAGTGAAGCACACCACTCTTCACTTTATTTCCTCCATTAATTTTTCTTTAGTGTAAACAATATATATCTTCTTTTACAACATGACAAACATGGAAATATGTATTACATTATAAGATATGTAAAACCTATATCATATTACCTGTCTTCTTTGGGTGGGAGGACAAAGAGGAAGGGAAAGAAAGAACACAAATGGGAAAAAGTTGGAAAATGAGTATTAAAATTGCATTGACATTTAATTTAAAAAATAAAAATTATCACTTTTTCTCATTTTCCTTTTACTCTCATTCAAAAAGTTTCCATACCTTGCTTCTGCAGATTTTCACTATCCATATTGATAATCACTATACATACATATATATATATACATATAATGATTTTTATAGCTAATCTATTTCTTTTCAGCATTTTCTACACTTTGTTGTTGAATCCTAATGATTAATCTTTAAGTCTGCATTTATCTTCTGTACTTTGCACATGTATTTATCAAAATTTAAAACTATAAACTATAAGTAACATTTCTTACTTTCCTCCTAGTTATCTTTTCTTGTGAATAACTAAAATTTTCATTCCTTTATTGTCATTCTTTGTATTTCTGTTGTCTAATTTAGCAATTATTTTGGGGTTTTTTCTCCCCCTGCCTCTATTTTCAATATAAGGTATGCCATATTAGTTTTTCAATTTGCCAGGAAAATATATTCTTCTTGGTACTACTTAAGTCAAACCCATTCCTAGACAAGAGATTTTTATTGCTATTTTTTAGAACACATTTTAGATTTTCTTTGTTTTTTCCTTTCAGCTATCCCTTTTTGACAAAAACATCACCTTTTACCCCAAAACCTTCAATTTTCTTTTAAAAATTTCATACTCTAGATATCCTTTCCAGGTTCCTTTTATTAGGACTATAGGCTTTCTCATAGACTGAGCCACCAACTACCCATACATAGTGTTTTAAGGTTTGCAAAGCACTGTATAAATGTTATCTCTGTTGTTTATAACAACTCTTAGACGTAGGTGGTATTTTTACTCTTATTTTATATTTGAGGAAAATGAGGCAGAAAAAAAGGTTAAGCAACTTGCCTAGGGTCACATACCAAGTAAGGTGTCTGAAGTTAGATATGAACTCAGTTTTTCCTGGCTGCAGGTCCAATGTTATATTCACCATACCACCTAGATGTCTCTAGGATGTAGGCTAATCACTATGTATAGAATATAAATTCTGTTAGGAATGTCCTTACCTCTGACAATTTCAGTTCGGTCTTAGAAATATCAAAGTAACTAATGTTTAACTAAGTACATAGTAACAAGTACCAAACTATAAAACAATTATAAATTGATAATAGCACAGTTTTAGAATATAGTAGAATTAGTTTTTGACTCACGTTTGAAAATAAAATACCTTTAAGAAGAATTACATGCAAACATATGTTAATACTACTGCATAAAAATCAAGACACTCTTACATTTCTTCATCTTGACAAGACACTACATTAAGTGTGATTCAGATTCACAGAATGATAAGTGCTCCATTTTTATGCCCTGATCTTACCTTGTAGGTGAAAGAGATCCATTAGGGCTATCAAAGGTAATAATGTCTTTCTTGACATCAAACATTTTTCATTCTCTCTTGCCTCTCTCTGCTGACATCCTCAAAATGCCAATTATATAATATCAGCCTTGCAGCTGAGAGAGGGACTAGAAATGCAAATGATTTTTTTTTCTTTTCATCAAAACTGATGAAACAAACACACCTTAAGATTTTTTATAGGAAGTAAATATAATGAATAGAAAAATATCTGATAATTTCACAACTTTGTAGGTGTTGATATATTTGCTATATTTTTCTTAAAGTATGGCAAATATGCTTTTGGTCATATTCATTTGAGGAAAAGGAGAAATGCTTCGATTTTTTAATTAGAAGTGGCTTAGTTTGGTTTCAAACTCATATTAGAACAGTGATTCCCAAGTGGGCACCGCAGCCCTGGGTGGGTGCTGCAGCAATCCAGGAGGGGCTGTGATGGCCACAGGTGCATTTGGGGGCGGTGAATAACTGTAAGGGGGTGGTGATAGTATGTGACAGGGGGCGATAAGTAATAATTTTTTCTGGAAAGGGGGCAGTAGGCCAAAAAAGTTTGGGAACCACTGTAATACCTTGCCCACTTCTGGACTCTACAATGAAATTGATCTATATAATAAATTTGTGGAAAATATCAAAAGTATTGATGATAAATATGGGAAAATATAAACCCACTGAAGAATGAATCAATTTGGCTATTTAAATTTCATTTCTCTTCACTGAGCACCTATCAAATTCCTACGACTGTCTGGTTAGATGCAAGAGGTTAATAGCCTCACCATCTAGAGATCATGAAGTGTAGTGCAAATAGGGTGCATGTCAGCCCTGCAAAGCCTTACTGCAGAGTCTCTGACAGTTGAGGAAGGATTTAGAATCTTGAGGAGTGACAGTTGACCTGGGAGACTCGTGGAGAGTAGAAGGGTCAATCTGAGCTCTGTCTTTGGATTGAAAACCTCACCTATATTGTGCAACTTTTCTCTTAAAATTTGTTAGTTTATTTATTTCCTTTGAGTCTCCCTAACCTCCCTTGTTCCCATCATCATTTTCCCCTTCCTAAATCTCTTGGGGTTTTTGAAAAGAGGGTGGACCTTGGGTTTAGCTTTCAAAATTTGTAGACATAGTTTCCCTGTAGTAAAATAGGGCTTACCCTTGTTACAAATTATCTCTTTAATTATTGTATCCAACTTTCCTAACCCTATAGGCTACAAAACCTCCGGGCTGATTTAGGCAGGTTCCTACTTCAGTCTCACATTCCTGTGTCCCTTCCCCACCTGAAGCTTTCTCTGGGTGGCAGTTAGTTACCTTGTATCCCCTATCCCTTCTGATCAATCCTAAACTTCAATAAACCCTGTTTTGTCATGTAATCAAAGCCTTTGGTACTTCATTAGTTGATTAATAAGAGAGGGAGAAAGGAGTAAGGAAATAACATTCTGTCTGGGTCCAGAGGGATTGAAGGTGTCCATTTTGAAGGAAGTGAGATCTCAATACTTCCTCTGAATCTTCCTTAGTGAACCTGAGAAACTGACTAGAAGCCCTCTAGTCAGTTTCAAGCCCTTCTTGGCTGGCCCTAACCTTTGTCTGTAAAAGTGCTCTTCCTATCTGAAGGGCTCAGTCTGATCCCTTTAGTGTCTCTGTCTTCAAACCAGTGTCCCAGTCTGTGTTTCCCAGGCAGTAGCTGTTTGCCCAAAGTATCTCATCCTATCCTTTACAACTCCTTATACCTCTGTGTTTATATTCCCTAAATCTAGTCATTCCCTTACCTCTCCTACTATCTCAATCTAATACCTTCACCATTGTACCTTCCTTATCCACTTTACTGCCTTAGGGATCTAAAAAACCCTGCCCACTGGGCCTTATCCCCTATTCACTCTAACTTTAGTCCCTTGCCTGCCTCATCCACTATTACAACCCTACCTCTGCCTTAATTTCCTTATTACTTCCAGCACTTGGTCTCATATCACCCTATTGCCCTATACCCTTATAATATCTAAACCCTATTCCTTTATTTCATCTAGCTTATTCCCATATTACAACCACCTTATTACCCCTCTGCCTAAATTCCCTTATTACAGAAGACAAAACCTTAAGAAAAGGATGGAGTTGAGAAAGAAAAGATCCAATGCAGCAGACAGGAAGAGAAACCAAATTCAGACTAGAAAATGATATAAGAGACACAGGGGTTATATAGAAAGTTTCACCGGTCAGACAAATAAAAAGGAGAAAGGATAAAACAGAATAGAGAAACCATGATTTGAAAACATGGGAAAAAAAGCACACAATGTTAAATCATGGTAGATATCTGTTGTCTTTGAATAAAGAAAGTGGATCTTTGCTAACAGTCCTGAGATATGATGACTATACCTAATCTTTTTTTTTTTACATTTATTAATATTCATTTTTAACATGGTTACATGATTCATGCTCCTCCTTTCCCCTTCAACCCCCCCCCGGGCCCCCCCTACCCATGCGCATTTCCACTAGTTTTGTCATGTGTCCTTGATCAAGACCAATTTCCAAATTGTTGGTAGTTGCATTGGTGTGGTAGTTTCGAGTCTACACCCTCAATCATGTCCACCCCGACCCATGCGTTCATGCAGTTGTTTTTCCTATATGTTTCCTCTCCTGCAGTCCCTCCTCTGAATGTGGGTAGCATCTTTACCATAAATCCCTCAGAATTGTCCTGGGTCATTGCATTGCTGCTGGTTCAGAGGTCCATTACATTCGATTTTACCACAGAATGTCAGTCTCTGTGTATAGAGTTCTTCTGGCTCTGCTCCTTTCGCTCTGCATCAGTTCCCGGAGGTCTCTCCAGTTCGCCTGGAACTTCTCCAGTTTATTATTCCTTTTAGCACAATAGTATTCCATCACCCGCAT
>NC_058133.1:147522549-147567481 GCF_016433145.1 Gracilinanus agilis | reverse complement strand
TGGAAATGTCTCGATTCCACGTACCTTCCACGCTGTGCCCTGTTGTGGGGTTCCTCCGTTCGTCTGGACTTGTTTTTATGTCCCCTTGAGGAGTTTTGTATGTTTCGGTCAGGAGAGGTTAAGAGCTGCTTCTTACTCTGCCGCCATCTTAACCCGGAACTATACCTAATCTTTTGTCTTTAAGGAATCATCACATAGGAAGGCTAATCCTTTACAATACCCTTTGTGACCCGTGACCCAGGAACCACACAAACCAAATCTGATCTCAGGTACTCATTATCCTCCTCTTCTCTCAAAACTTATATTTTGAAATCTCTGAATCTTGCTTATCTATAAATTATCTCCAAATTTCCACAGAAGGGGATAGTGTGTGTCAAGCACCTAAATAAGCATTTAAGGTTACAAATGCATGTTATAGAGGGCTTCATTTCATCACACAGAAAATAAAAACGGCACCAAAGTCTCACAAGAGCCACTAAAACTATAAAGAACACAAATAAATTATGTATAGTCGCCCTCAAAAAAAGAGCACTCAATACCATTTGCCCATATATCTTTTGGTGCTATTTCTGCAACAGAGTCATAGAGTAAGTCTGATTTAGCATTATTCCATGGTTTACAGTCGGCTCAGAAGGTAAATGACTTTGGAATTGCTACTGGGTCAATACACTGACATTATATTTATTCCCTAGCTCTCTATAGGAGGTTAATTTCTTTACAGACTCATATTGCCAAATTCTGGCTTTGAAGTCCCACTAGAAGTCAAACATAATTCAAGGTTTCTGAGTTGGTAACACTATCCCTTTCAGTCCTCTATCTATATGACACACATAAAATTATTGGGGGTAGTAGTGGAGACAGCAGTTTCAGATCCCTTTTTATTCTACCAGGTGGTACAAAGGATAGAATAATGACCTGCGATCAGGAAGACCCATAGTCAAATCTAATCCTTAGACACTCTGTGACCCTTAGCATATATTTAACCGCAATCAGCCAGTTTCCCAACTATAAAATTGTGATTATAATTGTATCTACATTCTAGGGTTGTAAGGATCAAATGAGATAATATTTATAGATTGTTTAGCACAATGTCCAGCTCATAGTAGGTGTTTGATCCTGCTTTCCTTCTATATCAGGTGGTGATGTATTTTTGTAATTTTCTCATATGTGTAGATAGATATTATTTTCCTTGAAAGAATATAAGCTCATTGAAGAAAGTCTATTCGACTTTTGCCTTTATGTCATCAGACCCTACTGCAGTGTCTGGTACAACTGTTGGTTGAGAGATGCTGTAAAAGTTTAAAAGTGAGAACCATAATACATGGAAGTAGAGTTGAGTGGTCCTTACTTCAGGTAGCTTTATTAGGAAATTACTGGAGGGTAATGTCAACCTTAGAGGGGGAAAACAGAGAAGTAGGACCTTGTCTTTGCTTACTTTCCAATACTCCTTTAAAAATCTCCATAATTTTCTTTCCTCAAGGTGGGTTTACATGCAGCTTGCTACCTGTATGGATAATCTTTGATGATAACTATATACAGATATAGATATAGATTAGATAGATAGATAGATAGATAGATAGATAGATAGATAGATAGATGTATATATACACACACATAAATACAACATTCCCTATTTTATGGATGAGAAAACTGAGGCCAGGAGAGATTAGAATGATTTGCTTAAGATCATATGTATCCATAATTACTTGTTCAGAAGTTTTAACATGATCCTGGGGGTTGTTTAAATGTCTATTTTGGGGATAGTGGTGGTGATAATTCAAAAGTAAGAACTTGAGGTAGTGGATATTACATAATATAGGAGAAATGATGGTGGCTAATAAAGATAACTGACCAGGAAATCAAGAATGAAGCTTTGGGGTTGGGAAAAGAAATGTCAGATCACAGCTATTGGTATCAAGTACCTCCTGAGTGTACTTGACTTAAGGAGCTGACAGAAAATGGATGGGACCATTTTCAGCAAGCTAGATTGTAATTAAATAATAGGAAATGGGTATACGGTATCATAACATGACTGATAAGATGTTACATGATTCTTAAGAAGTGGAAATTATTTATGAAATCTCATTGACTGTTTTTAAAAAGTAGTTTGGTGTTTGTTGATTCTTCTGATTTATGGCATGAGTTATGTACTCTGACTTGAAAGGAGAGCCAAATCTATCAGATGAGGGAATTATGAGAGTGGCAGCCTCTGGGCTTCTTTATCCAAAGGGAATTATTGGTTAGATGGGAAAGACAGTATAAACATTAGGGTATTCCATTTCCTGGGTGAGTTTTCCTTTTACTTAACCATACTGTCTCTTACATATCAATATTTTATCCATCATTATAGATCTTGAATTCTAATCAATCTCTTGAATACTTAATAATTTTTTAGGATTCCAAAGTAAAAGTCTTAATGGTAGAATTTCAGATAATAATAAGTCTGTATTTTGGCATGATGGAAAGCACTGAACTATGAGCCAGGAGATTGAATTCAAGACATGGCTTTCATGTTTACTGAGAGTATAAGTTTAGACAATTCATTTGCACTATTTGGTCTCCTTGTCCTTAACTTGGAAAAGTAGAGGAGTTTGAACAAATGATTGCTAATATTCTTCTCCCCACTCAAAAATCCTATTCTATTACCTTCCATTATTCTGTCCTCTCTTTAACTTACAGCATCTCCTAACAAGTTCAAGCTGGTTGAATGTGTAACCAATCAGGATCCAACATATTGTCACAGCAGGCCATCTCTACTTACCACTTTTCTTAGAAAGAACTGCAGGGTCTCAAACCTTCAATGAATTTAACTTCTAATAAGCCAATAAAGGGGTTAATAGCTGAGACCACAAGTATGTTGGAATAAGATTATTGGTTAATTGTGCAAATGAATGGAAAGTAAGACTTTAGGAAAAAGGTAGTAATTTATTTTTTAAAAGTTATTTGTATATTTGAAAACATATATGCCAGAATTTACCTGGAAATTATGCCAGTTAAAGTAACATGAAGGAAAAAATATAAGGAGAAAATATGTAAGGCTTTTAAAAATTAAAAGGTCTACATTTATATATTTGGTAGTAAAATAAATGATACTAAGATTATCTTTAACAGAAATAGAGCTCTTATTCCCTTTAGGATTTATGAAAAAAGTCAAGATAATTTATAGATAATACATTAGGCCAAAATATTAATGAGAAGAAGACAGACAAAGGTAATTAGAATATTCTTTGGGAATTTTCTCAGTTTTTCTGAATAGTTTAATTCTTGATATATTTACCTAGGCATGGTGCCTAAGCAGAAAGCGATCTTTTACTAATGATATATGTGGATATGATCTAAGTGAATGGATCAATATTTTGTGAAATCTCAAGCACTGATTAATGAATTCTGCTTTGAGTCATGGAATCTAAGGGAGATCTCAGAGTTTCTGAAGCCTTAGCCCAATTTGCATCATGAATTCTGTCTATATCATAGATTCTATAATATCCCAAGAAGAATTAACACTTAGTCTCTGCTTTAAATTCTCCAGTGAAAAAGAACTCATGATCACATGATCACATGATTGTCCTTCTTTTAATTTGGATCCTTAATGAAAATTTAGTCTCATTTCCTTACTTCCCACTTTTTCTCATGCAAATGCCAAATATACTTAATATATGTAACAACCCTGATACTCCTTCAAAGCCAAGCAATATGGCTTAGTGGAGCAGTAAATTAAGTATCAGTTTGAAATGGAATGTTCAACACTGGCATAGCTTACTCTGAAAAATTCTTTTACATCCATTTATTCTTCACAGAAATACTTCATACCTATCTCACAATTGGAATGTATGAAAATTCATGTCTGAAAAACATTTAAAAATCTCTAATAAGTATACAGAGAAAGAAAAAAATAGTCTTAAGTATTTCACTTGTATTTCAGTTTTTGGCCTTACTCTGAATACCTGTGGTAATGATTGCAGTCAAAAAAGATTTTGCCTTTATGTGAAAAGTAAAAGGGTAAAGAAGAATGACAGTGATTTTTGTATATTTGCCCATCTGTCACCTTTATAGGCTGA
The DNA here is from genome assembly GCF_016433145.1 of Gracilinanus agilis. NCBI lineage: Eukaryota > Metazoa > Chordata > Mammalia > Didelphimorphia > Didelphidae > Gracilinanus > Gracilinanus agilis. Next base: position 147,563,423 of record NC_058133.1, on the reverse strand, counting down.
TTACTCTGTACTCTGGGCTCTCTTCTCCTCCCACTCCCACTGTTTCCTGTGTTCTTCTCTTCCCTTCTGTCTCATTAACTAATTTGATGCATTGGCTGTTTGGTCATTGGGTCAAGATGCTCCCCAGTTAGAAGTTCATCATATGCAGGTAAACAGGGGGTGCAGTTCAGTAAGACAAGATGATGATTAAAAATCCCTTTCAAAAAGGAATCTAGAAAATATAATTCAGGCACAGAGAGTACAGATGTGCCAAAGGGAATTGAGGGAGAAGGAATACAGATTAAGTTATAGAATCCAACTTATCACTGTGCAGAAATAACAATGAGGTACTGAGAGCACTAAATTATTGTGAGAAATGAGCCATTTGCTATCTGGATGATAAAGAATAAATAACTTAGATCAAACAAAGCTGCACATGAATCTGAAATAGTTTTTGTCACTGATTGGATCACACTTAAGTTTTGTTTTCATGGGTCAGTTGGATTGATCTACTTATTCATAGTTATAGGAATGCATCTGTTCTCACTTCTTTATGATCTCTCCTACTAGACTTCCAGGATTATGGATATGATGATCGTTTGCACTTCATTTATGGAAATTCTGATCATTGTGAGTATATGGAGATTATGGAATGTTTTCTGTCAACTGTCTTATAGCATAGAGCCTTCTGGAAAATACAAATACTTGAAGATATTTTTGTAATTTCTAGAAATTCAGAATGTTATTAAACATGAATTCATCTTGGTCTTCCACAAGCACTGAGATTAAGCTAGGGAACAAAATGGGTCTTTTAAGAAATAATCAATGAAATATGGAGTAGAATAATGGAGTAGAAACAGATCAGATCCCTGAAGTTCAATAATTTTTTTCAGACTCCAATGTCAATTAGTCCCCTGTGACTACAGAACTGCCACAGCAAGTCTTAACATGGCCTTTTGATAAGTTTGGATTGCTTTAGGTATCCTTAAATAATGTACTTATCCATTGTTGTTAGTAAAGTATAGATGACAGGAAGTGGAAAAAACTGGAAATATGACATAATATTTGAATAAGATGTCTGTGGTCATAGTTGAAAAGTGAATGAAATCATCAGGTAGTGTGTGGGGATAATTAATTCTCTTCTGTGACTTTGGGGTTAGGATGCAGTAGTAGATACAATAAACCATGAGTCAATTTTATCAAATTATCAACCATTACCAAGAATGACATGTTGGCCTTATAAAAATGATAGATTTGTCTGGGAAAACTGAAAACAGTATGGGAAAATTAGGTTTAGATCAACATCTTACACCCTATACCAAGATAAATTCAAAATAGGTAAATGACTTAAATATAAAGAGTGAAATAATGAATGAATTAGGTGAACATAGAATAATATACCTTTCAGACCTTTGGGAAAGGAAGGAGTTTAAGACCAAGCAAAAGATAGAGGACATTACAAAATGAAAAATGAATGAATTTATTATATTTTATTATATCAAATTAAAAAGGTTCTGTACAAGTGAAACCAATGCAACCAAAATTAGAAGGAAAGCAACAAACTGAGTAAAATTTTTATAACAAACTCTCTGACAAAGGTTTAATTTAACCAATATATAATGAACGAAGTCAAATTTACAGAAAATGAAACCATTCCCTAATTGACAAATGGTCAAAGGACATGAATAGGCATTTTTCACATGAAGAAGTCAAAACTATCAATAAGCACATGAAAAAATGTTCTAAATCCCTCCTGATTAGAGAAATGCAAATAAAAACAACTCTAAAGTACCACCTTACTAGCAGACTGAACAATATTGCAGCAAAGGAAAGTAATAAATATTGAAGGAGATGTGGCAAAATTGGGACACTAATACACTGCTGGTGGAGTTATGAATTGGTCCAACCATTCTGGAGGGCAATTTGGAACTATGCACAAAAGGCTTTAAAAGTACACCTGCCCTTTGATCCATCCATACTATTGTTGGGTTTGTACCCCAAGAATATAATAAGGAAAAAGACTTGTACAAAAATATTTACAGCCACACTCTTTGTGGTGGCAAAAAATTGGAAAATGAGGGGATGTCCCATCGATTGGGGAATGGCTGAACAAGTTGTGGTATCTAATGATGATGGAATACTATTGTGCTAAAAGGAATAATAAACTGGAGGAATTCCATGTGAACTGGAAAAACCTCCAAGAATTGAAGCAGAGTAAAAGGAACAGAACTAGGAGAACATTGTACACAGAGACAGATTCACTGTGGCACAATTGAATGTGATCTATGGAAATAAAGAAGTTAAAGATACATGTCCATATTCAAACTATAACTTTGTTTCATAAGTCATATTCTCTTATTATCTGAGCTGTCTATATTCACTTGTCTTTAAATAATTTTAAAAAAATACTATACACAAGCCAAGGAAAAACAAATTTCTCTAAGTTGTGAAGTACTTCCTCTTCCCAAACAATTAAGACTAATGTTGCTACTGAACTGAAATCACATATACTATATTGTCACCTGCATTTATCTGCATATGTTTTGGCAAGTACACATACCTCCAGGTTGAAATGCAGACTGGGGGATGAGCAATTAGCAAATTCATGTTTCCAGAAATGCCTTCTTAAAGATGTACTTCTAAATTAACTAGAACTATTAACACATGTGAACATATTTATTGAATCCTAGTTTGCATATTTTGGGTTGTTCTTGGTTTTCAAAAATGGCAGAAGAATTGGCTAATTTTTTATGCATGGCTTACAAGATTAAAGAAGAACTAAAGACAATAGCTTTTTTTTTTGGTGGTCTTCTAAAGACAAAATTTTACATTTGAAAGGAACTGGAGAGGCCATCTACCAACTCCCATAGTTGGTCAAGAAGAGAAGTTTCAATGACTTGCCCAAAGTGACACAGGTAACACATGTTAGATGTAAGATTTGAACCCAGGTCCTCTAACTCTAGTGGCAGGGATCTATAGTTTGGCTGTAGCTCATCCATGGTGATTGTTTTATCTCTTCCATTAGAGGAAGCTTCCTTTGAATGGGAATGGTAGGGTATATTAGAAAAAAGCAATCGTGTATTTTTCTTGCATTTATATAACTAGCATCTACTAGGTGCCAGGCACTGTGCTAAGTGATTTACAAATGTTATCTCATTTGGTTCTCACAACAATCCTGGGAGGCAGATATTGTTATCATACTCATTAGGCAGGGAGAGATAAAGTGATTTGCCCAACATCACATAGCTACCTAATGTCTGAGGATGGATTTGAATTCAAGTCTGTTCTCACTATAAACTTGTCAATCTATCCAATGTACAACCAAAGGACGATAACTGATAAGTATCACTAGCAAATATTGGCACTGACATTGATACATGGACTTCCTGTTTTTAAAAATACCTATACTTAGCAATTGTTCTTATGTAGCCAAGTTGCACAACTTTCTTTTCTTTTCTTTTAATTTCCTTTCTTAACTTTTCTTTTCTTACTTTTTCTTTTCTTTCTTTTCCTTTCCTCTCTTTTCCTTTCCTTTCCTTTTCTTTTTGAGACTGAATATCCTTCTCCCCTTATCTAGAGCTTATTCAGACATGGAAGATGTCATGGTCATCCATTGTGTCCAGGGCCATTGTCAGGCATCTTCACTAACTAAAATAGCAATTTCTACTTATATACCTGATCCTACTACTGGAGGGCCAGCTGTACTTCTCATCTGAGCCAATGTGCCTTTATGTAAGCATACTAGTCCCAACTTCCTGTTCTTGGGAGAGTAGTTACAGGGATTACAAAGGTCACCCCTACTTCCAGGAATGCACAAAACTATATTAGATGTCATAAGAAAAGAGGGTCAGAAAACAATAATGATTCTCTAACATAATTCTAATGAAAAAAAGTAAATGGGGCCACAAACTCGACAAGAAGAGAGGGTACTAGACAACTTAGCAAAGCACACTAATTTCAACAATTACTTTGAAGTTGTATAACTTTTGATTTTGGTTTAAACTAGAAAGAGTTCCCTCTGTTGCACATGGTAGTCTGGGCTAATGTGCAAAATATGAACCAAAAGGGAACTTGCTCATATTATTGAGATAATAACATCTAGAAGATAAGAGGGGAAAAAAGAAATCACACCTTTTTCCTGAATGTGGCTTCTTAGGATAGAACATTTACTGCCATTCTTTAATTTCCTAAATGGTGTTATATGGCACCGTTGATATAGATGAGATGGTAAATTGAATAAATTAAGATAATGCCTTTGAAAATATAAATGTCTAATTCTACTTATTAGGAATAGCACCTATCTTAATTCTTTATATGAGGTACTCAACAAATACTCACTATCAATGAATCAAGGAAGAGGAGAACCAGAATATAGTGAAACAAGAATGGATAAAGTTACCTTATGCAATCTCAACTGGGCCATCTCTGCAACAAGGTAATCCTTTTACTCCTCAATTTATTCTCTATCACACTCCCCAGGACAACTATTGCAAACTTTATCTTTTCTCCTCAAATCTCCCACACAACTTATTCTCTTCTCTCCTCACAATTTTGCCTTTTACTGAGGAAAATAGAGGCAATTTATCATGAAATCCTTCCCTTCTCTAATTTTACAACTTACTGATATCAACCTCTAATTTTTTTCCTACTGATAAAGAGATGCCCTTTTTTCTAAGGCTATTACTTCTACATTTACGTTTGATCATATTACTCCAGACTTCTGCAAAAATTTCTTCCATTGTCTTCCTTCTTTCCCCCTCCATTCTCTCCAGATATCCACTGGTAAATGTTAATAGCCAACTCTCCAGAAAAAAATATATATCTACACAACACACTGTTAAGTTATTCTGTCTTATCAACATGTTCTACTTCCTTAAGTCAAGATAACCAACAAAACAATAAATAAATCTATTTGCTGTATTTGCTCTTTTCCAATGTGTAAGTGCTCACATAAAAAATTTGGTAATTAGCTCTCACAGGCTCATTGGAGCTGGCTGCAACACATCTCTGCTCCTCTTCTCTTTCCTCCTTCTTTCTCTATCTTTCTGTATCTTTCTCTGTCTCTGTCTGACTCTGCTTCTGTCTCTTTCTTTCTCTCTTTCTCTCTCTCTCTCTCTCTCTCTCTCTCTCTCTCTCTCTCTCACACACACACACACACACACACACACACACACACACACACACACACACACTTTGTCAACAAGTCAAATTAAATCTCCTGGACTTTTCCTGTTCCTCATACTTCTTGATCTCTCTTCATTATTTAACACTGTTCATCACTCAGGCCATCTGGATGGAATCTATTTTTTGGCTTTTTGTGATATCACTTTTTTGGTTTATCCTTCTATTTGATTAAGTATCCTCAGTTTCCTTTAGTAAAAGTTAAGTTCTGGACTTTTTTCTCTATAAACTCATTCTCTTGGTGACCTTATTGGTTCATACAAATTTAGCCATCACCATGCCAATGACACTTAGATAAAGATGCAACATTGGATATCCATGGAATTTAGTAGAATAGGCATGAAAGATGTCATTTATGAGATATATGAGAGGAAGCAAAGGCATATTGGGTCAGCATCCTACATATGAGAAAACATATCTGATAGAACATACCATAGGAAAAATAATAGATAACCTTGATTGCACAAATTAAATAGTTTTTACACAAATGAATAGAATAAAGTTAAGAATAAAATGCAAGAAAAAGGAAAAAACTTGGAATAAGTTTCATTGATAAAGGTCTCATTTCTAAGATATATAATGATCTGAGAAAAATTTAAGAGAAAAAGTTACATTCTTTAATTGATAAATGTTTTATAGATATCAAGGAGCAGTTCTCAAGGGAAGAAATCAAGGCTGTTTATACACATGAAAAAATGCTCCAAATCATAACTAATGAGATATATGCAAATTAAATAAATTTTGAGACTTCATCTCAGATCCATCAGAATGGCAAAAAGGAAGAAAAGGAAAAGTGTAAATATCAGAAGGATTCTATAGAGTTGGGGGGGTGCATTCATTCATTGTTGATGAACCTATAAATGAATGTAATAATTTATAATTATATACAACCAAGTTACTAAAGAATATGTACCTTTTCTTCTACCAACAGTATAGTGTCCAGCTATACTCCTGCTTGGATTTTATATCAAACCACAATTCAAGAAAATGAAAAAGGTCCCTTTTTGTACAAAATTAATTTTAGCAACTCTTCTGTGATAGCAAAAAAAAAAATCAAAAATCCTGGAAATTAAGGAGATGTTTACAAATTGAAGAATGATAGGACAGGTTGTAATATATGAATGTGATGAAGTACTTCTGTGCTTTGAGAAATGAGTAAGTATATGGGTTACCAAAGGATTTGGAAACACTAAACTGACATAAGTTAGAACCAGAAAAACAATGTATAGTATACCATCAATTTTATAAAAAATGAACAATTCTGAGAAATTTTAAAGGACAATGAAAAACAAAAAAGGTCGAGGCAGGGGAATAATTTATGCAATAAGAACAATATTGAAAACAAGGAGCCTCAAAAGCTCTAAAAACTGTGATCAATACAATTATCATTCATGATTCCAGATGTTATGTGGAGATGGGAAGCATGGAATCCCTGCAAAGATACAGGGACAGCCTCACCCAGAATTCCAGGGGACCCCCTTGGAGAACTTTAGGTGAGGGGGCAGTTGAGAGGAATTGGCAGTTACTTTGTGGAGGTTGAAGTGAGCAGACACTCTGCTTATGACTCCAGACTTGGGGGATCACTTGAGAGGCCATTGTGGCATAGCCAGTGTGGTTTCTACATAAGGATTAGCCTGTTTAATAGGGTTAGATTATATCAACTTCAATACAACAAATATTTAGTGATTAGAGAGTAAAGATATTCATTAATAGCAAGAGAATCAGTTTTAGTTAAGTGCCTTTATCCCCTCCTGTGAGGGGGGAAGGGCAGCTTCAACTTAACAGTTCAGGGTCACCTTTCATTATCCTAAAACCCCCATTAACTTCTCTAGTTTTCCTTGTTATTACATAATATAAGCTATACCTTCAAATCTGTGCCTGGAAATTATTTGGGGGAATACTCACAACTCTGTCTGGACATCTAGTTTCAATCCTGTCTGCTGCCAGTTTTAAGAAGATCATCTCTGTCCTCAACAGTTATATAGCTAGTTTCTATTTACTCATTTATCAGACCTGTGAGGAATATAAATTAAAGAAAGGGAACATCATTTGGGGTTTCAGCCATAATAGAAACTTACCAAAAGAATCTCATTCCTGTCTTCATTATCAACTGAAGCAGCAGCAGTTAGAGGGGGAGGGGTTTGAGATCCAGGAGTGTTTAGCCCCCTCCTATCCTCACTGAAGCCTGTCATTCTGAGACTCTTGACTTGAAGCTTTATTTGGCCCTGACACATTTATCTGCTTCTCCAAATTAACTGTTATTATCATCATAACACAGAGGACCAATAATGAACCACTATTCATTATGAAGTAATAGATTTAAGGTGCAGAGTGAGACACATTTTTACATTGCATAAATACATTATGATTTTTTTGACTATACATATTTGTTATACAAATTTTGTTTTCCATTTATTTTTCCCATTAGGTAGGAATGGGAAGAAAAGAAATTTCTGTTTTTATTTAAAATAGAAAAGTAGAGAAAAGCACTTTGTGTATGAAATTTAACATGCACTTTCCAGTTAATTTAATCCAATAAAAATTTGTTACATGACTATGGTACTCCAGGCACTATGCTAAGTATTGGGAATAGAAATAAGTAAAAGACAACCTCTTCCCTCAAGGAGATTATGATCTAATGTTGTAAGAAAAGACTTAAAAAGAAGCTAGAAAAGAGTGGTTCATAAAATAGGGGAAGTAAGAGGCATCTAGGTCCATGGTGTTGAAACCAGACAGAGCTACAGATAAACAGTGGAGCTAGAAGTTAAATTTCTGCTCACTATAAAGGAAAACTTTGTGAATAGTTTAGTACTCTATCCTGTAGACTTCAAATGAAAGGGGAGGGGACTTTGAGGGAGATAGTAAACAAGGCTTATTTAAGAAGCATAGTGAGGATGTTAGAAGTAACTAGTTTCTCCTGAGGGATGGGGATGGGGTCTTATTTTTTGGAAGATTATATGACTAAGAATGGCTTCATAGTTTTATTAGTTTTATTTAACTGTTTTGTTTTCTTATGAGAGATCTCTTATTAAATGAGAAAAATCTGTAAAGAATTGTAATGTAAAGACAAAACCCTCAAACACAAGTTTTCAAGGAAAAAAGAATCTCAAATGATGATACAGATATCACTGGATTGTGATATAGTCTGTTATAACCAGTAACCAGGCTATTAGATCATGGATTTATTTAAAAGTTACATGCCATTTTTATGTTTCTTTTCTTTGAACACCAAATGGAATGTCATTTCAGAATACCTCAAAGGACAATGCTTCATCAAAAAGAGAGTGCACTTTTTCTTTTTATCCATAAGGCAATAGGGAAGGGAGGTAAAGGAATATACTAAGCACTTTTTACTGATTCCTCATTTGACACACAAAACTTTAGATGTAGAGATTTTAGAATGAACATTTTTATTTTAAAAATAAAATTTAAATCTACTTATAATTATTTATACTTTAAAGTACATTTATACAGATAGGAGAAAGCAAATATCAAACATTTTCCTTTGTAATTTATTATTTAGGTGCAGCTTAACAAAAAAATTTTGACATCAATTTGCCCTAAACAGTTGTCTTTGTTGTTGTTGTTGTTTTGGTTTTTTAGCAGAAATCTCTGGATCTGTTCTGATATCTGGTAATGTGGCAAGTTCAGCATATTTTGGCTGGATTACCATTTGTATTTTGAAGCACAGTTGCTATAGCAAATGATTTGCCAACTGGACAATATCCAGTAGCTACTTGCTCACCTTTGAATATAGTCTCAAGAGATAATATTTAATTACAAACTTTTCAACATATCCCATTCTTGATAAGGGCCATAGAGTATTATTAAAACACACACACATACACAAAAGCACATCTCACTGAGCAACAAGTAAGTCCTTTGGTCAAGAGCATCTTCTCTTCCTTTTTTATAAAATAAGAGGTAGAAATGAGGGGAGAAAGAGAGAATTCCAGTGCATGAGGACTGACTGTGAGAAGCTGCTCAATCAGGCTAAAAAAGATAGATTGGAGAAACACTGTAGCTGCATCATAAAGCAAAGAAAAAAGAATAATGTATTAAAAAGAAAGGTTTGTTAACTTGAATCAGATTGAAATGAATCATATTATATAAAAAGGGAAAGAAGAATGTTATTTTTAAATAGTGCAAAGACAGAGAATTACTACATGAAAGATTTTATGAATAAAATTATCAAGTGAAAAAACAAAAAAGTAAATGAAATGTTAAGACTGTTTTCCTTATGTTTTCAATATTATATTTTCTTTTTTAGAGAATGTTATCATGTTAACATAAGTTAAATGGTCATGTATTTGATGTAAATGTCTATTTCATTCATAAACATTTCTTCATTTTCTTACATAGTACCATCATAGGGGGAAAAAATTGCCTGCCAACTTCTTAACTTAATTGTACTCCAAAACAGTGGACAAAATGACTAGACTAAAATTTCTTATCCTTTCATCTTGTCTCCATGTCTCCGATAAGTAGTCACTAAAAGCATGATAGAAAAATTTTATCTAGTTATTTATATAAACATTTTCACTCATAAAATGTTGCTTATACAATCAAATTTTTTTTCCCTTTGGCTATTATGTCTCTGTTATGTTGACCATTTTTCTATGATATTTTGTTTGTTTCAAACACATATTTCTAAATTTTCTCTCCTATCACACTGCCTTTATTTGCTGTCTAACCCAAACTCTTCAATGTGTGTTGTTTTACAAGCATTTGCTCTCACACATTTTAATCCTAATAAAGGAATCGATCCCATATCATTCAATATTACCATAGACAAGTAACATGCATGCTCAGCTGTTTCCTTGTCTGCAAAATGAAGATAAACTAATTGTCAACTTAACTGCAAAATCCTATAAGTCAGTCTGAACCAATAAATATTCATAGTATAATTGAGATTTCTCAGAAATCTGATATTTTGAGCTTGTTTTCTATAAACTTCTTTCTTTCTATTAAGAATAGAACCTTCCCTTTAGCTGTGGTAGGTGACTAAAAAATCATTGAAGGAATGAGTTCATGCCATACCTTTAATATTACCTCTTGTTTTAAAAAGGCAAAAAATGATGGTAAACAATAAATCTCAGAAAACTTTAGTATGGTTTTTATTAGGATTAAATCATGCTTTTTCCAGGTCACTTTGTATTGTTATTGTTTATTATCCTTGTCCTAATCCACCTCCAAGATGATAATTACAGTACAGGTAAAAAGCTCTTAAGGAAATGCTAGACAGAGTCAATGTATGTATTTGGAAGAGTAAGAATCAAAAGGAAGTAAAAGGAGCAAATTTACATAGATTATAAGCTCTATTATAGTTCTGTTTTACTTCTGTCTTTTTTTACCAATGATTACTACAGTACCTTGCTCATAGCATTTGCATAACAAATATTTGCTAAAGGAAATCAAATGTAATTAAAATTTTAAAGGAAACAAATAAACAGGGAACTATTTGTAGCAAATTTCTGTGATAATGGTCTTATGCCTAACATTTATAAGTAATGGATTCAAATTTACAAAACCAAAACCCCTTCCTCAATAAATAAATAAATAAATAAACAAACAAACAAACAAATAAATAAATAAATAAGTGATGAAAAAATATCAACATATATTTTTCAAGGAAAGAAATCCAAGAAACTACTGACCATATTTAAAAGTTCTAAATAACTGAAATTAAATAAATAAGAATTAAAGTTATACCTATCAAATTGTCACAGACAAAAGAAAAATGGCAATTATTAGAATGGCATTTTGTGGGGAAATGGGCATACCAATTCATTCTTGGTAATGCTATGAATGAACCTAACTATTCTGTAAAGCAATTTAGAACTATGTCTCCAAATTTTGTGTCTTTTGATCCAGCTGTACCACCACCAAACCTCTATGCCAAAGATATCAAAAGAAGAGGGAAAGGCCTCATGTGTACAAACTTAGAGAAACTCTTTTCATAAAGTTAAAAACTGGAACCTAATAGATGTGCTCTCATTGGGGAACAGATAAATATATGGCATATGAATGTACTAAAATATAATGGCAAAAGAAATTATAAAATGGAGAGTTTTCAAATAAAATAGGAATATTTCTGTGAAGTAAAGTAAAAAGTAGGAGAAAAATTCTACTAAAATAAAATACAAAGAAAAATGTATAAAATATTATACAAAAAATATTGAAGATTAGTACTCTTGTCAATATAATCATAAACTTCAGTATTGAAGATTAATTATGAACATTCCATTCATCTTCTACCAGAGAGGTCATGAACTGAAAATCCAAAGCAAGACATACATTCATTGGGGGGGGGGCATAGGCAATGTGAAGATTTATTTTTTACATTATGCATGTTTAGAATGAGAGTTTTATTTTATTGTTCAATAGCAGTATAGTGGGAGGGACATATTAGAAATACATGTAAATTAATTCGTTTTTGTTTAAAAATATTTGTTGAGTTGAATTAAAATAAATACAAAACAAAAATATAAACATTGTTGGAAGAATCAGGAAAGACTTCATGTAGATTATAGTTATATAGCAAGAGACTATACTTATCTATGAAGGAAGAAGTTTTACGGCACAAAATTTTCACATCATTGTTTTGCAAACAGTAATATTTGTTTGTAGTGGTCCCTATTGTATTGTTAAAACTTAAAACCATTTTAATCATTATTTCTATTCATTTTCTCAACTTTTTAATACTGTTAGCTTCTTTAGGGCATTGGCAATGTCATAGTTGTCTTTGTTTCCTACACAGGATCTTGAATAGTCAGGGTAAAGAGTTAACACATGTGTTTGGGTAAAATAATTTAATAGTTACTTACTTAATATGTAAGTAAATACTTCCAGGCAAGAGATAGTTAGTAGGACTGTTTTGCTATTATTTTCTCCTGGCTAAATGCAATATGGAGAATTTATTGGATCGTGTGTGTGTGTGTGTGTGTAGTTGAAGTTCGGTAGAGTTTTTTGTGTTAATACAATGGAACCTCATAAAAATTAGAAGTTAGAGCAAATAAGTGCTAGACCTGCAATTTGTAAGCAAAATTGTTTTATATAGATTGCTTTCCCTATTCAGGGTAAATGAAAGCAATTGAATCATTAGAGCTCAATGTAAACCTTGTATAACCTTAAAATTAATATCTATTGAAGGAAACTGTGTTAAAAGCAGTTTGAAACAAATTCATTTTACATTATAAGTTCCTTAAAGCATCTCCTCATTACATAGTAATGTTACATCCAAAGCAAACTTCCTGAAAAAAGAAAAACAAACAAACAACTGAGGTACAAATCTGAAGTAGGGACTTTTTTACTTTTCCTTTACATTTCATTAAATGCCAGAAGAAAGAAAAACTACTACATCTTTTAAGTCATTCAATAACATTTATTGCCCTCTAGACAGCACTAAATAAAATTGTAGGGTCCGGGAAACAATCTCTTTTAATAGATGAAGGATCATTTTGAGGAACTGACAATACACACTTTTTTGTCTAGTAGGTCCTTGGTTTCTGAGTTATTTTAACAAACTGGTTCTGTGCAACGTTAACGGCAGCTATAGTTGTCTTCAGCAAAAAGACAGTAAAGTAATAATAAATCAAAAAAGTATTTATTTTTTGTTGTAGTTCAGTCATTTCAGTCATGTATGACTTTTCATGACCCCATTTGGGGTTTTCCTTGCAAATATCTGGAGTTGTTTGTTATTTCCTTCCCCAAATCATTTTATAGATGAGGAAACTGAGATCAACAAGGTTAAATGACTTTCCTTGGGTCACACAACTAAGGTGTTTAAGGATGGATTTGAACACAGGAAAATGAGTTTCCTGATCCAGGCCTGACACTCTACCTACTTTGCCCCCTAGCTCCCTGAAAATGTATTTTTTTAATGATCTAATTTTTCTTCTTTTTTGACCCACAACAATTTTTTCCCATCTTGACAGAACAAAATTCTGGATATTTGTTGAGTATCTATAAAACACTTAGGGAAGAACTATCAAATACATGATGAACAAGGCCTCATGTTGCCCACAACACTCCTGATTAATTTTTGAATGAGATTAAAATGTAATTAAGAAATATTTTTAAATATCAAATAGAACATAAATGAAAACAGTTTAAAACTAAGTCAATATGTGGCTGGCAGGGATCCTTATTTAAGTTTAGTAGCCTCTGATTCAATTTCAGTTCACCATCACTGGGGTAGAGCATCTGCTTTCTTACTTTATAAATTTAACTAAGCATTTTGCTCATGCCACTCTTTTTATTATATATGTACTTGTTAGCAGACATACCATAATTTCCCCTCTTTATATTTTAAATCCATACAGCTAGCAATGATGCCCTTTCCCTCTTTCCTCTTTATTATCATATCTTTTCACAGTATCTTGGCTACATATTAGATACTTAATAAATGCCAAGAATAATTATTTAATTGGTTTGAACTGTACCACTAGTACAGTGTAATAATTAAGGAAGTTATGACTCCTATATCTAATATTCTGTCCTGTCAATTTGAATACTCATTTTTTAAATATTTTTGGAGGCAGTTAGTGGCACAGTGGATTAAGTGTTGAATCTAAGGTCACAAAGATTCATCTTGCTGAGTTCAAATCTGGTCTCATATACTCACTAGCAGTCTGACCATAGGCAAGTCTGTTTTCCTCAGTTCCTCCTCTGTAAAATGATCTTGAGAAGGAAGTGGCAAACCATTGCAGTATCTTTGCCAAATAGGGTCATGAAGAATCAGGCAGAACTGAAAAGACTGAATAACAACACTGGATGTAGCAAATGTTTTCATAGACTAATTTTCCTCTCTATATTATTATTCTATATGTCAACATATTTAGTTATCAAAACTCAAAAAATTATTCAATTCTAAATATCTTTCATAAGTTAACCTGAGTTTGAATGAATCCCTTTCAGTTTATTTCCTTCCTTATTTTTTGTCTTTCTTCCTTCCAAATGAAATTTAGATTGAGATATTGATATTACTCAGCATATATGTGATGAGCTGAGCAGGATAATTCTAAACATCTTTTGTCTCCTCTCTGTGACCTAGATATTGTATACTCTGATTTTTTTCGAACCTGAAAAATCCATGGCCTCAGAGAAAGTCGGCCTTCAAGTCATTTCCAAGAGACAATAACTACACATCCAATTTTATTCTGCCTTTCAGTTCACCCTTTCTTTCCATGAATTCCATTTTCGTTGCTCTTTTTATGGAGTTCTGGATTCTATACTTCTGCAGAGAGTAATGTTTTGATCTTTTATACAGATCTAAAGAGGCCAAGTACAGAGGTCTAAAGTCAATGGATGCTTAGTAGGTAATAAAATGTGCAGAGCTTGATCTGGTAAATTTTTATACACAGAAGGTCACCTCCCTTTGTAATATTTCCCCTTCCACTCCAAGAAAGATAACCTCACAAGAATAGATGGAAGTAAAGCTTTCTCCTTTTTTTTCCTTAATAATACTAGTTGATATTTATATAAAAATTTTCAGGTTTATAAAGTACTTTCAAATACTTTTTTATGTTTTTTATCTTTTTTAAAAAAATCATTTTAAGTCCTAGAGACACATTTATACAGGAGGAAAATAAAGCTTTGAGAGATCAAATGACATTCTAATAATCACATACAGTCAGTATCCAGGATTTGAACCTTGGTCTCTCTTGACTCTAAGTTCTGCACTCTATCCACCACCACAGAGTCTTTGACCTAAGTGTGGGAACTCTTTCCCAAACTTGCATGTAAAAGAACATGTTATTTTTAGTTTACATTATTGTACACCATTCTTTATAAATCAAGAACTCATTTAAATTCTACCATAGTGATGATAAATGGGGGGAAAAAAGAAAACTACACCAACTGAAATTATGTATCTCTCACTTCTACAGAACTAGTATCCTAGTAATGTGTTTTAAACATAAATGTACCAGCTCTGCTATTGTTTGACCCTTTAAATTAGATCTTCAGATATAAGTTCTGGAAGAAACTAAGCTACTTTTTGATAGGTATGCGACTCTGCAGCATATACATTTTTTTAAAAAAATTCTATCTAGCTATTAATCTATTAATCTATTTGTCTATCCATCTATCTGTCTATCTATCTATCTATCTATCTATCTATCTATCTATCTATCTATCTTTTCTATCTCCACAAATTTTACTTTCTGCAAAAGGTCATTGCCACCACTAGACATCATCATCATGCTGGTGACTTTCATCTGATATTTCCTTCCATTTACAATGTATATAACTTTTATGCATGTAGCTTTTGTGAATTGCAATGTTAGCTCCTTGAGAACTGTGTTTTTGTCTTTTTTATCCCCATCACTGAGCTTAGTGTCTGTTCTCTCCACATTTTAAGTAATCAATGTTTTGATTGATCAATCAACTGTCAAATACTCCTATTTCAGAGTGTGCTTTATACTTGTCTCCATTTTTTAGTTATTTTGAATGAACAGATCAGTGATAAAGTATTTATTAATTTCTTACTCAGTAGAGAAAAAAATCATCTTCCTTGATATTATTTACCCTGAAAAAGCCCTGTTTCTCATGGTAAACCATTTGATAGTGCCAAGGACTTTGTTATGATGATTTGTGTTTCTGAAGCCTTCACTAGCTTGGCCAGAGGCAGTTGCCAGTGCATATTTCTACAAGATATTATTTCTCTAAATGGTGGCTGTGAGATAGAGGTAGAACCTGAGAAAGAGAGGCATTTGGGGACATGATGATGTTTCTGTGAATCTTGGGCCTATCAATAGCAGTTGTCTTAATGAGAAAGGCAAATCACATTTTGGCAGTTTTTATTGAGGTTTTGGGTTTGCAAATTATTTGATGAAGTATTAGAAATGTGGTCATTAAGCATTTATTAGACACCTAAAATGTACTAAATACTGGGGATGTCAAAAGAGGTGAAATAGTGGATGCCCTCAAGGAGCTTCTAAAATATCACAATCAATATGATATGTTGAGACTCTGAGAAAAGATACTTTTTAAAATCACTGTCAAGACTAGTTGATATTTTTCTTCCTATTCACTATAATATATATGTACATATGTATGCACATATATATATATTTATATATTTACTTCCTTCTGCTTGCCTATCCCGCGTAGTACACTGTTTTGCACCCTTTTGATTTGCACATTCAATATTGAGTATTATCATTATTTTTGTTGGTATTTTAATCTGATCTACGAGGGCAGAAAAACAGTTCACAATTTTCTTCTGACCTCAATGACCTACCTATGTTACAACTTTAGGAGGTAACTAATAAATCATTATTGAATGAAGTATAATGCAATTTTATTCATCAACCAGTCAATCGGCATTTTTAAGTACCTACTATGCACTAGGCACTCTTCACAACAATGCTAGGAGATAGATGGTATTATGATTGATATTTTACACTTGAGGAGAGAGAAAAAAGTAAGTATTTCAGTAAGTTAGACCTTCAGAACAAAAGTCATTCAGTTCAAAATGAAACATTTTTTTAGAAAAGGAAATGAATTATCCATTATTTTTGGTTCTAAATTAGACTTAAGAAATAATTGCTAAATTCTAGATTTAATCCCTTCAAATTATCATCTTAACATTATTACTTATTATAGTGAGGTACAAAGACTTGTGTCTCAGCAATAAAAAACTTTAGGTAAGATCTTCAAAGAAAAGGAAATAATTGAGGTAATCATCATTTACATTTAGACATATTGGTTCTACCACATGCAATTATTATTATTGTTATTATTGCACATGTTAGAATACAATCCAAATTTCATGTTAAAGTAACCAATATGCTTTATGGTTTTAGAGATTATTAAAAAATATTACAATATAGTGGTTATTTCCATGTAGTAGGAAATTTTACCCACAAGCCCATCACTGGTTTGAGCAGACAACTTCAAGTTTAAATTCTAAAATGTACTATATTATGGAAAAAATAAGGGACTTTAAGCCCTGTTTCTGCTGCTATTGGCTATGTGATCTTGGACAATTTACTTAATATTTTTAGTTTCATTTTTATTATCTATAAAATGGGATTAATGATACTTTATTACTTGTTTCATATATTTGAAATGAAAGTCAGAAGAAATGATGTATCTGAACTACAGTATAACCATAAACAGTTACAAAAATGGAAGCTGTTGTTTTATTAGTATTGCTATTATTTCTAAGTAATCAAGTGAGATAACATAAAAGGATTTTTCAAAAATGCTATCTAAATGTTAACTATAAATATTTTAGTGTTATCTCTGTTATTATATATGTTATTTTATGCATTACCATCACATAAAATCTCTGATCCTGAATAATGATCGACTATGCACATTTAGAAGAGTGGCAATATCCTTTGATCACTTTTTTAAAATCCTTAAGTTAATTAAGAATTTTTAAAATTTTTAATTAGATGAATTATCCAACCATTTCCATAAGCATAAGGATCTAGTATCTTCTTAGAATTTTATAAAGAAAACAAATATTTCTTTCATTTAAATTATAATTCTCTTTGTAAAAACAAAACAATGGTATTTGGTTAATACATAACATAGCTATGTAATATTCTGAAATACATCTGTGCAAAATGATTATTAGTACCTCATTCCCAGACATTAGATCAAGGGTGCTTCTTTCTTATCTTATCTGTTGCAGTCAATAATAACTAGGTTAATTTCAATCATTCATCAGCCATGTGAGAAATCGTGAGCCCCTTTATTTCTCTGAGCTTTGAGTTTCTCGTGAGTAAAATAAAAGTCACAGGATCATTCATTCAGCTGTGAAAGAACCTACTGTAATTCAGGAGCTCAACCTGCCACAAAGATAGATTTGGTCAGTGTGTGAACTTGGATGAAAAAAAAAGGAATTGCAGTTTTATTTCAATAAAATTAATTTATCTTGTAATATTTATCTATATTTTTACATTTAAAAATATTATTCCCAGTTCAAAGGCTTCACTAGAATGTCAAAAGGGTCCAGTAAATATAAAAGCTAAAGATTCTCTGATCTAGTCCAATTCATTCATCTTATAGATAAGGAAACTTACACTCTGAAGAGGGTCAATGACTTTTCCTTCAGCCCATAGATATGTCACACAACTGGGTTTCAAATCCCTAATATTGTTTCCCTTTGAATAGAATTACACTATTTCCTCTACACAGAACAATAATTTTTTACTATCAGTGGTTCTAATATCTAAAAGGAACAATATACAAGTATAGATAATCTTCCTTTTATGTAAGTGAAAATTTCTACAAATCTCTCCATAAAATTATTTTTTAAATGCAAATTTGCCCTTATCCTACCATTTCACTCAGCCTCTATAATAAAGGTATACATAAAATAATACCTTTTTTCAGGTCACAAAATATACTAAAATGCTGGCAAGTTAAACACTGTCCCATGAAAATAAATTGAATTATGGAATAAAAGATAAAATTAATGACAACATGTACAAAGTACTATATAGTAAAGTTAACACAAATATGCAGTAAGTTGCCCTTTCCCCACCTACTTAATTTAGCTATTGTCACTGGTGGTTGGCTTCAACTGGTTTATGAAACTACTGAGAGAGGTTTGAAGAATGGCTCTCTTTTTTCTTTTACATATAATGATAGCAAGCAATATTATCCTCAATTAGTCTTTAAATTTTTAAAAATCCTGAAGTATTTGGATTCAATTATTTAAAAAAGAAAAACAATCACTCAAAATATGAAATACTTCTGCCAACTGTTTCATTGTGAACTTTTTTTATTTGGCTTCAGGTTCTCAAGTTTCCCTTTCTTCTCCTTCAATCTTTGCATCTATCAGCTATCATAACCTCATTCAACTTTTCTTATTCCATTTCTAGTTCCAATTTTTGTGCTAATTTTGCAATCATTACTTTTTTATTTCATCTTTGCAAAATCCATAAAAATCAGGAAGGAATTACAGGCACACATTTCCTAAATTCTCTTCATATATGCTTCTATTATATCTTCCCGTATCTTAGCAATATTATATATTGCATGGTAAATATTATGACTTCCATAATATTTTTCAATTCATCTATTTATTTACATTCAAAGTTTCAATATCCTGGGCAAATTTAGTGAGTATAAACTTTTTTTGAAATTCATCCTCAGAAGATGAAAATGAAATCATTGAGGATTTTTTGGATTTGCATACAAATTGGATTTGAGACAGAGTTTCACAATGTCTTGTGGCCTCATTCTTCTTTTGGGAGTCATAGAAGTTCAGTGGCAAGACAAAAATCAAGATGAATGGTGATACCTAGGATGCAGTGGATGACCCTGGAATCATCAATGCCTTAAACCAAGCTCCCAGTACTCCACATTTCCCACTTCCATTGCCTTCATGGTCATTGCAATAAATTGTTGTCATCCTTTCTTTTGGCCAGGGAAGGTCTTCATGTGCCTGGAGTAGACATCTCCCTAGCCCACTGATGGATATTAGACCTTTTGGTTACTCTTAACCTGGTTTAGCCCACCTGCTGGTATGTTTTATTGGGGTATAATCACTTATATGTCATATTTTCTTGGAATCACAGATGAGAAATTAATGACAAGTGTACACCAAAGGAGGAACACAGCTCTGAAAAGGAATGTATAGTATGTTCAAGCAAGGCTAGTATCTATGGTGTGAGGACTTGCCAAATAGTAGTAGTGTTAGGGGGAAGGTAAACTACTTTGACATTTTCATTAAAATCATCCAGATTTGGAGTGACCTGGCATTATCTAAAATAATTAGAACTAAAAGGAACACCATTATTTTTACAAAACTTCTCAACTTTGTGAATGAAATAGCTCATAAAAATTATTCTAAGATGATAGGGGTTATCCATGCCATAGGCTTATCAAAATAATGCATAGCTAGTGTTGCTCTGCTGATTTCTTTTAATGCTTTTGGATTTTCTGAGGACTGTATAAGAGCAGGTTTAAATTTACAAATCTCAGATGCATTCCCTCCAAGCAAAAGAGTAACTATTTTTTGAAGCTCTATACTCCAGCATAATTTTCCCCCTCTATTGAGTAGTATGTTCAAGATGATATTCTTTGATGAAGAAAAATGGTCCAGTTTTGTCTACCTTAAAAATTTGCTGCAAGTATAGACCTAATCTATTATTATTACAGGAATTTTTGGAACTTCTTTGCTGCTTCAGTATTTGAATTAACAGCCTCTTCTGACACTTGTACAATATAAAATCCTGTACTATTTTAAAGTTAGGTAAACCAACAACTGCATGTTGTCAATACCTGTGTTCACTCAAATCTTCAAAGAGATTTTTAGCTCTGGTTTGAATTGTTATCAAGCTTGAAAGAATGTTTTTCTGAGTTTGATCTTCTATCCATATAATGATTAGTTTCTCTAACTCTACTATTGCATCTTCTCTTTATTTCATCAGAGAAGCAGACTCCATGCAAGCACTCAAGTCTGCATACACATTTATCCAGACAACATCTTTCACATCAACACTGCGAGACTAAGTTCATATGCTATTAATGATATCTTTTGTCCTAATTTTCTAATTATTTTCATTTTCATTTCCAAGTGTATTGGCTTATATTTATAAGATGAATTTTTCCCTGAAAAGCATGTTTGCCACTAACCATGGTGAAAAATATTAAACAGAAGAAAAAGCTCAGTATTACTATATGTAGACATTCTGGAACTCAATTATAGATGCTTTTCAGTTGCCCACCACTGTTTACCCTATCCCCATCTTATAATTTCTTATCCTATGTCTGTATTGCATAATGAATTTTTAGAATTATTTTGGAATATAAATTTCTTTCAGAATTATTTAGTTAAGTTGAATTTGTATAATGTGGATTTAGTAAAGGAGAATAGTCTGTATTGGTCATTGTCATTCTTTGTTTAACCCTAAACCACTGAACAGACACTTTTTTTCAGGAGCAGGTCATTGACATTTATTCCAGTTCTTTGTTTCAATTCTTGGGAAAATATAAGAATGAGGAAAGAGGGAAGGAAGGGACCTAAGTTCCACAGAGGTCATGTCTCAGTTTGCAGAAGGAAAGAGTAAACAAAGAACAATTTCTCCTCTCAAAGAACTCAAAAATATGAACAAACCAGTTTGTTTGGATACCAGGATAAATTGAATGTAATCTTAGGCAAAAGGCACTTAGAATAAGAAGGTAATAGTTATAGAGCTAGCACTGCTATACTCTTCAAAATTTCCTGTGTTCTCTATTATTTCTAAAAGGATAGGTGATATACATGACTTTAAAAGGATGGAAAGTACTATTTGGGAAATAGGTAGTGGGGAGATTGCTGGAATTTACTGCCTACTTTGCTGGCCTACTCTCTATCTTTTCCAGCTTTAATTTTTTAGGGTTCATCCTCCTGTTGCTTTCTAATTTACTCTGGGCTGACCTGGCTGGTTTTATGAACTCTGATTTGCTAAGGAACTGGAGGAAAGAGTAAAAGGTGGACCAATAGGGTCTAGCTGATAGTACAGTTAGTTGAATTTGGATTAAATGAGTTAAATGACTATAATCAAAAAGCATATAGGGGCAGCTGGGTAGCTCAGTGGATTGAGAGCCAGGCCTAGAGACAGAAGGTCCTAAGTTCAAATCCGGCCTCAGACACTTCCCAGCTGTGTGACCCTGGGCAAGTCACTTGACCCCCATTGCCTACCCTTACCAATCTTCTACCTATAAGTCAATACACAGAAGTTAAGGGTTAAAATTAAAAAAAAAAAAGCATATAGGTAAATGTCCAATAGAAGGTAAATATAGTGGAATACAGTCTAGACCAGTGATGGCAAACTTTTTAAAGAGGGGGCCAAAGGAAAGGAAATGTTCATCTGTCAGTCTATTTCTAAGGCAACTCTTTCGAAGTTTCATTGTATTATATCCTACTCATTGTATTTGTCTGATTAGGAATAATGTCGAGAGGCTGGATGGAACATTTCAGGGGCCGCATCTGGCCCACAGGCCATAGTTTGCCCATCACTGCTCTAGACATATATTCTTTTTTTAATTTTTTAATCATTTATTAATATTCATTTTTAACATGGTTACATGATTCATGCTCCTCCTTTCCCCTTCACCCCCCGCAATCCCCCCACCCATGGCCGACGCACATTTCCATTGGTTTTATCATGTGTCCTTGTTCAAGACCTATTTCCAAATTGTTGTTAGTTGCATTGGTGTGGTACTTTCGAGTCTACATCCCCAATCATGTTCTCCTCAGCCCATGCAGTTGTTTTTTCTTATATGTTTCCTCTCCTGTAGTCCTTCCTCTGAATGTGGGTAGCGTTCCCTAGACATATATTCTTTGTTTAACTTTTTGGAAAATGATTTAGTAGATACAGATGACAAATTCATTACATATTGTGATAACATAAAATTGTGATTGTTTTATTACTATTGTTAGGGATGGATAACAGTGAAAAACAGATTCATAATAAAATATTTAAACAGATTAAAATTATTTACTCAATTTAATAATATGAAACTTAGTATACATACATGCATTGAGGCTAGCAAAAGTTCTAATGGACAAGATTTGGAATTTTCAATTCAATGATTTGTTAAGTACTTATTATGTATAAAACAATATTCTAGTAATCTAATTGAGACTTAAGGCAAAAATGAAATAGTCGCTACTTCCAAGAAGCTTACATTTGGAGGAGGGGAGTAGTAGAGAAAGGTGTATAAATAGGTAAAATATATATGTAAAGAATATATCAAATAATTTTTAAGAAATATAAACATATGACCTCTCCTATGTATAAAGCCATGGTCAGGGATGTTCTTTTTTAATTTTTCTGGATTTGTAGACATAATAAAGACCATCCACTGAGTCATCTGTTGTTCACTTATTTCAGATATGTTCTACTCTTTGTGATCCCACTTAGGATTTTCATGTCAAAAATGCTGGAGTAGTTTGCTGTTTTCTTTTCCAACTCATTTCATAGATGAGGAAAGTAAGGCAAAGCAAGGTAAGTGACTTGCCTAGTGTCTATAGTGTCTGAGACCATATTTGAACGAAGGAAGATGACCCTTCCAGATTCTAGGCCTGGCATTCTATTCACTGTGTCAGCTGACTACCCCTCAAGTAATATGTTTATGCATGCTCACAGGCAGAAGATGCTTCCACTCCCTCTTTGATACAAAAATATCCCTTAATGACATTGGTTAATAAAGCTTTACTTTGTATATGACCCAATACATTTTTATACACATACACAATTTACTTAATAATTTTGAAAGATAAGGAGATATAGAACTATTAGATAGACATCTGAATTGACAACAAAAGTAAAAAATACTGGGAAGACTTTTTAATCTCTTACATGAAATAAATATGACTCATATACATATATTATGTCATATCTAATAATTTGAAAAATATTAATGTAATTATATTAATTGATCATATAATATAATCATTTGAAGGATTCAGTACAACATCCTAAATTATTACTAGTAATTACAATGATTTATTCATGTATTTCATTTAAAATAATTTAGACTATTTTCCTTCTAATTGCCATGGATAAATCATTGTAATAGCTAAAAATTTTCATGGACAACTTCTGAGACCTATAAAAATAAATTATTGAAAAATATTTATAAAAATGCTTTATTGAAGAAAGTGTGGTAGAAGCTGACCAGAAGAGGAGGATGGTATAGTGAATAGAGCACTGGACATGGAATGAAGAAGACTTGAGTTCAAATATATTCAAACATTTACTAATTGTGACCCTGGACAAGTCACTTAATCATAGCCTCATTTGCTTCATATGTAAAATGGAGATAATAATAGCAACTTCTTCACAGGTGTATTATATAGACCAAATCATGAAACATTTTACCAAACATAAAATACTCTATGTAAGTCATTGCTACTGCTAATACTACCTCTGCTATTACTATTAATATTATTTTAATTGTTACTAAAAAACTTAATAAATTGAGTGCCCAACTCTACTTGATGAAATTGAAGAGTTTAAGACCTTGCGCTATATTTTAATATTTGCCCTTTCTAAATGTAGGGGGTAAAAAGTCCTTCAGTTGCAATTTAAAAGATCTAAAACAAGCAGCTGCAGTTTAATAGCAATCTGGGCATGAAATGCCCATATGTCTCTTTTTCCTTCAGACACTTCATTGAGTGAAGACTAAGGATTTCAAAATGAGAGCAATAACACTTATGTGAGTGCATGAATAGGCTAGCTATGGAGAAAGAATTCAACATTGGAGGATGTCCTCCAATCATGATAACTCTGTGTGTGTGTGTGTGTGTGTGTGTGTGTGTGTGTGTGTGTGTGTTTTACACTGCAGGAAGAAGGGGATGAGGTTGCTTTCTTTTCTTCCTCCCTCAGCAATCATGTCCTATAGTAGATTTGTGTCACATTGAACCCCTTCATTCATGCCACATTTCAAATAAACTGGGCTATTTATCATTTCTTAAACTCAGAATTCTATCTTCTCACATTAAAATAACCCCACACTTTGAATGTACTCTTTAGTCACCTCCTCTTAGATTTCACACTTCCCTTTAAGTTCTTCTCATTTTCCAACATCCATTGGAAGTCCTTCTGTTGCCCAACTGACAATGCTAGTTCCCTTCTCCAAGTATCATGCATTTAATTATCTGTTTATCCTCCCAGAAAATTCCAACCCATTGAGGATTAGAGCTATTTTTCCTTTTTTTTTATTGCAGCTTAGACCTTTTTTTCCATAGCAGGCATTAAATAAGTATGTGATGACTTGCTTAGAACAAATAATTAAGGAAATAAATGGTAAATATTCTTAAAATCCTGCTTTCTTACATAATATCTTACATTTATATGATGCTCTAAGGTTACAAAGTGTTTTCCTCATTGTAAATGGAACAAGTATTATTATACTCATTATCTGATTAGGGGAATGAAGCTCAGAAAATTTGACTGATTTTGCTAAATTCATAGCCAGATGTAAAATTGAGTTCAACTTAAGTCTCCTGATTTTATGTTGGGTATGCTTTCTATATCACATGGCTTCAAGAAGAGGCTAAGCATGCCCCTATTTCTTATGAGTATGCTAAAATCCACTTTTCATCAATCATTGAAGGTGCACTTTGGCTTAGACCCTGCCTTTTGCCTTCTGTCTCTCTGTTTCCAAATTAGTAATTCAAATCAGTGAGCTTTTAGCATCCTTTGACTCCCTTTGGAAAAACCATTTACATCAGCTTTAGATTATTGGTTCCTACAAATCAGGAAATATGTTTTAACTTTACTACATATTATTAGTTTCTAGCATCAGGGAATCTTATTTTAAGAAAGCTCAGTGTAGGAAAAAATGGGAATTTACAAAGCAGATCTCCATAATTCATATTAGAACATAATTTTTCATTTTCCAATATTTTAATAATGATAAAATTACATATCACATTTCTTTAAATAATAAGACCACAGGATACTTAACTATTTGTAGTAAATATCCTTATTTATTTTAGGAAAAAATCAGAAAAAGAGTATAGAAAGGGAAATCCAAGTCATTAGTTTCTAAGATAAAATATTGTCTGTTGTTATTTTTTTCAATTTTTTAATTAATTTCTTAACCCTTAACTTCTGTGTATTAGCTCCTAGGTGGAAGAGTGATAAGGTTGGGCAATGGGCGTAAAGTGACTTGCCCAGGGTCACACAGCTTGGAAGTGTCTGAGGTTGGACTTGAACCTAGGACCTCCCATCTCTAGGCCTGACTCTCAATCCACTGAGCTACCCAGCTGCCCCCTCTGTTGTTTTTTTTTTTTTAATGGAGTTTCCAAAGCCTTTTGTGGCCTGTCTCCAATCTATCGGTATTAAGCATACAGTAGATGCTTAATAAATCCATATTAATTTATTGACTCATTAGGAACTACTGTTGAACTAATGCTTAGAAATTAGAATCTGATTACTTCAGATAGTCATGGATCATCACCTTGTCATTGAGAGATGAATTTTTAAAGCCACATCTGACACAAATACTTCCCAAGGCATGCATGGTGGAATTGCATTATGTACTTGTGGAGAGTGTACTAACAGGGATGATATGAGAAATTTTAGAATCACTGAATATACACGCAAGCATATAGAGTGAGACAGAGAATGATAACTACATAATGCTAATGTGCATCAGCTAGAATTGTTCTTAAATTATACAAGACTTGCAAAAGTAAAGGAATACATATTCAGACAAATTCTTTTAGCAATTTATACTTGAAATGGTCTCCATAGATTTAGTGAAATGAAAATGTTTTGTCTTTTTGTTGTTGTTTGATATAATTTGAATTTTGTCTTGGTAAATGCTTCATTTCAAGAAACAATAAGGGGCAGCTTTATAGCTCAGTGTATTGAGTGCCAGGCCTAGAGACAGGAGGTCCTAGGTTCATATCTGGCCTCAGGCAAGTCCCAGCTGTGTGACTCTGGGCAAGTCACTTAACCCCCATTGCCTAGCCCTTTCTGCTTTTCTGCCTTCAAACCAATACATAGCATTGATTCTAAGATGAAAGATAAGGGTTTTAAAAAAAGAAGCAATAAGAAAAAAAGTTTTATATTTTTCCCATTAAATTTTTTTTGCAAGTCCTAAATTTTGGTTATAATTCTTTCTGCAGCATACTTTAATTAGCGATTAGGGGATTATAGACTAAATTGAAATTTTGTTTTTGTTTTGAAAAGTAATCAGTATTCTCTAAAACCTAAATATGATAACATATCAATTTTATGATTTGAAATGTGGAAGGGCACCCAGCAGACATCTAATCCAACTTTTATGGGAAAGGAATAAATTGTAAAATACATGAAAAATATTTGTTCGTTCTCTGCTTGAAGACCTCCAATGTAGAGGAACCCACCAAACCATATGTTAACTCATTGTACTTGAAGATTTCTCTAACAATTGGATTTTTCCTGGCATCATGTATAAACTGTCTTCTTTTTCATTTTTCCACCCACTGTTTCATTGTGATTCGGACCAGCAGAGCTATACAAAATAAGTATAATCTCTCCCATATATAACAATATTGCCAACTTTAAAAAAACAAACTTTTAATCATTTCAAAGATATTTACCTCCACAAAGACTTACTCTGATGCCTCACCTTAGTGTGGCAATGAGATTAAGTTCCCTATTAAAGTTCTCAAAGTCTTTATCATGCTGAAAAGGCTATGAATACAATCTTACACAGATTGAATATCCCAGAAAATGATGTAGCCTACTTAAGTAGCACAGCAAAACACATTTCTATTAGTATGACCACTTGATAATTATTTTTATGGCAATTCATTAAACAAAGAAAAATGCTAAATGTCCACCAAGTCTATATAGCCCCCTTAAATTTCTACAGCTATGTAAAATGGTAAAAAGAAGGGCCATAGTGAATTAAGAATCAGTTTTCAGATCTTCTATAATCACTAACTTAATTCCCCAGTACTCTAACTGACAGTCTCATGCAAGAAGTAGTCAGACTATTAAAGAAGGTAAACTGCATCAATCTTGATATTTTCATTATAAATAAAAAGAGAAGACAGAAGGAAGTTGCAGCTTGAAGAAGAAAATAAAGGAGCTAGAATTATTATGCATTCCAAAGCAACAAGAAACCTAATTTCATAACACATTTCATCATCTCATAGTATAGTACTTATGAAAAGCATTTTGCAAAAATATAACCATGAAAATAATTACAGCTTCTGTGTTACCATATGTTGTAGAGAATGAAAAGGTAAAGTGCATGAACAACTCAGTAAGACCTTCCAATCTCTCTGTCTCTGTCTGTCTGTCTCTTTCTCCCACATATATACACACAGAGATGTTATTTATATTATATATGTATATGTTTATATTTTTTTATATTAATTTGTGGCATCATTGAAAAAGTGGGAATAGGTTAAGGAGATGAAACATATGTTGGATACCATTTAGGAGTAAAGAATAAAAAAGGCAAATATTTGTAGACTATACAGTTACCTTGTATCAAGATATCATAAATATGTTCTTCATTAAAAATTCAGAAAAAGCTGGATAAGATTGAACACATTACTAAAAATTAAAAAAATATATAATTATATTTCCAGAGTAGAAGCAACTTGGAATAAGGGTTAGATACATGATCTCTAAGCCATGAAGACCTTAGCATAAGTCCAGCCCCTGATCCACTTCGGCTTTTTAATCCTGGGCAAATCACTTACTCTTTCATTCTTCTAGGGAATGAGACTATAAAAGAGATTACTAACTGATGGGAATGTACCCATCTCCCATCAGAAGTATTTCTTCACTTAGGAGTTCCTTGTACCAATAAAATCACATGTATAGACCCTATTCTTATCCCTACTCTATATTTTAACTGACAGGAAATGGCCCATTATTGCTTTGGGAGTTAGTGCCACCAACTCCTTAGAATAAAAATAGGAATTAGGTCAAAACAAGAAGAAAGAATACATCTAAAAACAATAAATGTTAGACAATGAAAATGACAACAACCTATTATATTTTAAGGTTATTTGTTTCAGGGGCATCTAGGTGGCTCAATGGATTGATTGAGAGCCAATTCTAGACATGGGAGGTCTTAGCTTCAAATCTGGCCTCAGACACTTCCCAGCTGTGTGATCTTGGGCAAGCCACTTAACCCCCATGGCCCAGCCTTTACTACTCTTCTGCATTAGAAAAAATGCACAGTATTGATTCTAAGATTACATTTAGATCAACATCTCACATCCTATATCAAGATAAACTTAGAATGGGTGAATGACTTGAATATAAGGAAGGAAACTATAAGCAAATTAGGTGAACATAGAATAGTATATTTCTCAGATCTTTGGGAAAGGAAATATTTTTAAACCAAGAAGAGTGATAAAAATTACAAAATGTACAATAAATGATTTTGATTACATTAAATTATAAAGGTTTTGTACAAACAAAACCAATACAACCAAAATTAGAAGGAAAGCAACAAATTAAGAAAAAATATTTATAACAAAACCTTTGACAAAAGTCTAATTTCTCAAATTTATAGGGAACTAAATCAATTGTAAAAAAATAATCAAGCCATTCTCTAATTGATAAATGGGCAAGGGACATGAATAGGCAATTTTCAGATAAAGAAATCAAAACTATCAATAAGCACATGTAAAAATGCTCTAAATCTTTAATAATTAGAGAAATGCAAATTAAAAAACTCTGAGGTACCACCTCACACCTAGCAGATTGGCTAAAATGACAGCAGGGGAGAGTAAGATGGATAAGAGTTTTTTTTAAGTTATTGATTCAAAAAAAAACCTTAGAGACTAATAGGACACTGAAAATAATTATAAAAATTTCATATGAAGGTATAATCAATACAACTCAGTTTCCAAAACAAGTAATAACCTATCCAGAAATAATTTAACTTAGATGCCAGTTGGGAAGACAAGATAATCAAGGACATCAATTTGGAAAATATAAATTCATTTTTCAATATGTAGAAGGATGGTGGATGATTTTTATGAAAATAATACATACATATATCAAAAACTTTCTTTATAAGGGAATGAGAACGGGTCAGGCTACAGTTAATGAGGG
The DNA here is from genome assembly GCF_016433145.1 of Gracilinanus agilis. NCBI lineage: Eukaryota > Metazoa > Chordata > Mammalia > Didelphimorphia > Didelphidae > Gracilinanus > Gracilinanus agilis. The sequence goes on along the minus strand of NC_058133.1, from coordinate 147,533,727 downwards.
CTATCTGCAGTAGAAATCTCAAATACAGGGCACATTATGGCCCACAATATTCCCCAGATTTAACCAGAAAAGGTTAAAATGTAAGTAGGAAATATTTTCTAAAATAATTATAAATAAAATAGAACATACAAAATATTAATATGTGGTTGTCTAAATCAATATGCAGCCTCCAGAGATCCTTACATATGATTTACTGAACCTATTTCTATTTGCTTTTGACACCATTCATATAAATCCCTTGGCATGGTGGGAGTAACACTGGAGAATACAAACTATTCATCACTTCTCTTATATTATTATTGGCATCTGATCAGCCTGTTTTTTTCTTGGCCACACATTTCTCTGATGAAACCTAATACAGTCATATATCTCCTACACACTTCTTCATTTCCACAATATTACAATCTGTTCAAACTCACAACCTGTGTCTCTATTGTCTGTAACATTTAACTTCAAATTTTGGCAATTTATTTTTTGTCCCATAACTCAGAATCAGACAATATAACTGGAACAAAAATGATATCAAAATGATGAGTTTTTGTGTTTCAAGTATTTGTGGCATATGGTCATTAAGAAATAATCACTACAAAATTATTTAATGAAATTTAATCTATTATGTTTTTATTATATTTCTGGGTTTAATGAATTGTCCATTAGTCATGTCAGTCCAATATATATGTGTTGTATGGATAAGCACTTTTCATGACTAGTTCATCCAACTTCATTTTATTGTATGGACAATAGTCATCTGTGATCCACTTGATTTTCCCAACTGAGTAGTTTAGGCTGAATTCCTTTGAGTGATTATGAATCACATTTACAAGGCTTTATAATGTTCTAGGATTTAATGCAATTAGTTCATGATCTTAAAACAGGAATATCTGGAAGATATAACCATACATAATGTATCCCTCTTCCATCTGGAATATGTATTAGATATTCTCAGTGATAGTGGTAATCAAAGTTGGAAAATGTAAGTGCCTTTGTTTTATGCCTTATTTATATTATATTAGTATCAATTAATTATTTAAATAAACCGTTCACTAATTAATATTAAACAAGATATTTCTGTTGCATTTTTCAAGAACTCATGTAGGGAATGTCTAAATAAATTGTGATATGTGATTGTGATAACATACTGCTGTTCCATAAGAAGTGATGAGCAAGTTGATTAAAAAAAGCACAACTTGGAAAGAACTACATGAGATAATGAACAGGGAAGTGAGTAGGATCAGAACATTATATACAGTCCTAGAATTAATTCTGGAATAATAAGCCATGAACATTATCTCTAGAAAGTGGGCTGGGACACTTGTGGAAAGGATTTATCATGTGAATATGTAGAAAAGTAAGCAAAACATATAAGATATTTGTCATTTTATTTCTATATAATCTTTTTCTTTGTATATGGAAATGTTTGTTGTATTTGATTTGTAAAAATTGTAAAAATGTATGAGAAATAAAAAAAATTATGAGAAAAAAATTGTAAAAATTTATGAGAAATAAAATCTGTAGTATTTTAACACATAGATGACAGGTAGAGATTATACCCCTATCACAATTTATGTAAAAAGAGGTTTATATTTGAGGTGTTAGCATGTGTCAGAGAAACCTTATAAACAATTCACTGGTATGGATTTCTGGAAACAAACCAGAAAACTTTACAGGGGAACTAAGAACATTTAAGGAAGGGTATTGCATACAGGTTCCTATTATTCTCATGTGATTTACAAGTTCCTATTATTTTAAATTCTGCAGGTCATGGAATATATAAATATTTTGCTAGTCTATTGAGGTGATATGGTATAGAAATTCCTGTTCTTATGAATGTTTTATTTTTAGAATATCATAAGATAATTGAATATTCATCACTATATAAAAATCTGCTATATATATTGTTGTTTTTTTTTAATCCCAAGTGGATTATCTATCACATGCATATATTTCGGAAATTAGTATTTTCTTCTTTTCAATAAACTATTATTTTAGGCATTATTTCCATATAGGTTTGTTTTACCCTGACAAAAGACTTTTAACTACATTTACCTATATGGAGCAGTTGTCTCATTGGAGATACTAAGCAAGGAATGTAAGAACAATTTATGGAAGTTGCCCTAAAATGGGCTACAGCTACCTTTGGTTCACATGGAAATTTATTAGCTCTATGAGCTCATATAAGCTCTTTGAAAGTAGGGTAGTTTCATTCTTTGTTCTTTGTTCTTATTTCACCATAATTATATGTTTAATAAATACTAGTTAAATAATAAATTGATTACATTAACTGAGGTAGAGGTTGAACCACTTCCTCTTGACCCTTACACATGAGCAAGATAACTTCTCAAAGAAAAGATTTTTAGTGCTTTTTTCTCTACTAAATCAAATGCTACTATGTAGTCAGCAAAAAAAAATTATTAGAATTTATATTGTCTATATTCTTTCTTAACTGTATGACTACAAAAATGCAATTAGCTATGAAATATCTTTGTGGAAAATGTACTTTTTCCATTTTCACATGTAGACTATGTCCTTAATATATTTATAAATTATTGTTACAAAGACTGGACAAATTAGAAAGTAATCATATGGGTTATGGCAAGAATTTTTTACATCTCCACTATCAGTGCATTCTCTCTCAAATTATTTAATTTTTGTACTGTGTGTGTACATGCACACACACAGTACAAAAATTAAATAATTTCTATTACCTTCTATCTTAGAAGCACTACTAAGTATCAATTCCAAGGCAGAAGAATGGTAAGAGCTAGGCAGTTGGGTTTAAGTGACTTGCCCAGGGTCACACAGCTAGGAAGTAAGTGTCTGACATCAGATTTGAACCCAGGACATTCTATCTTCAGGCTTGATTCTATAACCACTGAGCATACCTGACTACCCCCTGGATAATATATATTTCACATGTAGGGTTACTTGCATGTTGTATCCTCTTTTTGTAAAATATGGATAATTGCATCTACCTTCCAGGGTTTATTGTGAAGATCATAAAAGATAATAAATATGAAGAGCTTAGCATTGTATGTGGCATATAGTAAGTGCTTATTATTTTTCTTTTGTCAAAATATGGGTTCATCACTCAATTAACTTCAACTTATTTAGTAACATTGTGGGAAAAGATCTGTTCACTAGCTTCCTGATCAATCTTTAACTCTTACTACAAATTGTGGTACTCTGAAAGAATTTCAGCATAAGTATATTCTGATTAAAGTAACTTCTCTTTTCCTTTTTACATTTTTTTAAGTTCACAATGGTTGTGATTGAGCTATTAGTTTATCAGATTTTGTCTTCATAATAATCCTTCTGTCTTCTGGTACCATTTCACTATACCCCATCCCCTTGCATCCAACTACTGGATATTTAGACTTCAAGTAGACCAACAGAATTTGTATCCTGGGTTGTCTTAGCAACAACTGGGATGTCAGTGATGATATTTGTGAGGAAATCCATAGTAGAAAAGTAACATTAGGGTATGGATTTAAATTTGAACAATGGCATCAGAATAGAAATCTTTGTCTTAGATGATAGTGTAGAACCAGAACTCAAAAACTTGGATGGCAACATTTGGAAGGGATGAAAGAAAAGAATAGCAAGAAAGCAGAAATATCCTACTTGCAAACCTCAAAGAATATAAATTCTAATGAAATATTGTTTAGAGAGTTGATAAGCCTGAGATGTTGTAAGTCATTTTTACTCCTACATGCAATTGCTTTGTTGAGTTCTTTTGCTTACATCTATTTGGTCCCAGTTATTCCAACATGCCATCTCCTTTCCATGCCTCTATCATCCCTAGGTTCTTTCTCACTCGTATATAGATTTGAAGTAAAAAAGTCCCAGTAACTTCCTTGTACATAATAGGTATTTCATTTTTTCAAGGGAGAGAGGAGCAGGGAGAATGGAAAAACAGGACTGAAAATGAAAGCATTAATCAAATAGCTCCCACATCAACTCCAAAAATTTGTGTTGCTGCTGTTAAAACAAATTGCCCATATACTGGAGAGAAGAGAATGCTTTTCAGCCTCATGATTTCCATTTTGAAACTTCCTGTCCTCTCAGTATATCCTGTTAAATATGTTGAAATGTCAGTGAGCTCATTTTCTCTCCTGCCAAAATAATTAAATACTGGGCTTTTGGCTTTGAAATGTCTCCTAAATACGCTGCAGTTAGGATTAGAAACTCTTATTAATATTGAAGTCTTTTCCTTTGGGCATGGTTAGGGAACACTTCTCAAAGAGTAGAATCTCAATTATATAAAGAATATTTGACCATCATATCTTTAGAAGAAAGGAAAACAGCCAGAAAACCTTTAATAAATAAAAATTCATTATATATTCTGTACCATATTCATCATAACTATGTATGTTATAATATACTTGAACTTCCAGATAATGAAACAAAGTATAACAAAGAAACTTTGAAAAGAAGGTAATGGAAAAAGTATTTATGAAGAAAAATTTGGAAAATTTTGAAAATAAAACATTTTCACAGACCCTGAGGATAAACAACTGAAGAAATGGCTTCTGGCAAAATTGACAAAAAATTATCAAATAGTTTTTTTTTTAATCTTATAATTTTCATTGTACAATTTTAAGCTTTGTTGCAAGCTAGTTATTTTAAGGAATAAATTGAGTGAGATATATCCCACAATACTGTGTTAATATTTTTCCTAACCAATTTACTTTAATACAAGGAAAGATTCTTCCCAATATACTTACAATGTCTTCATTTTACATGACTGATACATTCCAAAGCCCTTTACATAAGTTGAAAATTGCACATAATAGCAAACATCATTATTTAATAAGTATTTCTTATATGAACATACCCAGCAACTTTACTAGCATTCTCAATACATTTATGCTTTGTGACCATAATTAAAAACTAAATACTGTTAATGAAACAAAGAGAAACATTGCTTTGATGCAAACATGATGTTAAAAGGGAGAACTTAAGACAAAGACTGAGGTGGGAGCTAATGTTTGGGGCAAAACAATGCAATAACTAATGTTTCTCAGAGAGAGCATGAGTCTGGTTGTATGAACTGCTGCCAGGCTTTCTACCATTTGGGAAAATGATATAGGTTTATCATGTAATTACATTTTTATTTCATGTATCTTTTGCTTTTATTTTTTTCAGTTGCTAATTACATTCCTGAATTCATGTATTTTGAGTTGATTTAAAATGAAGCCCTAGTATATATGGTTATTGTTGGCATATCTGGTAGGATTTTCAGGAAATAAAATATTGGTTCTGAGAAAGTCTGTCTTATAATTTGGTATTTTGAGATTTCTTCCAGTTGAGAAAATTGAGATTGATCTGTATATTTATTCTTTGATCTATTCACAAGTAATTGATTTTGTCTTACAATTGTTTTTGACCTGTAACTGCTTAAATCATGGTTCTTTGTCTCTGAAATTAGTTCAGAATTTAGCTGGTTGATAATGGGTTAAATTTAGAAACCCAGAGACTTCTGGGTTAAGATGGTGGCAGAGTAAAAAGCAGCTCTTAACCTCTCCTGACTGAAACATATAAGACTCCTCAAGGAGACATAAAAATAAACCCAGTCGAATGGAGGGACCCCACAACAGGGCACAGTGTGGAAGGTACGTGGAATTGGGACATTTCCATGCTATAAAGGGGTGAAACAGCTCTCACTAAATCGTGGGCTGAGAAACCACCCCACCCCCACCCCCTTCACACACACCACCTATAATGCCAAAGCCAGCTAAAAAGAAATAAAGCAAGTTTGGGGCATCCATTGAGTCACTAGCAGCTCCAGGGCCTGTTCCTGAGAGCAGCAAGATTTAGGACCACAAAAAGCTAAAGAACACGCACAGACTCTGAGCGCCAGTGCAGAACGAGGGCTCAGAGAGCAGGCGCAGGCAGAGTGTGAGCAGGTGGAGGCAGAGTGTGAGCAAAGGCTCTGAAACCCTGAGTGGGGAACCAGCGCAGACAGGTATACGACTGTGGAAGCAGCGCCCTGAGACTTGTAAAGGAACCTCCAGCAGAGGATCAAGCAAGGGGGTCCACCACTTAACCTTGAGAAAAACCAGAACTCAGACCTCAGGACCAAAAAGACTGCAGACAGACCCTGAGCGCAAGGATAAAGCTGAGAAGCTGCTGGGATAACAATGGCTACCCAGAATCAGGAAGCTCAGACGACAAAGATTAACAAGAAAAAGAACTCTTTAACACTCGACAACTTTTACAGAGAGAAAATCCAGACAACCAAGCAAATAGAGGGGGAGAACAAACAAGCATCCAGACCCTCCCAAAATAATAAAGAAAACTGGTCACAAGCTCTTGAAAAGTTCAAAACTGAGATGACAAGAAAGATGGAAAATATTTGGTTAGAGAAATGGGAAATAGCTCAAAAGGAAATCAGGCAAGAAAATAATAGTTTAAAAGGCAGAATTTTACAATTGGAAAGTGAGGCTCAGAAATCAAATGAACTGATAAGCAAAATGAACACCAGAAATGACCAGATTGAAAAGGAAAACCAAAAGATCATAGCCGAAAACTAGTCCCTAAAGGCTAGAATCGAGCAATTAGAAGCCAATGATCTCTCAAGACAACAAGAACAAATAAAACAAAGTCAAAAGACTGATAAAATAGAAGGAAAGATGAAATACCTCAATGAGAAAGTGACAGACAAAGAAAACTGGTCTAGAAGAGACAATCTGAGAATCATTGGTCTTCCAGAAAATGCAGAAAGTAATAGAAACTTGGACACCATACTTAAATTATTCAGCAAAATTGCCCTGAAGTTCTACAACAAGAGGTTAATAGAGACATTGAAAGGATCCATAGATCACCCTCTACACTGGACACAGAATAGTCAACACCAAGGAATATAATAGCCAAATTCAAGAGCTTTCAAGTAAAAGAAAAAAATCTTACAAGAAGCCAGAAAGAGACAATTCAAATATCAAGGAGCACCAATCAGGATCACACAGGATCTGGCAGCCTCCACGCTAAAAGACTGCAAGGCTTGGAATATGATATTCAGAAAGGCAAGAGAGCTGGGCCTGGAACCACGGATCAACTACCCATCAAAATTGACTATATACTTCCAGGGGAAAGTATGGGCATTCAAAAAAATTGAAGATTTCCAAGTATTTGCACAGAAAAGACCAGGGCTAAATGGAAAGTTTGATATCCAACCACAAAAATCAAGAGAAACATGAAAAAATAAATAAGAAACCGAGGGGAAAGAAAGAAAACTCATAAATTTTAAATTTGCCTTTTTAAGGGCCTCAGTAAGATCTAATTATCTATATTCCTATGTGGAGAAATGCTATGTATAATTCTCTGTAGTGAACTCTATTCACTATTATAGTATTCATTATTATAGTAATCAGAAGAATAATTCACAGGGAGACGGTGGAATACTAAATGGTCTAAGATGACATGGGGATGGGAAAGAGGGGGGAATAGTAGAGGACACCAAGAAAAATCTGAGTAAAAAAGAAAAATAGGATATGATATTACACACAAAGAGGGCATGGAAAGGGGAGGGGATAAATACTATCATAAGAAGGAGAGGAAGAAAGCATTAAGAGGTAATATTTAAACCTTACTCTCAGTGTAATCAACCCGGAGAGGGAAGAGTAGCTATACTATCCATTGGGATATAAAACTCTTATATAACCCTACTGATAAAGTCAGAAGGGATAAAACAAGGGGAGCAGGGGAGTGGGGAGGTCAAAAAAAGGGAGGGGAGAAGAAGTGGAAGGGAATTCATTAGGCCTTTAAAAACAAAAAGAGGAGAATAATAAGGGAGGGGGTAGAAAGGGAAGTTAGTCAAAGGAGGGGATAAGGGATAGGGTCTTAATAGCAAACCACTGGTTTAAAAGGAAATAGTTTAAGGAGAAAGGATACAAATAGGGGAGGATATGAAAATGTCAGCAAATGCACAATTTATAATTATAACTCTGAATGTGAATGGGAAGAAGTCTCTCATAAAACGGAAGTGAATAGCAGAGTGGATTAGAAACCAAAATCCTACCATATGTTGTCTACAAGAAACACATATGAGGCGGGTGGACATACACAAGTTTAAGGTTCAGGGCTTGAGCAAAATCTTTTGGGCATCAAATGAAAAAAAGAAGGCAGGAGTGGCTATTATGATCTCTGACAAAGCCAAAGTAAAAATAGATATGATGAAAAAAGACAGGGAAGGTCATTACATCCTGATTAAAGGCAGTATAAACAATGAGGAAATAACACTACTCAATATATATGCACCAAATGGTATAGCATCCAAATTTATAAAGGAGAAACTGGCAGAGCTCAAAAAGGAAATAGATAGTAAAACCATAATAGTGGGAGATCTAAATATTCCTCTTTCAGATCTAGATAAATCAAACCAAAAAATAAATAAGAAAGAGGTAAGAGAGGTGAATGAAGCCCTAGAAAAATTAGATTTAATTGATATGTGGAGAAAAATGAATAGGGACAAAAAGGAATACACCTTCTTTTCAGCTGCACATGGTACATTCACAAAGATTGACCATGTAATAGGACATAGAATCATTGCAAACAAATGCAAAAGAGCAGATAAAATAAATGTAACCTTCTCAGACAATAATGCAATAAAAATAATAATTAGTAAGGCCACCTGGACAGGCAAATCAAAAACCAATTGGAAATTAAACAATATGATTCTTCAAAACCAATTAGTCAAAGAAGAAATCATAGGAACAACCAACAATTTCATTGAAGAGAATGACAATGATGAGACATCCTACCAAACTCTGTGGGTTGCGGCCAAGCCAGTTCTCAGGGGGAAATTTATATCCTTGAGTGCATATATTAACAAATTAAGGAGGGCAGAGATTAATGAATTGGGTATGCAACTCAAAAAATTAGAAAGCGAGCAAATTAAAAACCCCCAGAAGAAAACTAAATTAGAAATACTAAAAATTAAGGGAGAAATTAATAAAATCAAAAGTAAAAGAACTATTGAATTAATAAATAAGACTAGAAGCTGGTATTTTGAAAAAAACAGATAAAATTGACAAAGTACTGGTCAATCTCATAAGAAAAAGGAAAGAAGAAACCCAAATTGACAGTATCAAAGATGAAAAGGGAGACCTCACCTCTAATGAAGGGGAAATCCAGGCAATCATGAACTATATCGCCCAATTATACGGCAACAAATTTAACAATTTAGGTGATATGGATGAATATTTACAAAAATATAAATTGCCTAGATTAACAGCAGAAGAAATAGAATACCTAAATAATCCCATATCAGAAATAGAAATTGTACAAGCCATCAAAGAACTCCCTAAGAAAAAATCACCAGGACCTGATGGATTCACAAGTGAATTCTATCAGACATTCAAAGAGCAACTAATCCCAATACTATACAAATTATTTGATATGATAAGCAAAGAAAGAGTCCTACCAAATTCCTTCTATGACACAAATATGGTACTGATCCCATAGCCAGGTAGACCAAAAACAGAGAAAGAAAACTATAGACCAATCTCCCTAATGAACATAGATGCAAAAATCTTAAATAGAATATTAGCAAAGATACTCCAGCAAGTATTTAAGAAGACCATCCACAATGATCAGGTGGGATTTATACCAGGAATGCAAGGATGGTTCAACATTAGGAAAACCATCCACATAATTGACCATATCAACAATCTAACCAACAAAAATCACATGATTATCTCAATAGATGCTGAAAAAGCCTCTGACAAAATACAGCATCCATTCCTATTGAAAACACTGAAAAGTATAGGAATAGAAGAACCCTTCCTAAAAATAATAAACAGTATATATCTAAAACCATCAGCAAGCATTATATGCAATGGGGATAAGTTAGAAGCCTTCCCAATAAGATCAGGAGTGAAACAAGGATGCACATTATCACCTCTATTATTCAACATAGTACTAGAAACACTAGCAATAGCAATTAGAGAAGAAAAAGAAATTGAAGGTATCAAAATAGGCAATGAGGAGACTAAGCTATCACTCTTTGCAGATGATATAATGGTATACTTAAAAAATCCTAGAGAATCAACTAAGAAACTGGTAGAAATATTCAACAACTTTAGCAAAGTTGCAGGATACAAAATAAATGCACATAAATCATGAGCATTTCTATACATTTCCAACACATCACAACAGCAAGAGGTAGAAAGAGAAACACCATTTAAAATCACCCCAGATAATATAAAATACTTGGGAATCTATCTACCAAAACAAACACAGAAATTATACGAAAACAACTACAAAACACTTTCCAAACAAATAAAACTGGATCTCAACAATTGGAAAGCCATTGATTGCTAATGGGTAGGTCCAGCTAACATAATAAAAATGACAATTCTACCCAAATTAATTTACCTATTTAGCACCATACCTATCAAATTACAAAAAAACTTCTTTACTGAATTAGGAAAAAATATAACAAATTTCATTTGGAATAACAAAAGATCAAGAATATCAAGGGAAATAATGAAAAAAATGTGAAGGAAGGGGGCCTAGCAGTACCAGATATTAAACTATACTATAAAGCAGCAGTCATCAAAACAATATGGTACTGGCTAAGAGATAGAAGGGAGGATCAGTGGAATACATTAATGGGTTTAATGACATCAGCAAGATAGTGTATGATAAACCCAAACACCCCAACTTTTGGGACATGAATCCACTATTTGACAAAAACTGCTGGGAAATTTGGAAAACAATATGGGAGAGATTAGGTTTAGATCAACATCTCACACCCTACACCAAGATAAATTCGGAATGGGTGAATAATTTGAATATAAAGAGGGAAACTATAAATAAGTTAAGTGAACACAAAATAGTATACCTGTTAGATCTCTGGGAAAGGAAAGATTTTAAAACCAAGCAAGAGCTAGAGAAAATTACAAATTGTGAATTCAATGGTTTTGATTATATTAAGCTAAGAAGCTTTTGTACAAACAAAAACAATGTAGTCAAAATCAGAAGGGAAACAAGAAATTGGGAAAAAATCTTTATAACAAAAAACTCTGACAGGGGTCTAATTACTCAAATATACAAGGAGTTAAATCAATTGTATAAAAAATCAAGCCATTCCCCAATTGAAAAATGGGCAAGAGACATGAATAGGCAATTCTCAGGTAAAGAAATCAAAAGTATCAATAAGCACATGAGAAAGTGTTC